>NW_025401069.1:6363655-6515577 GCF_015345945.1 Tribolium madens
CTTAGTAAACATCAGTTTTTAATTTTTATACGTATTTCTTTATATTTGGATAGTGACAGGATTGTATCGTAAAACTAGTTCTTCTCGATATCTCTAATGATATATAAATTAAAATTTTTAATTTTTACTTTAACAGCATTCCGTCATAGCAAAAAACTGAACTTGTTTAAAATGCGAAGGTCCTTTATTTTCTTTAGCTCACTGGTAGGTCGGTCTTTTTACTTGTATTTAATGGTAGGCTCGACTCAGCACACCCAAACCAGTCGTAGGTGATGGACAATGATGCGTTTAATTTTAATTTTATTCTAAGTTCAAACTAATTAATGTAAATTGTGATCTCGTGGCTGTTAATTATGGAAATTGAAACGTACAAATTATCCACTAAATTAAATTTTTTAAATAGTATTTTATAGAAAATACCCACAATTAATTTGCAATTGCTAACTATTATTTGGTTTGGCCAAGAATTCTTTAAGAAACCGTGTAGATGTCTATGCAATTATTGCAGTTGTAGTTTAGCACCAGGACATCAAATATGACAAATCACTCTTTTGTTATGAGATGCGTTTGCATATAAATATTTACAAAACATATGTTCTTCGCTTTCAAGGTTTACAAGGCCAAGGTAGTCCAGCTAGAAATAAATTATTCAGATTTTTTTTGGCTGCCGGTTTCAGATCATGAAAATTACTATCTCATAAAAAAAGTGGTAACATAAGTTCTAGAACATAACGGCTGTTGAAAGTAAAAGTTCAGGTCCGACTATCTTTTGTCCTTTTTTATTCCACAAAAAATATAAACAAGTCTTTTCATAAAATATGGGAAATAATGCAAATAAATTAACTTCAGAATATAGAAAAGCATTCTTTTTTAAACTTTTATTTTTTTTACATATTACAGAGCAGACATCTAATTAAACAAACGCACTAATAATAAAAAAAACAAAAATACGTGGCCGTAGTTTCATCGAGTTCCAGAATTCTTAGTACACATATGAGCCTACTCCATAGGCATAGGGATAGGCAGCGTAGGGGTACGCAGGTACTGCTCCCACAGAGTAGAATTGAGGGTTTGGCTGAGGTGCAGGAAGAGCCAAAGCGGCAACGGCCAACAAGGCAAAGAAGAAAAGCTGCATTCGAAAAACACAATCACAAACTGTTCTAATTATTCAAAAAATTACTTACCAATTTAAACATGGTTGTTGTGATCTGTAGCACTGGTTATGGAAACCTACATTGTCGAATTTTGCGCACTTCTTTTATATTAAAAGAGTTAGGTCATATGACCAACCTCAATTTACGTTACTAGTTTTTGCAAGAAGACCAGGAAGTCTATTTAAAGCTTAACCAACACGCAGATTTAAATTATAAATTAGATACCTGTAAGAGGCGAGGATTTTTTTAATAATGAGATCATCGAAACAATGATTATATCACTTATGATTTATAACCTTTTTTGACTCGATATAATTCTAGAAACTAGAATTCATTTTTAATCCTGTTTTAGCAACATTATTTCTTGTTTCTGTAATTTTTTTTACCTGGAAAATTTTTCTAAAATAGTTACGAGAAAAATTGCAACTAGTTTATGAATTTATTAGACACTATACTGTCTACAAGTAGCAAACTAATAAATTCTCCTTGACTTAATTTATCATAGCACCACTGTCCTATTTTTTTACTGTACTTTGAGTTACTAAATTCTCAAAAAGGATTTTAAGAAAATCGTCCTACTAGTCCTACTAGTGCACATTTTTTGGCTGTATTACCACTTTCCTGTTCGAAAGTACATGGTCTGATGATTTCTATTTTTTATTTAGAATCCAAATTTAAATTTTGTTTGTTGCTATCAATAGGTATTACTTTTTTTTAATAATCAATATAAGCAATAACAAAAATGTAAATATTTAAGTGTTACGAATATTACTAAATTCTAATAAATATATTTGTCATAAAAACATACCTTAGAGAATTATTGTTTGAATTCAAGTTGACATGAGTTTTCCTCATGAAACACCTGACATAATTAAAGAAAACAATAATAAAATTTTATGTCAATTTTAAATTTGAATTTGGTATTGCGTAAAGCAAATAATACTTCTACTAACAACCCTCTTGTACCGACGTAAAGTGGGGTCATTTACCGGATAATATTCAATAAATTACGGCCTCAACTCTTTGACACCATAATTAATTGTTTAGGGTTATGCATTGTCCTAAACAAATAATCTGTCAATTTTTAATACCGATATTATATTACGTGCTTAATAAATATTTGGTGGATCGGTCGAACACAAGAAAAAATATTTGTGTAAGAATATAACTTCATTATAAATAAAAGGGATAGGTATATGTATGTATTTTTTATGTAAGAATTTGTAGGTATGTAGTATAATTTTATTTATTACTTTATTACTATCAATATTATTATTACTATCAATAAATAGCACCCCTGAGTGTGACTCTCGTACGGATTTATTATCAGTATTATTATGCTCTCTGTAATTTTTGCAATTAATTAAATAAAACTGTTTTGGGCTGCTTGTGTTTTCGAAAAGAGCGATTACAGGTGATTATGTTTAGTGTATAGCAGATACTTGCTTTATTTCTATGCTTATGTTCAAACACATTTTAAAAAATATTACGTTTTTATTAGCTAATGTAATAGTTTTAATTTATTCAATATTCCAGTCTTTGAAGCAATAAGATTTTAATGTTCTCTGAATTTCACAAATTAAGTGCAAAGACGAATAAAAATACTTTTTATTTTAAAATTTATTTATTTATTTATTTTGCATTACAAGATTAGATTAAATTCACTTAAAACTTAACAGAGCAGACTTAAAACTTCAAAACAACGATCGGTAGATGGCCATAGATCCAGAGCTCTAGTACACTAATCCACCCCATCCATAGGCGTAGGGGTACGCAGCATAGGTGGAATAGGCTGGCACGGCGTAGAATTGTGGGTTTGGCTGTGCCACTGGTCCAGGAAGTGGGCCAGGTTTGGGGACAGCCAAGGCAAGAGCCAACAAGGCAAAGAAGAAGAGCTGTTGGTAAAAATTATCATCAATTAACAACACATTACAAAGAAAAATATAAAAATGCTCACCAATTTGAACATTGTTGTTGTGATCTGTAGCACCGGTTATTCAAACCTATGAAGTCTCATTATCCGATGTTCTTTATATATAATAGGATCCAGAAGTTTGGTCATATGACTAACCGTTTTACATTGCTTGTTTTTGCAGTAAGACAAGAAAGGTATAACTAATACGCATAAATCAAAACAAGAACCTACTGAAGAAACGTCGCGAAAATTGGACTTGGACTTCTAATAATAGTAATTATTAAATCATCTAGGATAAAAAACTGCTGTTTATGTATGTGTTTATTCCAGTTGTTCAAGTGAACCAAGAGAAATGAAACTTGTTGTCTGACCACCCACTCTTACTTGATCTGTTTTATTTATAATTTTTTTCCAAAGCGGATCTAGGCATTTTTGGGTACGGTAATCAGTACGACAACAAGTACAAAAATGTACTCAAACAACATTGTTTTCATAAAGTGATATTTGAATAAGAATAAAAATTATGGAAATTACTGATGTAAACATTTTTTTTTTAATAAATTTAATTAACTCTGTTCCAAGTTTTTAAAATAGTGTCATTTTGTATTTGTTATTTACCAGTATCTATTTATTCTAAATAAAATATTTTTTTACAATAAATTTTATAACTTACCTATCACATACGAGTATCTGTACTTTATTGCGGAAACTCATTACACCAAACCAAAATCGACAATATAAATTAGTAATGCGTCATTTGCATGCCATAATAAATTAAACATTTTGCAAAGGTGTTGTTAATGTGTTATTTCCAGATTGTTTTAATAGGACACATGTATTATTTCGGGTTTTTTCGATTATGTAAAACAAATATTAAATTGAGCGGAAAATGTTAATTATATCGGGAGTTATACAGATTTAAAAAGATAAAAAACTTCCATAGCGAATGAGCAAATAATTATATAGTTTTTTCTAAAAATTGACAATTTCATAAAGTTCAAAGTTAAAAAATAATACAAATACTAAATCCTAATACTACACCAAAACAAAATAAAAATTGTAAGTTTATAACTTATATTTGAAATTATCAGCTGTGTGACAAGACTCTACTTTTATGAAGTTTAGAAGTGAATAATAGTAGATTATGTTATTAGGAGTAAAAGTGATTGTTTATGTGGTGAAACTGAACGTTCATTTTGCCGAACGGAGTGAGGCAAATGGATTCAGCTGAGCCACATAAACTCACTTTTACTCCAAATAACATATACTATTTTATCTGCAAACGATTCAGATGGAACGAAAAGAGCAACACACCAATAATCAAGTAAATCACCTCAATAATCAGGACGCTTTGCAATAAAATCATAACAAACGTCACGCGTCAGTTTCGGAATTTGTGTTGAGATTTCGAAAGTGTTCACTGATTTAACTGGTGAATAACTGGTGTAGTTTATAGTGCAAAATGTCGAATGCTGATAATCTACCTTGTACCTCTCCAGAAAATGCTGAAAAAGCGAAAGGGACAAGAAAGAGACAACAGTGGTAAATGTCAAAGTAAGTGTCAAGTAAAAGTGAAAACGCCTAGGCGTAAAAACAATGTTTTTACTCCATGTCTGAAAAGTAAAACTTTTACCTGTGTCATTTAGTCATAAAAGTGGTCACTTTTGTGACGTTTGCAGATAAAGGTAGTTTTTTTACCGTAACATACAACAGCAAATCGTATTATTATTATTATTCCATAAATAGCTTTCTTTACATTATCAAGTACAGCTAAACTGAATGAATTAAGAGAATCCTACTGTTTTTTTTGAACAAATAAGATAATTTTGGTTTAAAACTTTTATGCAAAGTTGTCTGAAAAATTAGTAGAAAAAAATTCCACATGATTTTTAATAGTACATTATATACTGAGATGTAAAGTGTTTCATTTCTGTCGAGAGATTAGAAAGTTTATCCAGACGCTTGCGTTGAAAAAATGTTAAAAAAGTTTGACTCGTTAGTCGAGTCAGCCGTTTTCTTCATCATTGCAACAAACATTACAATAATAAACAAAGTAGTTACGTAGTTTAATGCTATTAAATGCTTATGAATTATTGATTAATATATTATTTATGACAGATTTTGCTCATTAAGTCTTTAAATGTATTGAAATGGTGAAATCAGAAGAAGAATTAATACCGCCACTACTACAGCAAGTATGCAATAATGTGACACTTTCCAACTATTGTCAAGATTAGAAATATCAACATTACACATACGGTAGTGAATAAATAATATTTTTATGCAACTCTTATCCAGACTGCTTTAGAAGAACAAAAAAATGCTACCGTGGCTAGGTAACAAATCAATTTTTGAATACGGAAAGATTTAAAATTTTTTTGTTATTACTAGATATGATAAATTTTATTTTAGAAACTATTTGTTAGCATACTACTACATTTCACATGGAAACAATTTGCATCCGATCGCAAATATATGATAACAAAGAGGACAGAACATAAAACAAAATTAACTTTTAATAAAATTTATTAAACCAAACAGTCACAACCAGAAAGTCATAAGATGGAATTTCGACTATTCAAACACTTTGATATCCTTAGATGTACCCATATCCCAAAGCACCATAGGCGTAAGGATGGGCATATCCATAGGCGCCGTATCCCAAACCGGTGTATCCTCCATAGATGAACTGAGGAGCGGCTTTGGGTTCAGCCAAGGCAAGAGCCAAAAGGGCGGCCAAGAAAACGAACTGCAATAAAATTTCAATAATTACCTTTCGTTTAAATTAAAACAAATTCACTTACGAGTTTGAACATTTTGATTGTTGTTGAGTTGGCTTGTGGAGCAAACACTGATTTTGTTCTGTTTTAGTTCGATATTTATATTAAATTTGTCAGGGGTGTGTCACACAGAAACACCATCAAAGCAGGAAGCCGTTGATATTCCACTTTTTTAGTGTGGGATATTATGAATTTTAACAATATTATAATTTCTTCATTAGTGAAAATCAGCTGATCTTGTTTACCTTCCTGAATGACTAATCCACGACGCCAATTTGTAACAAAGCAAGTGGAAATCAGTAGATACGAGTACATAACAGACTGTCCCAACAAGTTGAAAAAATCCATTAGCGACCTTTAAATCGTGAAATTAAAAAAAAATAAAAAAGGACATTGATAGATACTAATCTAGTCCATCGCCTAAAATTATTTTAAACTATACAGCGTGTCTCAAAAATAAGTTACAATTCAAACTTGTGTTTTTTTTTTTTAATGGAACACCATATGTTTCTTAGCGTTTTTGGATGTAGATTTTTATGACAATGTTTTTAAGGTAAACGTTTATTGGTCGATTTTGCTTAGTTTTAAAAATAAGATTTTTTTTTGACGAAAACATGCACTTTTTAAAAATTTATTACACAAAAACTAAGACATCTAGAAATATTTTTTTACTACCGCAAAGAAGGAGGTACAAGCTATAAGGTTGTAACATTTTTTAATGTGTTGCATTTGCATTGCAACAAAAATGAAGGCGTTTGTTAAAAGTTCTATAACTTAAAAATTTTAAATGGAACACCCTATTTATTGTTTTTGCATTTTATTAAAGTGTCTTTCTAAAATTATTTACTTTTAGGTGTTTATATTCAGTAACTAAAAAGATATTTAACATTAAACATTAAAAAAAATAATAACTATTTGATTAGTAGCCAAAAAGTGCACAATTGCACAAGAGACAGATTAAATATCACTTAATCATATTTGTGTTAAACTGAATCCATTATTTTTTATTTTTACAATAAAATAATTCAAATTTCAGTATTTTATAAGGACTCTTACAATCTCTGGATAAATCAACGGATAAGTGATCCGTGGTGGAATTACTATGTTGCCATAGTATCAACAATGCCCAGATATTGATAGGCATTGTTGCTAGAATTAATATCGAATGTTAAATATCTTTTCATTTATCAATTCTAGGCATTAAAAGTTTACTTTTGTAGATAGACAAATTATCAATCTATTAGATACAAAAATAAAAAAAGTTTAAGTTAATTAACTTTCAACAAACTTCTTCATTTATTAATCTTTACAAACGCAAAACACTAAAAAAATGCTACAGCTTTAAATTCTGTACTTTCTTCTTTGCAAAAGTAAGAAAAAAATTGTTCTAGCTGTCTTAGTTTTTGTGTAATAATTTTTTTAAAAGTGCATGTTTTTGTCAAAGTAATAAAAGTTTAGCGTAAAAATATTGTTTTAAAACTACATCCAAAAATGCAAAAAAACATACGGTGTTTCATTTAAAAAAAACACAAGTTTGTATCGTAACTTATTTTTGGGACATGCTGTATGAATGAAAATAATCTTAGGTGATGCACTAGATTAGTATCTATCAATGTCCTATACATTTTTTTCTTAATTTTACCATTTAAAGGTCATTAATGGGCTTTTTCAACTCGCTGGGGTGCCAAAATACTCGTATAGTACAAATAACATAAAACGTAATAAAAAATTTGTAATAAAAAAATTTAAATTTGATTTTTGGTATAGTACAAAACTTCAGCCATAGAAAATCAATACGTAAAATATACCTAAAACATGAATGTCTGTTTCTTACCTAGCTGCTTGTGTAAACAATTTTTTGTTATTCCAATTTAAGAAAAAACAACTCATTTTTGTCGTGGCTATACATTGAAATTATTTTGGATTATTCTATATCTATTTGTAATTTTATCAAACTTTTAGTAACAAATAGTAATAAATTTTACAAGGAGTTCTTTAATCAATGCTGAGAAAAGTGTAACACGTTTTTAAGTTTTTTTTTGCTGTTCTCTTTCTAAACTTTATTTTAGAATTTCATTATTTTATATTTGTTTTATATTTATATTCTTTCATATTTCCAGTTAACAAGTTAACAAAAAAAGTACAAGGTTTAAGAAAAAAAAATAAATTAAAAAATAAAACAAATATTTAAAAAAAATGCACTATAATAAAATAAGTCTACAGTTTGTCATAAATATTCAGTGTAGCAACATGGTAGAAAAATGGTCGTTAGAAATGTTCTCCGAACGAATTAGGTGACCCAAATGTCCCAAAAGATTTGACGTCGTAGTTGGCCACTCCCGCATCTCCAAAGTAAGGTCGGTGATTATAAATGGAGAAAAAAGTTTTAATTTGGGGCATACCTTCGACCATCCACGTACACATCAAAACGACTACCAGGAGAAATGCCTAAAATCGTAAAAAAATAATAACAAAAACTGTTAAATTACCATATTTTCTCACAAAAGTTGATTTATTAGCCATGTTTTTGCTACAGTTTCGCGAATCAAACTGCACAACTCCGTGAACGAGAATGGTCAGGGCTGCGACTAAGCAGGAAATATAAAGTGATTTGAATTTGTCCTGCTTGGAATTTAAATGCCACATGTTATCCAGGATCCGTTGAATATTTGTGTACACAAAATAATTATTATAATCAACACGATGAATCATTTCAGGTGGAAAATAAGTTGTTAGATGTATTATTAAAATGTATGGATGTTTGGACGAAAAGCAGGTTTTCACATAACTTGAAATGTATTTTGGTTGTTTTTGGAATTGCTTCAAAAGATGCGTAAGCAGGAAGATTCAATTCGAAGGACTTTAGAATGTCATTACTTATTATCATTACCAAGGTGAAAATAGTAAGGCAATCAGAAAAGTTTAAAACTGAGAGACATATTTTTTCCTAGAACTCATAATTGATAATAACATTTTGAAATAATTATTTAATAAATATATATTCAAGTATTCCTACTACAAAAAAATGTTTAGAACACGAGGGCGACCGTCTGTATGGGTTATATTTTGTGTAGGAATAATATGTTTTTAGTCATAAGGGGCAGATAACATTTTTTCAGTACCTGATTTAGTACTTTTTTATTTGATAAAATTAGAAGGTTGAAATCTATCGATAGCAGTTTTACTTTATTTTGTTGTAAACAAGTCTTGACGCTCATGAAAACACACAGAATTTATAGTTTGTGAGAAATTTTAATCAAGGAATGGGCAATTTTTACATTTATGCAAGTGCTGAGTTGATATAGGAGCTGTAACTGTACTTAATTAAATTTATCCACTAGTGAATACAGTAGAAAATTTGAATTTTATAAAAAACATTTTCAAGGATTTAACTTGTATTATTATTATTTATCTTGTATTGGACAATATTTCAAAACATAGATTTGTTGAAAATAAATCAATAAATAAAATAATAAAAAATAAAACACAAAACTTGTTTTTTCCTTGTACAGGATGTTTATGGTCTTGATGTTGAAAGATGATTGCACTATTTAAAAAAATCTAATACGCTATACAAAATATAAATTTACGTTATGAAAGTAAATAATTTATTTTATATTATTTGTTTGAGAACTGCTACTTCAGATACAACAATCGCCAATAGTGCCATTAGTGTTTTTCTTTTGGTTTTCCTTTTTTGTCAAATGTATTTCACTATTACTCAATACTATTTCATTTGATATATTAATGTCAAAGCAACGTAGGTCCATGTTCATACATTTAAAAAAAAAAGGCAAATCAATCCTATTGAAAACTATTTTGTTGGAAGTGAAAATCTTCGAGTTTTGATATAAACTAAGGCAAAACCAAATCGAATGATGACAATGTCAAAACTAAAAGTAACATTTTGCATTCATTTTCTGTTATTGGTTGCAACAATGCAATTTTATCTTAACAAGGAAATAATTCCAGTGACCCTCAAACTTTGTACCAATATTTTCGAGTTAAATAATACAATAATTTTGCGAGTTTTGTTCTCGACTACAATATTTCTATACTTTTTCATTATTAGGTCAATTTTCAACATCATAAAACACCCTATCCTCTATACCTACCAAATTTTTGTGGTACTTACTACATCTTTAGAACCCTGAATAAGTATAAAATATATCTTAATGGTTTTATCAATAATGGCAGTATCCAACCATACAGAATAAAACTTATAATATTATACTCGAATTTCTCCTATATAAAAATATATCTTTTGCAAAAATCTATTGAATTTTGAACACAATCCAAAATCTTTTAGATGAATCCATATCCCAAAGCACCATAGGCATAGGGATGAGCGTATCCATAGCCTCCATAGATAAATTGTGGGGCAGCTTCAGCAGCAGCCAACGCGAAAACCAATAGAGCGGCCAAGAAAACAAACTATTGTATCCAAAATTAAATCATAAATGTGACAAATGAAATAATTTTGAACATTTTCGTTTATTGATCTGATAAGCTTGTCTGGGGCAAACTATAAGAATAATTTACTTATTTTCAGTATTTATACCGGCTTTTAGGGGTGTGTCCTATTAAATGTAGACGTCAGAAACAGGAAGCTTTTAATATTCCAGTTAGTTTTTGCCACGAAATCGTAAGTTGATTGTTTACAAAATAGGAGGTGTTAACATTTATGTCACTTCTGGATGTTAAAATTTCACATTAGATTTTAAAATCTTGCTGTTTCTAATGGGAAAGTAAAACAAAAAACATAAAATAAATGCAGTAAAACTTTAAATCAATATTAAAATCACATTTGACAATGCAAAGTAAATGACAACTTAATTCGAATTAGTTTAATTCTGAATTGAATGTTATTTTGAAAATCAACCCCAATTTCTATCGAATTTTATGATTTATTTCAAGACTTTATAAAAGAAAACATTTAATTTTTTTGTTATGAATATTAACTACTACACAAACAGTACTTTTAACCACAACCGTCAATTTAATAAATTGACTAATGCACACTATTATAAAATGCAAATAACGTTGAAGAGTCATAATTATCTTAAAATTTAATTGATTCAATTTTTAGCAAGTGTTTACAAATAATTTCTGTACCTATTCAAAATGACAGCATGTAGCAGTTAAATTTTGTATCTCTCTTGTTGCCTTACTTACGTTCAAAAATATGTACTTACCTAAAACTTACTTTAAAAGTTAACACATTAAAATTTATTTTGCTATCAATTAGAAATCTTTTATGTAAAAACTATGAAACTATCAAATTACTATTCTAATGAGTTTTTTAAGGTTTACTAAGATACTGCAAATAATAAATATTTAAAAGCGAATTTCAAAGTAAAATAGCAACAAATTTGTTATAATTAATTGTTTGAATGTAGAAACATTAAATTAAAAACAAAAGTGATTAAATGATAAAATTTTGTTTTATTATTATACATATAAAACGATACAAAAACCTGCGCCTATATTATTATTAAAACTAAAAAAATACAAGAATTTATCTTCTTTAGTATTCATATCTACAAAAAAATTTTTGCTTGAATTATAGATACTAAAATTTCTTTTTGTGCTTGAATCATGGCAAATTATCAACAAATAAAAAGCAAGATGCAAGCAATTTTTCTAATAGAAATGTAAAATCACAATCAATGAGCAAGTTATTTTGATATTGCTCAAATTTAAAAATATGTAACATTTGCTCATTTTTGTTAATATTGTTTGTAGTGTCAATTTTTCTTTATTATTTCCTTCAATTTTATTTAAAATCCAAAAAGCAATTTAGTTCCTTATTATTTTTAGTTGCAAAAGACTTAAAGAATGTATAATTTTTATAAATAAAACAAATGGATTATCTTTAATAACAATTTATTAGCTCAGTCTGAATTTTGCACAATCAATAATACAAGCCTCCATAGTGGCCATAAGCGCCATAAGCTACTGGGGCTGCATATCCGCCGTAACCGTAACCCAAACCGGTGTATCCTCCATATAGGAATTGAGGAGCGGCTTTAGGGGCAGCAAGGGCGAAAGCCAAAAGGGCGGCAAAGAAAACGAACTGTAACAAAACAAATTCAATTAAAATTATCTGTTACAGAATTGAGATTGTTAACTTACAAGTTTGAACATTTTGATTTGTTGTTGTGGTAGCTTGTCGGTGGCAAACTCTAACCAAAACTAGGTTTGCACTGTTTATTTATACCAGCTGTGTGGGGGTGTGTCACAAAGAAACAGGATTTTGCAAAACAAACCTCCAAAATAAATGTTAATTAGGTCAACTTTGCTGATTAACATATGCTATGTTTGTTCACATTTAATCACTTGATTAAAAAAAATAATTTATTTCTCTGTGTGGTAAGCTGCTTTTCTTTACGCGACCTTCCGTGTATAAGCAAATCAGTGGTAAACGTAAAATCTTTCATTAAAATTCGAAGGTCTTTTCAAAGTCACACCTCCAAAATTTTGTATAAAATCGTCTTCGAAAGTGCTTTTTTCATCAAGAAAGAATATAACATTATCCAAAATAAAAAGCGTGTTAGTTATTATCGACGAGTGATGTCTTTCACAATGAGCTGTAGGTGTTTAAAACGGCTGTAATTTTAGTAATCACCTAGTAGTAATTAGTAATCACATTCGATTTTTGATTACCAAATAATTAGATTTGTTCTCAGAATGATAAATATGTGACCAACTTATTAACACTTAGCAATTTCAAAACGATTATTTATAAATTTATGTACATACAATCCGTCGAAAACGTTATAAATTTATAAAATTTGTGTTTAGGGTTTAAGTAGATAAATGTGTTCAAGTATCTGTTTTTTTTTGTAATTGATAGTCAAATAATATACACTTTTCTTGAACATTTTTATTTATCAACAATTAGAACTTATTGTTATTTACTGAGTGATCCATTTTTGTGAGAGATTTGTTGGTAATAAATGGAAAAAAATATTTTCTTAGGTCCTATTCTCTCAAAATTTATGGTCCTTCTTGCCACATGTTTCGGCTATTTTTAGATAGCCATCTTCAGGCATTATTGTTTAATTCGCTTCCGACCCCGCACAATTTTACGAAAATTTATTGTAATATAATTTTTGAGTTATTTTTTTGTTTAATAGGCGCATTTTTAGCCTCTATCGATGATGTTGATAATGTGAGACGAATGTTTTTTTTTTCCCATTATAATGTTTGTTATGTCTTATGAGATACTTTTTCATTACTTTTGAAAGGAGAAGCCTTTAATTATTCGCAAATTTTATTATGTTGACTGACATCTAAACGAAATAATTTTACTACATTAGTAACAACATCAGAACAGTTATTTTTCGAACATAAGACAGATTTAATTGGTATGAGTTATGGTGATTGTTCGTTTAATTTAATTAACATTTATGTTAATTTTGGATAAAAAGTAATTTTTAGGATGGATTCGAATAATCAGAGAAATTTGTTTGATGAGAAATATTTATTTTGGTGACAATTGTTTATTATGGTGACAGCCTCATTTAAAACTTTTTCGTTTGCGGTATGAAGTTGAAGATTTATACTTTCGCTTTCTTTCGGATAAAATGTATAATCATTAAATATACACAAAACAGAAAAAAGCTTAAAAAATTAGATCTGTAGTTTAAAAAAATATCACCCTTAAGCTTAGGCAAATGTTCGAAAATTTACTGAATTATAGGTAGTAATTATTCTACTTATTTTACAATTATTTAATTTCTTGATGTCTTTTTAAATTTTTGACGAAGTTAAGTGTAACATTTATTTATAATAAATTAAAAATACAGTTGTGTACTTTTAATAAGTAAAAAGTTGCATTATGTATTGTACTGGGTAATCACGAATTACTGCTTAAGTTGGTAATTTGTAGTAAATTTCATTTTATAATGGTACAAATAAAGTAACTTCCCGTTGTTGACCACGTCAATATATTAACACTATTATTTGATTTAGTTCATTAGCAAACCTAGTTCAAAAATTTCGTAATTTATAGCAAGGAGCTAATGATATACATTTATTCACAATGAACTTAAATGTCATCAAATAAATTTCTGTGATTGATTTAAACTTTTCTGTTGTTTTGTCATTAGGGACAAATTTGTCTCCGTTATCCCCTCTTATTAGTGTCTTGATTTTAGTATAAATATTGAGGGAAAAATAAGAGAATCAGCACAGTTAGCTGATCCAGTATCGTCTAATCCTACAACAAGATGTTCAAGCTTGTAAGTAATTCTTATTTTAAAATTTTATTAGTTTATAATTTATTTTGCAATATTTTAGTTCGTATTTTTGGCCTTTGTTGCCTTCGCCTTCGCCGCCCCGAAAGCTGAACCTCAGTACTTCGGAGGATATTATGGCGGTTTGGGCTACCATCATGGTTTGGGATATGCAGGATATGGAGGAGCTTTGGGTTATGGCTACGCTTCTCCCTATTCCTATGGACACTACGGATACGGATACTACTGAACAAATCTTAGTTCATAGTTATTAAGCTTTACTTCTACCACTTTGTTTTACCAGTTTTTTATTCTATAAATTTTATTATGGATGCCTGTTAATTTCAAATGTAAAAACAGAATAAAAACTTTTCAAAAATATTTATTTCTATTATTTTTTAACTGAACTGTTGAAATGTTGCCAACTCTTTGCTCTTTTTGAAAAAAGAACTCGGTGGGAGTAATTAATTGTACTAGAAATTGATGAAAGACAGTTAAGACTGTAAAATTGTACATAACAAAAAATAAAAAATATTTCTGTTTGTGTTTAAAAAGTCAGGTCATTATATCTTCAAATAATTAATAAAATACTGAAAACAAGCCTTGTTTTAAGTGATTTTCGATTTAAATATTTCTAATGTTAATGGGATATAAATTTTATTGTACATACCTGGACTTTTTATTTTAGACATTTTACTAAATCATTTAAAGTGTTATATTAAAACAAAAACTAAACCAAGCAAGGTTTGAATAAAAAAAATATTTCCTGGTGCATTTATTTTTATGATGCAGTTGGTTTTGAGTCACCAGCGACATTTAAAGTGAATAAAAATCTACATAAAATCATGGTGCATAAGAAATACCGTCAAAACAGTTTTAAATATAGGTCGACCAGAAATTAACATATTTTGTTTAGTTGTTTTTGGAGTTTTAAATATCAAATAACACTAGGTAAATTAAAGAAGGATCTGAGAATTCTACACTGCCTTGATATGAAAGTTTTGTTACACCTAATAAGATTGCCGTTGTTTGGCAAAAATTACCTTTTGCTCACAGTAAAATTGTTTAAAGAAATACAATTAGTGTACTTGTTCCAAAATTGTTACTTGTGGAAATTAAAAATATATTAATTAAAAATACTAATTCTGTTAAATAGTGAAAAATATACACTAAAAAAATTTGTCTACTAAAGATGCATTTCTGAATAGTTATATGCAAATATGTAAGTAATCTTAATCTTTTAGTTAAATTTACAATTAGCGTATTTTTAAAATATAAGGTATAATATAGCCACCTTCATAATAATGTGAAGCAATTGTTAATAATTAACTTACTTAACTATGCAGAACAACATTGAAATTTAATTTTATAAGATAGTAATCTTAAAATTTAAGGTTTTATTTTACAGCAAAACGTGTTATTTTAATTGGAATCTGAGATTTATGTCTTGTCAAATGATAAAATTTCTTTGTTTCATTCTGCTAATTAAAATGTAAAACTTGTCAGTCAGCTATTTATTTTTTATTTCCTACCTCAATAAAAAAATATAAAGTATGTAATTACCCAAATTGATTTATTTAGCTGAAATTGATACAATTTACAAAGTTTATTCCCAGCCATTCCGAACAAACATTATCTATTATTAATAAAACCCATATCCGTAAGAACCATATCCATAGGGATAGCCGTATCCAAGAGAGGAGTATCCCAGACCAGAATAGCCGTCTAATCCTCCATAAAGTCCCCCATAAATTTGAGGGACTGGTTTTGGAGCAGCAAAGGCAAAGGCGAGAAGAGCAAAAAATACAAACTACAAAAATATTATAATTTAGCAACTAAAATTATTATTTAACATAATATTAAATCATTATAAATAAATAAGACACTTACGAGTTTGAACATTTTGATCGTTTCGTAAAACACTGATATTATTCTTCAAATGTCACCATTATTTATATAAAATTTATATAAAGGAAGGAGTAAAGTACTGCAAGGAAAAATACAAGTCATCGGTGATCAAGTCTATTAACGGTAAAAACTGGAATAGGGTAATTTTAACTTTAATGACTAGCACAACAACAATTAACCACTTAAAGTTGAAATAATAATATTTTTGTTTATTTATTAAACCACGAAGGAATAAAAATAACGGGTTTATTTTTCATTTTATATACCTGCAAAAATAAAGACCGTTTTTTTGGATTATTAGAAAATAGAGACTAAATAGCTTAATTGTTTAAACAGAAAAAAATTCATTTCTTTGCTACAATTTTGCACCCTTTAAGTGTCTTTAATAATTTTTTAGCAGTTTTATTATTGAAATAGTTTCCTTTTCCATAAAAAGCAATCAACCGTTATGTTCAACACTTCAACAGTCTTACAATTAATAAATAGCAGAAACAGATGTTTTTAAACCTTTTTTATTCAGTTTTACATTTGAAGTTAACAGATATGCATAATAAAATTTATAGAATCAAAAACTGGTAAAACAAAGTGGTAGGAGTAAAGCTTATCAACTAATTTCTGAGATTTGTTCAGTAGTATCCGTATCCGTAGTGTCCGTAGGAATAGGGAGAAGCGTAACCGTAACCCAAAGCTCCTCCATATCCTGCATATCCCAAACCATGATGGTAGCCCAAACCGCCATAATATCCTCCGAAGTACTGAGGTTCAGCTTTCGGGGCGGCGAAGGCGAAGGCAACAAGGGCCAAAAATACGAACTAAAATATTGCAAAATAAATTATAAACTAATAAAATTTTAAAATAAGAATTACTTACAAGTTTGAACATCTTGTTGTAGGATTAGACAATACTGGATCAGCTAACTGTGATGATTCTCTTATTTTTCCCCAATATTTATACCAAAATCAAGACAATAATGAGTGGGGATAACGGAGACAAATTTGTCCCTCATAACAAAACACCAGAAAAGTTTAAATCAATCACAGAAATTTATTTGATGACATTTAAGTTCATTGTGAATAAATGTATATCATTAGCTCCTTGCTATAAATTAGGAAACTTTTGAGCTAGATGGTTTAATATGCCAATACACTAAATTATATGTTTATTAAGTTGCCCACTTTTAAATGTCTTATTTTATTACAAATTCAATATTGGTGAATATGTTAACTAAATGGCTTCTTATCGATAACCACGATTTAGTTAGTAAACAAAATGATTTAATTTGTTTATTCAATTTTTTAGGAAAATCATTCTAGATTCTCTTTTAACAAAAGTAGGTGGTTGTCTTTAAAAATACAGGGTTATTCACAAATATGAAGCAATGTTTGAACCTTAAAAATGACCTATAAAATAATGTTAATTAATAACTCGTTAAAAAATAACTCGTGTCCTATTTCTACTGATAAGAATTTTAAAGCCCTCGGAATGTGGGTATGGAAATTTGTTTTTTTTTGTAATAACTTCGGAACCAGATATTATAAAATTTAGAATCGTTACTTGCGAGAACATACTTTTAAATTAGTAATTACGAAAACCGGATACATCTACTCAATTTCCGGTTCCAGCAATTGCAGGTCATATTTTCTGTGTTTTTTCGTTTTTTGGCCTCTTAACATTTTTTTTGGTCACAACAATAGAGTAATCAATTTTGAATGAAAAACGCTTAATCTTTAATACCTCTAAAATGAACCGTTTTAAAGATATTTTAATTTAAAGTAAGAACTATACAACACTGAAAGCAAAAATATGATTTTTGAATGAATGATATCAACGGCAACAAATGACCATGGTCACATATTTTGCTGTCAGGTATCTGTCAACTTGAGATTGGACGATTATTAGACGATTAATCCAAAATATTTAATAAAAGAGTTTACCTCAGACTCCAGACATAACTAAGAATAAATCCAAATGGATCTCGTAGCATTTAATTCATAAAAAATTCACAAAAATTTATCGTCAAAATTAACAGATGCCTGGCAGGAATTTATGTGACCATGGTCATTGGTTACCGTAGATACCTCTCATTCACAATTCATAGTTTTTGCTTTCAGCGTTATGCAGTCTTCACTTTAAATTAAAATATCTTTAAAATGGTCCATTTTAGTGGTATAAAAAGTTATGCGTTTTTTAATCGAAACTTTTAGAATATTTTGTATTTATTTTTCTTTCTTTTAATAATTTGTGGCAACATTAGCAATTAGCTACTTAGTTCTGACTCTACGGCAGTTAGCAAAAGTTAATTAAAAAAATTACATTGTCATAAGCGATTAAAAATTAATGTTTTGCATTTTTATGTCTCAACATCATTTGAAACTAGCGCCAACCCCAAATGAGTTTCAAGATAAAAAAAAAAGTAAAATCAAAGTCGTTAAATTTTTCATTTGTGTATAAAATAGAGTTAATTAGGAAATAGTGATAACATTTTGAAAGCAAAGTTTTTATAACAATCTAATTGTTTCTCAGACTTTTATTTATTTATTATTTTTYTAATTATCTGTGTTTGTTTCTTTGATGCCCACTTGTCCACTAAACGCYAGTCTTAAATCACATTCCAGATGTGCATTCATTATTATGCTGATTGCTAAGAGATTAAAGTATTAAAATATTGTTCTTTCATTTCTATAAAAACCAAAATACATAATTTGCATTTTGCATTTTTGATAGAATTTGCAATTTAAATTAATTTTACAGCTAGAAATATGTTGTCTTAAATAAATTTCGCAGCTAGTCATACATGCCATTATATAACATTTTTTTAAATGTTAAAGTACTTTTTCTTAAATAAATTTTTTCAAGCACTTGAAATTATTAATAAAAATAATAAATTTTAGAGAAATATTGACTAAAAATTTTTATTATTGAAAAATGTATACCAAAAATTGTTTCTATTACCTACCTTAGATTTTTATAAACTTAAATTCGTAATCTCAAAGTTTTGCCATCACAATCTTAGAGGTATTTTAAGGGCTTTTTTAAAAGCTTTTAAAATAGACATTTCTATTATAGGTTTGTGTTTGTCTTTATGTCAATGAAACACACATATTTTTTGATTTTTTCATTTTTTAATTCTAAATCTAAGTTGAAGTGTGTACATGATTAGAGGCCTATTTCATCAGTAATAGTAAGATCCATAGCCACCGTAGGCGTAGGGAGCAGCGTATCCGTGTCCATAACCAATGGCAGAGTATCCCAAACCTCCATAGCCTCCATAGTAGAATTGGGGTTGGGGTTCAGCCTTGGGGACGGCAAAAGCGATGGCCAAAAGGGCAAAGAAGAAAAGCTGTAACAATTAATACATTTAATTATTTAAAGGAATCTAATGACATCAGACCTAACTTACCAATTTGAACATGTTGATGGTTGTTGGGTTGACTTGTGCAAAATCAAATCTGATTTTACTCGCAAATACTCTGCGGTTTTATAGTGGTTTCTTTGGGGGTGTGTCAGGTGTTGTTCTGGAAAATAAGACTGGTGTACACACCCATCAAAATCATGCTAATTGGGTCAAGTTTTTTTTAAGTGGTTTATGTTTAAACCACTTTTTTATGAATAATGTATTAATGAACACATTATCACGTTTATGAGGGGGTTTTCTTAATCTACGCATGCTTATAATTAATCAACAACATACGTTAGTATTTGTTATTTATTAACAAAGCTATTGTCTAGTTTGTAATTTTAGATATTCTCAAAAGTTTTTTAACTATTTTAAAAGATCCAATATACAGGGTTGTTCGTTTTTCGAGCTCCACCATGGGGATCTCAGTTCTTATAAGAGATACGAAGTCGGTTATTATTTAATGTGTCATTTTTAGTTTTTGAATTATTAGAAAAAAACGGAAATTTGTAATTTTTTATTTTTTCAAGCGAAAACTAAAAGACTTTAACTAAGACGTTCTTAAGGCACTTTTTTACAAAGAATCTAAATCTGACACCGTATTTTTCAAGGTTTCAACCCACAGAAAAATTTGTAACACATTTTAAACTGCAAACGGTGATTTATTTTTTATTAATTATGCCCATAATAGTATATTAAAATACAAGTTGCAAAAAGTATATTAAAGTACAAGTTGAGGAACAAATGAGTGCTTGAAGAACTTTCTGCAACAAGTGCTTTATACTTTTTTTCTATTTTGCCGCTTTAATAATTGTTTAATAATTTTAGGCGACTATTAAATTAACGCCAACTTGTTAAAGCACTCAAATGACGTTATTTGGGTGCTGGAATAGACTTATTCTAAACGCAAAATAGAAAAAAACATTTCAACAATTTTTATTTATTATTATGACTATCAAATCTTTCAAATTTCTGGGATTCATTGACATATTTTTTTTCTAATTTCTCATAATAATGAAAATATTGTTTTTGTAAATTTTGTTTGGAAAATAGTTTGCAAAATATTTTATTTTGTAGTATATTATAATTAATAACTATAATATACTATTATGAATGAAAAAATATTTAGGCTCTTTATGAATACAAAAAATTGTGGAAAATTGTGTCGAAATAATAAGCTGTCATTGCACTGGGTTTAATTTTCTATTGTTATAGTAACTTTTATTTATTTTTTGTGTTTTTTTACAAATATCAAAATATTTTTCAATTCCGCCTGGAACTGGAACATCTGTATATTTCTATCATATCAGTTTATGAAAAAAATCAAGAACACGGACAAGTATAAATAAATTGTAGTCTAATTATAATTTCGACAAATTAAAAGAGACGTGTAGCTGTTTAAAAAACTCACTGAAACTGTTTTACCTAGTTGTAAAAATATTATTTTCAATTATTTAATTTCTCAGAGGCCAGACGAAAAAATGGATGATTCACGTTGTGTAAAAACTTATATGTTTTTTATTCTTCATTTAATCGTCATTGATTAATTGGTATGCAACGTCATTAAACATATTTATAACTGGATCCGATATAAACGAGTAGGTAGGTATTAAGCTTCCTGCTGATGTGTAACCGCAACTTTTTATAACACTTTTTAATACAGTTAATGAAGCAGATGGCATTGCATCGACGAATGCCATTATGACATTTAATGACGAATGCAGTATTTAAAAAATAGAAAAAAAGGTTTTATAAAAAAAATAAAACATATTTGGGATTATTTTTCGGATCATAAGTACTTTATTTTTTTAGTTTTTACATATTATAATTATTATTTTTCAGCAAACATCTTTTTTCATTTTCAGTAGAAATAATGTCCTACATAGGGGGAAACATGACCGTAAACACCGCTGTAGCCAACATGAGAATAAACTGGATGATGAGAGTAAACAACTTGGGGTTGAGCCTCGGGTTGTGGCAAGGCAAGGGCAAAAGCCACCAAAGCCAAGAATACAAACTACAAAAATCAATTGTTTATTAATTACACTAATAAAATTAAAAAATACAATACTTACAAGTTTGAACATTTTGATATGTAGTAGATCTGCAAAATCTAACATAGAAATTGGAATATTACGTCGGTTATATAAGACATAAAACAGGTGTGTCGGGAAGAATGACACACCTAGAGATATTAATTAGGTCAAGTATTGTTTTGGTTTCCTTTTTGTTTTTTCTATAAATTTTACTTTGTAATTTTATTGTTGCTATATTACGTAAAAAACTGCTTTTATTGTTTTAGACCAAAAATCAGAAACTGGTTTTGAGGCACAAAACAAGTGGTTCTGGGATAGTTTGTTAAATGTTTTTTCACATTTTTTATCTTTTCGTTTTAAGATCAATAAAACAATTCAACGGTCAAATGTTTTATTACTACACTTTTCTACAATAAAATGCTGAAATTACAAAAATAAAATAATATCTAATAATATAATCCGTAACCATAAGAGTAAGGGCTATAGCCGTATCCTGCATAAGAATAAGGGTATGAACCGTAATACAGTTGTGGTTGTGGTGCAGGGACTGGAACTCCGACTGCAAGGGTAATCAACAGGATTACCACAAGTAAAAACTAAAAATACAATTATTTTTATAACTGGAGAATTGATTTCTACTTATAGTTACCTTAAACATGATGCTGTTCTTTACAAACTGAAGATGTACTATGACTGTAATATACCCATCTTAAAATCTTTTATATAAAGCAAAGCGGCCTATTATTATTCAAAGATGTTATTTTTTAAAAACAAGACATGTGTTGCAAACGAAATGACAAATTCATGAATTACCATTTAACTACGTACTAGCCAATAATTCAAAATTCGTATCCCGGATCTAATTTTGAAAATTGACCGTTGTATAAAATTATTGATGCTGAGCTATGACCAATTTAAATCATAACACCTGTTCGATGATTTCTCAGTAAGAACAAGGTTATCATGTTAATCAGTAAATATGATCAACAAAATTATACACTTCATCATAATTATTTCTGTCGCAGTTATTATTAAAAAAGTGAAACTAAAACAAAGTTTGACTTTAAGAATAAAGCAGGCAGGATGTATTTTTTAATCGCATTGTCCGAGTAATCCGCCTACAGAAGGTTTCTTGTTTTAATAAAGGTAAGAAAACGTTACGAAAAGTTGCACATTTTGAGTAACTCCTTTCTCTTCCTTGGTGATACAAACTTTAGGTCACTAATTTATTTATCAGGAACGAAATCGATAATTAAGTATGCAGGGGGCAACTGTTGACATAATTTGTCAACAGACAGCCTTGTAAAACAAACTCTCTTGCATACAAAATTTCAGTTTATTCATTCCTCCTTGTTCTGGAAATATCTACCGTTTTTAAAGAGTGTTCTCGGAATCACATGTTTTAAAAAGATCGCAAATATGGAATTGACATTTCATCGTCAACTCTAAAAAAATCTGTTTTCTACATTTTTCCGAAGCTACTAAACGAGTTTTAGCTATTAATTTAGCATTTGTTAGGCAAACAATCAATTTTACATATTCCATTATTGGCAGTTTCGACAAGCGTTGAATCAATTTAGATAGGTTTGATGATATAAAGTTTTATGTCTCATATCTGCCGGGGGTTACAAATGAACTTCAAATTTCGGGCTGAATGCCAAGGACGTGATCTTCAATAATTATGCAGAATATTTTGTTTTAATAATTTGACCAATTTGTGACCAGTTCTAAAGTGTAATGTAAAAATAAAAGCAGTTTTACATTTTAAAGTGCAATAAGGACTTTTTTAAGGATATCAAGACTGCATCAAAGTTTCCAGTTTATTAATTAATAATAAATTAACATAAAGCCATAAAATACCAAACGAAATTGATATTTCAAGTTTTTGTAACGATTTTTACTTTCAACATAAATTATAAAATCCCAATATTTAAAAAGCTGTATTTTTGACACCCATAAAATTGACGAAGGTCCTTCCGCAACAATCCGTTGACAAATTAGCTCTTCAATCACCTACTCGAGTTGCAAACGTCATCAATATGTATCCTGATTGTTACAAAGGATGTTAATGCCCTAAGAACGACCACACCCGGCGTTTTTACAGACTCCACGGTCGACCGCTTTTTTCGGTTAATTCACGGTTCACAGAAAAATATTCCACATAGAATGTTAAAGAGCTTCATGAGTACATCAAAATGTCACTTATTCTTAAGGAGACGACTTTTTTCTTAAAGCATTATAATCTAAAAGAATCACGCAAGGTAACTTTTTAACTTAATAGCACTTCTCTTGAAATGCATTGAAACTTTTTCTTTACGTATACAACTGCAGGAAATAAAATTAAATTGCCCTAAAAAAACTAAGTTAAAATAAAAATGAGAAATGATTTAGTTATTGTCATTTTATCTAAAGAAACAGAAAATTATTTTTATTTTATGTGGTATTTTTTTTGTAGTGTAAATCTTGTAACAACTGTATTTTTTAATTATTTGAAAAGTCTTGGTAAGTGGTTGGTATTGTTCTCACTGCAGCGTTTGAATAGATAAATGTGAACACAGAAGTATATTCCAAGTTGCCTATACAAAACGTTTTTTAAATTATTTCTACATTTAGATTCAATTCAATCAGTTTAATAAAACATCTGGATGTCTGTCAATGTTGTACATTTTGTTCGATATTTGAATGGGATAAAGGCCAACGACGGAAACCCTCCAAGAGTATGATCGTCACGATTATGTAATGCATGTTATTGTCCGTTTTTTTCCGTACCTACTTTATTTACACAAGCAAAGTTCAACAACCATTTCGGAAAATTGCCGCTTTGATAAAAATAAAGGGTGAATATTCTCCGACTGAAAAAAAGTGCGAGTAAGTTAACGTATGTTTAACGATTTTCGTTTACGTTAAAATAGTGGCGAATATTAGAAAACAACGTTTTGCTACGCATTTTCCCTCACATCCACATATCTACGCAAATATTTATACCTGCAACTCTAATTTCAGTTCAGCTGAAAAACATCATCGGGTGTGTTTGTAGTTCACATCGATAATCTGTCAATTTTAGGATTGAATCAGGATCATGAAGCGTTATAAACATGTTTTTAGCAATGTTTAATGTGTAAAAACAACTATCAAAATAAGCAATTTTTTTTAAGTGATATTTATTGCTGCAATTTCACGAAATAGTGAAATATTATTTTTATACTGTGTTTATCCATAACCTGCGACAACCATTTGATAAGTCACCCGTTGGGATTTAGAGCGTTCAATACAATTATGTGATCTCCCTGGATAGCAAATTAAGACTTATAAATTTGTTATTCAATACTTTGAAGAAGACTGCTTCGTTATTCAATGTTTGTTTCGTTGACCAAGGACAAGATCATCATAATTATTCGTGTGTCTTTTATTTTTTACGTCTCACAATCAAACGGTCTGATTGAAACTGAATAATAAAATCAGCGTTCCAAAATTAACAAATCTCAACAAAATAAATATATTTCCTTTTAAAAATCAAATCAATGTGCACTAGGTACTACTAGCCCTTTTTCTAACACAAAGAGAAAACATGCCATTTATAGCAACTTATTATTATTTTTATTATTTGACAGAAAACAAGTCAAGTTGCAAACAAATAAATTATATACTATAAATCAATTATACCTACAACCTGCTGTTTTTATGTTAATTGATTTAATTTTTACCCCGATAATTGCTTTATAGAAATATGTTGTAAATAAATCATTCTAGAACTCGCAGTTTGCATCAGAAATAAGAAAGACTTTAATTTAACCCGATTTGACCTGACCTCTTGCAGTGCCAACTTATGTCTCACTAAATTCAGTGCTTTCAACCGCATTTTTTATTAACAATCAGAAGTACATTCTTACTTTTTTCATTTGCAATTACTCTCTTAACGATTCATTGACTTATATTGGGTTATTCTTCTACCCACTTATAAAGCAGAAACTCCAATAGTTACCTGAAATTCAGCAAAGAAAAAAAAAGATAATTACAAGCACATACAAGTAATAAAAAAGTTAACGACAGGAGTATTTTCAGCAACTTTGTTTAGAGGTTACTGGTGGTAGACATTTGATCTTTCTCTAATTATCGCATAATTACTGTTTAGTAAAATGGTTAAATTATTAATTTCACGTCGACAACTCTTGTTTATGACATTTAATTCGCACGTGGATCGTTTTCCTTGTTTATCCTATAGCTAAATAGCAAAATTTACGCGTAGTTGTTCTTATTTAAATAGTCTTGTTTTGTATTACCTAAATAATTTCTTCTGAAACAAGTAGCCGCTCTTATTCTAAAAGAAGGAAGTCAATAAATAAGTCAGTCTCACAATTCAGAGAATTTTATATTTAAAATTATTATAAAATGTATTATTATTTTTATTTTAATAAAAAAATAGAATACCTACATACATAATAAAAAGACTTAACTGAATAATATTGCTTTTATAACAACGCATTATTATTTTCAAGGAAGTTTCGGTAGCGTCTCCTTTCTGTTAACATTTAAAAAAAATTCCAAATATATTGTGTGATATACATATGTAAGGTTTTAACTGTTGGATTGTAAAAGGCATTGAAGACGAGGTGAATGACATCCGCGATTTGTAAATAAAAAAATGAGATTTATTAAATTATCTCTATATGATTCGCAAAAAGAATACCAGTTGCACATAATAGTCACAATAATAGACTTATCTTTTGGCACAATAAAGACACAAGACGTAAATCTAGTTTACTCGTTTTCACGAATAATACTGTTTTCGAGTAAGCTTCTGAAAGCTTTGCTGCCATGCTTTAAAGGTTTTCTCTTACACGAAAACTATCAAAATAAATAGGAAAATTAAAATTAACAATGTAAAATCAACTAGATTCCCTTTAAAACAATGTGGTAAATAAGGATTGTATCCCAGATATTATTGTTCCACCTGTTGCTACTGTAGTTGAAAGACACTAATGTTGAGTAACACTATGCAACGGCCATAAGCTAATTTTAGTCAATTTGAAAATGCTAAGTGTACAGGGTGATTCTTAAATAAACCGCCAAAGTTTTATCCTTGGTAGTATCAAATGAGTACATGCTGGAAGAAATAGTAAAAAACTCTTTGTTTAACAGTTTTCAAAATAAAATTCATTACAGTTATGTTAAAGCGAACGCCATTGTGTTCGTAAATAGCATTACTACAGTTAGTAAAAACCTCGGTAGAAACCATAATAATAATTTGATAAAAATGTACATCATTGCAACAATTCATAAACGCCGTAAGTGGCACGGGTCAAGATGGTTGTATCCCTAAAAGATCTAAACGTAACAAGGGTACAGATCATCTCCTCTTATCCTTAGGAAGCTGTGTTAAAATTTTGTCGGTCTATTAAAGAATCACCCTCTATTTTTGAAATCAAAATTGTGTAGTTCGCTCGTTTTATAGTCTCATGTGTTTTTTACATTTTTACAAAAATTGTGTTAATTTATTGCTAGGGAAATGTAGAAACGTAATGCTCCCATGCTCGCAGGTTGCTATTGTAGAGTCAGAAAGACTTCAATAAACATTATAATTACATATCAAGAAACATATTAAATTGGATAATGCTCCACAGCTTAACTTATTAAAGAAAATGCAATTATAAATATACAGTATGTCCCTGGATTGAGTTTACAAGAGGAAAAATTTTTTATCTTTGATTTTACGCCAAAACTGCAAAGCAAAAACATTTTGTTTACTTTCAGTAAACTAAATCCGGGGACATACGGTATATCTACATAATTGTAGTATCTTTTTTTCTAATTTTCTTACTCGTAGCATTCGCTTACTGTGTTACTTTTATTGCGTCGTCAATACATTTTCCGTTCGTAAAATCATGAAATTGAAAAAGACAACTTGTCGTTCGCCATGATTACAACATAATGTAAGTACACGTGAAATTGAAAATGGTAATATTGCGTATGTACTTAATTATTAATTTGGTTCAGTAACGTGATCGTTTAAAGAAATTCAACGTGAAACATCACGTTATTTGCGGAGCAATACTGCAGGTGAGTTCTAATTTCACGTGATCTTTCTAATGATTTACGTGCGTCTTAAGTCGTTTGAATAATTAACAAGTTTAATTGCAAAACTTTTGAAAATAATTTAACATTATGCAAGAAAATAAACTCTGGATGCACGTTTTTTTTTTACTTAACAAATTGCTCATTCCGGAAAAGAATAACAAGCATCATATCATGCTTGTTAGTCTTAGTTGATCTTCCTCTTACCCGTCCCGCGTAATAAGACACCTGTCGCGCAAAATTTTTTGTTATTGCGTTTAACATCCCCTATCATAGGCATTTATTAGCCCTACGTCGATAGCTCGTCGTCTCGTCCACGTGCTCCAACCCTACCACCTCAGAGCTTGCGCAAAAACTGCAACCCCACATTGGCGTCGTCTATAAAACCGGACGTAAACACAGCCACCGCAGTCTGATCAACCCCCGTGCAAAGTTCAAACAATCATGAATTCAGTGATCCCGCCGACTGACAACACCGTGGTGTTAATAACGCTAAATACCTCAGAAAATCGCAGTGTGTCTCCTATGACGCCGTCGCCCTCCAGGGAAATCCGAGGCATAAGACTCTTCCGGGCCATCAGCCGCAAACTGGCGCGCCGTTCCAACGAGGACCTCAACACCGACGTGGACAGTCGTTCCTCCAGCTCCGACTCCTGCTCGTCGACTAAGAAGGAGCACCTTTCCGGAGACTCCGGGTTTCGGTCGGTGTCCCCCAACCACTCCAGTAGCTCAAGTGAAGCCGGGAGCGACCTCCAGGTGCGCCCTCGACACCACCACTCGACTTCGGCCGACAGCATTAGAAGAGTGTTTCAAAATCTGAACCTAAACAGCCGGTCGCAGAGCTGCACCAATGCCAAAGAGACCAAGAGGAAAAATAGCAAGAAGTCGACTCCGAAGCGGATTTTGAGGTCGCCAGTGACTTACACGTATGTGAAAGGGTTGTCGGGACTGCCGACGCAGAGGATTCCCAAGAACCAGTCGAGGATGTACATGAACAATCCGTGCGGTTGCAGTATACAATACATGGCCGGTTTGAATCGATAATTTTTTAATGTCGATGACTACCTGAGTTGTGACTGCAGCAATATGTGCGTCTCTATTATCCTAAGACTCAAGACTGTAACGAAGGAGAGAATTCTTCCAATCCAATAGATTTAAGATTTGTAAATAAATCAACGTTTTTATAAGTATCTATGTTGAAATGTTGTTGACACAGTTATATCTTACACCATGTATACTATATTAAGGGACTCAATGATTCAAGTAGGCTCTAATTAATGGAATTCAATTACAAAAAATGTACTTATACAGCACCAATGTCAGTTTATAATGGTACAAATGTTGTGTATGCCTAATTCTATATTGATTCTGTATCTTTTACAGTTTACTATTGTTCGTATAAAAGCACTGACTATTCGAATTATGCAAATCCCCACTTAGTGCCTTGTAGCTGTCGACCCTATTAAACATTCAAATTAATTTAAATGATTTATTACCCTCATTCCTATAATATTTAATATAATTAACCCAAAAACAAAGCGATTACTGATGTAAGCAAATCAAAAATAAAAAAGTCTTTTTATTTATAGTCGTAATACGTCATCAGTATTACGAGAAAAGTACTCGAGAACAAGCTAACTATCTAACAGCTTTTTTAGAAAAAGTAATTTTTCTCAAGCTTAATAATTAAACAGATTTTAACTGGTTCTTATTTTACTTGACAATGAAAATTTATTTAAATGAAATAGAATCCCAACAGAGTTTTGAAAATAAGAAGTTGGGGTTATCGATAACATCCTTAAGTAGGTCACAACAACAAGTATCAAAATCATAATTTGATCGTATCGGAAAAATATACTTCCACCACAAAAGAAATCAGAATATTTTTTTCAACAATTATTACATTAATTTATCAACTTCATGAATTACACTAGTTTACAAATAACACCTTTAATCAAATTATTATTTCTATGTTTCTTTACCTTTAATTAAACAAAAATAGTATCATGTCACAGTTTTTTGTTACGGTTTAAAATTTATTTATAATTCAAATTGTTGCTAAATTATTGCTACATTATCACCAGATCGGTCTAAATGGGTTTTAAAATACATTTCATTGATTTGCATTTGGACTTCTTTTCTAAAAACTTAGGCAGCATGAGTGACGAACAGGGTGAAAATTTTCACAAAAATCTGAAGGGTTTTCAAAGATATGTACAAAGGGTTTTGGGATGAAAATATGTTAGGAGATTACTGTTGGACTGTTATAAAGAAAACAGATCCAAAACAGTATAGAAAACAAAGTAAAATAATTTATTTTTAATTTGTTGTTTAACGATTTTTGTGTTTTTGTTAATAACTTATTTCTTAAACGTGACGTAGTGAACTTTTTTAAATATTTTTTGGTACTCAGTGCTGAGAAATTAAAACTTTCAGTTAAGGTGTTAAGGTATAAAAATCGTGTAAACTAGTGTTATAATTAAAGATTTAAAAAATTCCTTTTTGCTGAAACAGCAGTTCTAAGCTTTTTTTTTTTAATAAATATCACATATTAGACGAAGCATTAATTATTAAACCTGTAATCAATAAATGCCTAATTTTCTTTGCCGTTTTCCGATTTCTTGCCTCAAGCGGTCTACCAAGATTTCAATTATTTTCAATTCTCAAAAGGAATTGTTCTTGCTAGAATTTGAGTTGAAAATTTTATGAAACATTTTCATCATGTACAGCTATTTTCGGTTAAGGTTAGTTTTAGTCAAAGTTACCTTTAGTCAAATTTTCTTAACATTCACAACATAAATCACTTGTTTTTAAACAATCCTTTAAATTACAAAAATCTTTCAATTGCAAGACCACTTAACTAGACTTTTAATTAAACTTAAAGTTATGTAGATTAGATAAACATATTTCCTTGTAGATATAAAAAAAGGGCAATTCAAAAAAATTGGCAAAATAGGTTTCTCCAACAATTATACCAATTATTCGAATATTTCTGCAATAACAAAATGCATTCAAGTGGCTTTTCTTGCTTTTAAATGAGAGTTTTAAGAATTTTAATTATTTCTTTGCAAATATCACATACATTAGAGAGATTAATAATAAAATTTAAAAAAAAAAGTTTTAAATCATTTGTTTTTCATTTTCTTTAACAAATTTATTTGAACCGAAATTTTGATCAAAAATTCTCACCATATACAGCAATCTAAGCTAATTTTTTAACCAATTCCCACTTGAGTCAACTCAACCTTTCAATGTTTCCAAAGCTCCACGAACATTAAAGAGAATAATAACCTAAAGCACATGTGTCAATTTCATATAAATGAAATTTTTTTATTACACATTGTAGAAATTTCACTGTGAATATTCCCTCAGCACCTCCACTGCTTGCAACTAATCAAAAGCAGATTTGTATAATAAGTTAATTATAATTAGTGTAACGGTGATACAATAAACATTACTTATTTTTGCAGTAAAACATGAAATATGTATAAAGCCAGTCTATTTAGATCAAAATTGTGATACTAATTAGATACCATTAATATCAGACGAACAAAAATGAATCGAAAACATAAATTCAACTTCTCTTTGAGATCAAAATAAAAATTTATTTTACCACCGAACTTGTCGTTTTTATAGCTTACAAAGTTTAACGACCTTTATCCCCGTTCAATTGAATTTCCCCATTCAAATTTACATGATTGAAGTAAGCAAAAAATAATTCGTTTATTTCCATATTTAACACATTTAAGAGCTTTCAGCGGACGTGAATCCCATCACACATCACATTTCATAATTTTTATCCAAACAACATTCCACTTTATCGGTATTTGACCATTATTTATGTTTTACATTTCTATGGTGGTAGTGGTGGTGTCGGATTTATCAAACAAACTGATGAAATTGAAGTCTGGAATAACTCTAATTTGTGACAACTTAAACGCAAATGTATTGTTAGTATGTATAATCAAATAATTTTATACATAAAATTATTTTCCAACATCGCAAATTGTTGAATTTCACCTACATCTACCCACACCCCACACAGTGAATATACCTAACGATTCTTTCAGGAAACATCAGACATTCTACTGGTGTTGCTATAAATAGATGCGGCTTTGAATCCTCCTATTAGTGTTTCAATTAAACACAGGCCTTATCTTTTGCATTATTGTCTTATAAAGGTTTATAAAGCGAATGAAGTCAAACAACAATAGCAAAGTTATGAATGAAAGTCGTCAACGAAAATAATGTAAATTTTAGTTTGTGAGTGTGAAGTGGATATTGTGTGTTTTTTAAATAAATAATTAATAACAAAAGCCTTAAAACAAACCTCTGCGTTTGACACGAAGTCGAAGCGCTTTAGAACTTTACACTCGTGTGATTCAGAACATTATTCCGAACGAAAATGAGTTTTTTTTACATAATAAATTAAAAAGCTCATATTCGTATATTTTGGTTTCTGTGTTGTAGCTTAAATATCGTAGCTGGAAGAAAATTATGAAAAACTTGAACAAAACATGAAAAATCAAGACAACCCTGAACATGTCCCGGTTACACCAGAACACTTGATTTAATTACTTTTCTCAGAAAAGAAGACCGTTATGGTAAAAAATGGTTTTTCCTATTTATACTTATTATCTGAAATAATTTTTATTCGCATACGTCAGCAAAATGACCTTTTGATGTCTAAATGACAGGAGTAAAAATTTTACCTTTCAGGCAAGGAGTAAAAACTTTATTTTTCCGCCTAAGCGTTTTTACTTTTACCATGCAGCATTCGACATTTTGCACTACAAACTACACTAGTAGTGTTGTTTGTTATGATTTCATTGCAAAACGTTCTGATTATTTTGTTCATTTACTTGCTAATTATTATCTTGCTCTTTACTCTCAATCTAATACGTTTGCAGATAAAATACATAGTATATCCTCGGATTGAGTTTACAAGAGGAAAAATTTTTTTATCTTTGATTTTACGCCAAAACTGCATTTAAATTTTTTTAAAAGGATTAATAACCATTGTTTACCTATACATAAATTAAGGGACCAGAAATAAAAAAAATAATCTACAATAATGGGAAACTATAAGGGAAATGAGGATTTGAGGAATATACTTAGGTATAATACATATACTATTAAAAATGTTCTCTCAATTACGTTTTTGATATTTTCATTTACATTTTATTCGTTTAGTTAACAAAACTTAGCCACTAAGCAAATGAATATTAAAAATCAATTTATCCTGTATTTTTCCATTGTTTTGAAGCATTCTTTCTTTTATTGAAGTAAAAATTTTTTGAAGGATACAAAAACACCTTCAGAAAATGTAGGTCAGGTCAGGACAAAAATCAGAAAAAGTTCACATTTATATTCGAGAAAATATGAACATAACTCCTTTATGTAAGACTTCTACATTTTTGCCCAGTTTCTTTTATAAAAATTTAGTTTCTTAGAAATCAATCTTATTTGATTTTTATTTGTAACAATAAGAAAATTAAAATTATTAAGACGGTTGAGTGACAAAAATTCTATACAGCTTCATTAATCTCTTACATAACTCCTGATTTATTCCTGAAATACAAACAAGCAAAATACCAACGACCTCGGCCCGGTCACCGGCCTAGATTTTGTAAGGGATGACCCACTTTCAGATATACATCTCCCCATGACGTCATTATATTCCCCTTCTGACGTCATTTTACTCAACTAGGTAACCCGGACAACCAGCCAAATTCATTTTTTTAAAGAAATGAATGGAAAATGTGTCCCTCAAGTACCAATAATTACAAAAGTGAGCAACAGGGCTCTTTTACTATTTTATAATCCAATTGTGAAACAATTTGTAAAGAAAAAAAACGTAATTTCGTGACGCACTTCAAATAAAGTTTGTAAAAGTGTTTGTTGATCTAGCAAATACAGGAATTCCTGTAAAAATAAACAATGACGCATTTTTAAGAGAGGTTTTTATCGATAATTACATATAAGTGCGTCTTTTAACGATCTGTGCAGCCATGACGTAAAGATCATTCAAGGCACCAAACACAGGAATGACCTAGTGACCCGAAATTTCATCCCCTCCAACTTCATTCACGTCCCGGAGTTTACCGCTCCCGACGATTCCCTGGCTAAATATAGCTCAGGAGTCAATGAACTACAGAATTGGGTCGTCGATCCTGGCGTGGCCTCTTCCCCTTTCTTCCTTGCAGCATCCAGGATTGTCTACCGCATCACAATCAGTTCATTACTTCCAGGGAGTAAACTCTCCACGTTGGTGGATAATCAAAAAGGATCAAAACAGGAACCAAAGTTATTTATAGAGCCAATAATTGCCAGTATCGCTGGCTTTCCTAGATATGTCAACCGTGAAATAAAAAAAAAAATATTTTCCTAATTGGAAATGAGAAATCATGACCTGTTTTTTTCACCTTCACTTCCTTCTCCAACACCAGAATCAATTATTACAGAAATACGCAACTAAATATACAATTGTTTTAGATAAAAGGATTCCAAAGGTCAAAATTTATTTCAATGATCTTTTTCTACGTAACATGTATTGCAACTTTTCTAAATCTAATAAATCTGTACACATATGTAGAGGTATGACTATTAAAATTACTACTTTTTCCTTAAATAGAAAAGTTTAAAGTTTAATGACAATCTGGTGCCTTTACATACTTTAAAGGCCTATTTACAAAAAAAAACAAATTAAAGTACATAATTTTAATTACGTTAAGTCATTATTTACTCGTAAATTAATTAAAAGATGTGTCAATAATATTTAAATACTGCCCTAAACATTATATGCAAATATCTAAATAAAACTAATACTGTATATGGTTTTCTACCTCATTAAAACAAAAGAAAGTGCACAGAATTTATATTTGTACAAATTATTCCTTTTGTCTCAGATAAATAAATATTTTTACAATTTTATTTAAAGACATACTTATTTCTGACATAAATATACATTTCTCAAAGTGTTAAAATAACTATTGGCTAGAAAAACAAAAGTTATATAAAAATTACTTCGATTTGTTTTTAATTTTGAATTTTATTTAGTCTATTATACCACAAGGTTTTCAGATAATTGGCAACATTGTTTAGGTATCAAATGATAGGGTATCATTAAAAACAATTTAATTTAATTTCAATTAATTTAATTAATTAATTTAATATTCAACCGACACAGTTTTGAAGTTTTTTTTGCTGGATCGTGAGAAAAATTATATGTATGTATTACACTGAAGAAAAGTGTCTTTTCCTCCCTCGGGCAGTAACTTCCACCCGCAGGAGCAAAAGATATACTTTCCTCTTTTTTAATAATACATATAAATAACTATTACATGTTTTTTTGCTGCAAGCTGTTAGAAGAAGAAACAAAAAAATTCAGGTATGCTGAATTGTAAGTATGTTTAACGTTATTTGTGACTTTTTTGGCAAAGTTTTTGTAGCTTTACTTTATAATTGTGAAGAAACATATAGAAGATCATCGACAACATTAAATCTATGCATTAAATAGACATAAAGAAATCAAATGTCAAAAACTAAATGCCAATTTTTTTGACATAAAAGATTTTTTCATGTTCCTGATATCTTATACTGTGACATCAAAAATTATCTTGGTCAAATGTGGTCATGGATTTTAAAATAATTGTCGTAGGTTATGTCATCGACGATGTCAGGGAGTCAAATATTGATAGAATTATTTCAAAAGGATATAAGCAACGACAGACGTTTTCCATTCCATGACCACTCTTGACCAACATAATTTTTGATCTCACAGTATTACTTGAAATTTTTCTCTGGGGCGCGAGTTCTGAATCACATTGTTTGGGAAACTTTCAGTCTTAACAAAAACTAGCGCCTTTCTCTTTCTTATTAAAATAGAGAGAAACAAAGTTTAACATTATTAATTTCAAAATAAATTTAATCACAAAGCTGTTACTGCATATTATCATCTTGGCAGTGAATTATTAAATAACCAAGTAGATAAAAGACTAAAGTGTGTTAAACTTGCAACATAAAATATAGAAAAGCAAACTGAATTGAGTTTGTTACACCCAGTTTTTGCAAACGTCTTCGTCTGGCATTTAAATAGAAAACTTCCAGATAGTTTTTTTCTTTAGCAAAAAGTGTAACATTCTGCGTATCGGCTGCATAAAAGTTCGTACAAATACTTGTTTATTGCATCAAAGCTAGTTTTTAGAATTGAAGACTTAAAAAATACGGCAGTATCACGCACGGGGGATTTCAATCAAAATACAAAATTAAAAGTTTTTCCAAGCGATGTAAACAAGCAATTGGGAAAGTTACTTTTAATACGCCGTGGAATTTTGAAATGCGAAGTTTATGAAGTTTCAACTTATACTAAAAGCTGTGCTTCAAATATCTCATTAACTTTTTAATTATACAATAGAAGTAGATGATCTTTTACAAAAATGTCAGAAGGTTCCGTGTACTAGGACACTTTGTATTTGACATCCAATCCACTCAGGTAGGTACAGGATAAATGAAATTTTACCACAATCTAACTGACACCCTCCACATGTAATTGGCACAGAACGTATTACTCATGACCACACACACATGTGAGCTTGTCATCCACAAACCGCTAATTCCTTCAGTTGGTGGTGTTCAGTGTTTCCGTTCAGTGCGTCATCGACAGCAGGGTTATGACCCTTTAGCAAATGCGTCACATTTGAGCGAACCAATCCAATAAATGAACGATTCTTTCTGACCCACTTTAAAACTATGTTAAACTGCTTTTCACATTAAATTAGAGCTCATCGACAATTCCATGCAATGATGGCAATTTATGTTTAGAAGAGAAAATGTGTAAGATTTTAAGCTAAAATTTTATTAAAATACAACATAACAAAATATACCAGTAGGTACAGAAGGAGCTATTAATGAGACTGACAAAATATGTATTAAAATCGGTTTATTTTTGCTTGAATTTTATGGTTTTGACTTACCAAACTAGTTTATGACAGATTTAATGAGGGTGGTTGTAAAGCTATTGTTACCAAAACGACCAGCTGGGTGCCAGTGTATTACGCTCACTTTAAGCACGGCATTTTAATCCCTACATAGGACTGCGCTCAGAAAATTTTTACTTACCTGCGTTGCGTTAATCCCTATGTCAACTGCGCTCAGTTCGGTCGATGTGTCTCAGCGTAATGGAAAGAATTACATTATTAAAAATTAAATTCCCAGGCTAATAAAAATAGGGATGAACCAGTTGCAAAAAGGTACTTTGCCTTTTGAAATAAATAAAAACGAAATAGGTTATTATTCACATTTACTGAACACAAATATGTATAGGTATACATAACATAACAGTGTATTAAAAAATTTGGTCAAACTTATAAGATAGACATTTTACAAAGAAAAATCTATTTGCTTCTCTTTCAATATTTTTTTTAATTAAAACCTACCTTTTACTACAGGGTATTTCAGAACAATAAACCTTTACAATTAAGAAGTTAGGGTTTCTTTATCGTTAAAGGCCCAAAAATTAAAGCAAATATAGACAGACTTTAAACTCTGCTGTAATAATATTAGTTACGTTTCTTCTTTTCAAGTAATTAATTATATTCTACATATGCTATTAATTAACATAAGTTAACTGATGACAAAAATCCATACTTGTCATTTAAATTTCTTAAAAGCATTTATAGTGAATGCGCTTGACATAGGCTTTTTGTTGTCGAAGTAATTACCATAAATATCACCCATAATAACTTTCAATGATTACTAACCCAACCCTTGAACGCAGATAAAGACTGAGTTTGGACCCTGTCTAGGGTGTATTACTGGTTGCTTTTGAAAAAGAATAATAAGTGCTGAAAACCGACTAGTCCGTTCACTCCCGGACAGCCTTAACATAACATGAATAGAACAGTATATCTTACTAATAAAAAATATTTCATCAATTTGCACAACCACCAAATAATACTGTTCACATACTCAAAAGTAAATTACTTGTTTATTTAAAGTTAAAATGTTTAGCATTATTTTCACCGCAAATACGAGTACATAGAAAAAAACTCCTACTTCAAGATTTTGTGCTAAGTGGGATAAGAATGTAATTTAAAAGTACTTTTAAGATGAGTTTACTCAAAGGTTTGAAAATTGTCTATAAATTACTGCTAACATGTACTAAATTGGTAATGCAACTTTAATAACACAGCAAATTAAACATCAAAGGGTCTTATCCTTACAAGTTCCTACATAATTATAAATCCTAACCAAGACAAAGGAATTACTGATTGATTTTGCCACTTACTTGCTATACTAGCAAAGCATAAATGTCAATGCACCTATTTATTCACCTATGAATTTTAATCAGTTGTGACTGCAATTTTACTAGCTAGATGGGGTTGTGCTTATAAGTAAAAAATGATATCTATTTTTTTAATGCCATTTATTAATACAACAAACTTTCTATCCCAACTATCAATAATTCAAGACTAGAAGATAAAATTCACTTCAGCAAAACTAAGAATGAAAAAGTTCATTGGCCGCGGAAAGCTTAACACGGAATTTAAATTCCCACCATGTACAAATTAGATTAGTCACATATTGCCTTTCCAGTATTATGAATTAATTGAAAGCGGAAATTAAAACCCTGTTAAAAAAAATAGAGTAAAGTTGATTCCTCTCTCGGCTTGAGTTCCTCCAAATTAAAACTTTGGCAAATACAGTGTGCTCTGTGGATATATTATATAGATGCGAAAAATTTAATTAGGAGGAAGTTGTGGTCTGAGTGAAATTACGTTATTAGAATTTTTTTAATAAATGTGTTTTTTGAAAGTAGATTTTTTTTTCGAAAAAAAAATTGCCTAGTCCATGTCGTGGCATCAAAATTAAGAAAAATTAAATTGCCTTGATATACCAATAACGACTAAACTACAAAAGTCTAAGGGCCGGTTTTTCAATCGTTGATTAAAGTTAAACCTCTAGTTAAACTAAAAATGCAGCATTTTGATTGGTTAAATTGGAAAAATTTTTATAGAAACCTACTAACTAAAGGTTAACCAACGATTGAAAAACCGACCCTAAAAGGATAAATTAAATTTAAGATTTTGTAGGCTTTTATTAATTTTTATACTATAATATGTAACACAAATCTTCTATTACAAATTTCTTTTATTAACTTTTATTAAATTGTGTCTATAATAACTTTAGATTTCTTTAACTGTTCTCTAAATTTCTATTAAATTAGTGTTCTCTGTCACATTACATCCTCTAATGCCTCTGTTGTTTGCAGGTTTCTCTCAATAATAGACAATGCAAATCAACAAGGTTTGTCAGCTACGCAGAAAGGACTTCGTAACACGTGACGTAACAATTTAATACGCTGAAAATAAGACGAGTCCTGTATTATTTTAAAGAAATGAATGGAAAATGTAACTTGGTTGGCACAGCGTTTGGGTATCAAAGTACATATTTAGACTCTGTTTTGATTGAAAATAATAATTAGAATATGTTATCCTAGAGAAAGGGTAATGAGCTTCTAGAAGCACTAATGCAAGATCTCTAGAAATTCACGTGAATTATAACCGCCGTCATTTTTGATTCATCTATAACGTGTTCAAAGTTCACGTGTTTATGTTTGAAACGATTCCACAAAGCGTCGACTTTGTGACGCTTTCATCTATCCCACGGAACTTCCTTGGAAGTTGACAAACGTGACGTATTTTTCCTTTACCTACTCCACCTCAAATACCTAATTAATTTTGCTTATTAATTAATACATCGTCCTCCAATACAGCGCCTATAAATAATCCCGCTTTCTTGACAGGAGTTATCACGTGTTGGAGTAACGTGCAAGAAATTTTACTCACCCGGTTCATTTTCGTCAAAATTCCCAATTTATGTAATTAGAAAAAAAGAAATGTTGAACTGACATTTATCAAACTCTACTCACAGAAAAATTACATGTGCCTTAAATCAGGCACATGTAATTTCTGTCAGCCACGTGTTTACTTCATTCTTCACAAGAATAAACCGAGTACCTAAGTTAATATCTGTGGAAGACGTTAGATCTGACCCCAGCATGTCTTTTCTATTTTTAGAGGGGTGTACAAATTATATAATTTTAATAAAAAATTCAAGATCAAAATGAATTTTCTAAAGGAGGATAAATTGAAATCGATCATCTTTTTTAAGAGCAGATAATAGCCCCCGACCAGGGTCAACTGTACTTATAACGTCTGACTGTGTAAACAACTTATTCTTGTCAACAATAACGATTGCTGAACGCAATTTTAACTGCTAAATTACACTACTAATTACTGATATGGCCAATCTAGTGTAAACAGTCCTTTTATAAAATTTTCACAGCTTATTTTCAACTTCAACACAAACACAACACTTTGCATGCACTCAATTAAATATTAATAGCTGTTTACATATCGCAAACAAAATTTTCCGCATTGAATTTGGAGTACTTAATAATGATGTTATATTATAACGAAAGGTTACATTTATGATTTGAATTGTGTAATAATAAATAAAAACACTTATTACTAAATATAAAAGCAAAATGACTTCTCAACTTTCCAAGAGAGGGCTTTTTGTGTAAGTTAATTAATATAAAATTTATATTTTCTAATACAATTTTGCAAAAACCCATCGCAAAAAAATTTTATTCCTATACTTGCACCGAGTGTAAAGAGGTGTGTGATGTATTAAAATTTGATGACGTAAAACAGGAAATTAAAAGGCTATATGTCTGTATGTAAACTGGATCAATTTTCAATTAAAAACAACTTTACATGTCCATGTGTCATTTGAATATGAAATGATGTGACGAGTTATAACCGTGATAACTTATTGTATTCTGGAGTTAACCGACAACTAGTAGGATGGATGATTTGATAGTAAGTAATGCGTTTTAAATAAAATGATAAAGATAAATCAATAACAAATTGTAAATAAACTGTACACAAACATATTCAAACTCCTAAAAAATGTTTTGAATTTACTGAAAACACAATTGTGTGCTTTGAATCTGCCGTTGTACCCGGATTGGGTTTAAAAGAGAAAAAAAAATGTATCTTGATTTTACGCCAAAACTGCAAAGGAAAACAGTTTTTGCTTTACTTGAAACCAGCAAATCTGTAATTAAAACTTCATTATTCTAACTCAGTAGAAAAAAAAGTTCATTTTTCTCTTGATTTTGGACTTTTAATTTTTCTCTGCTTAAAAAGTCTTTTTGGCGGTTTTAATTATTTGACAATTATATGTCACTTTGACAATTAATTTATTAATTAAATAATGATAGTTCTTGTTAAAAATGACTTCGGTTTTTATATTAAAGCTGTTTCTTTGAGTTGCTGGTTATTAAGAGTATATTATAATACTAGATTATAAGCAAGCCCTTAAAACACGCACAACGCGTTTAAGAGCACGACGCGTCAGCGGAGTGCTTTTAACGTCGTAAGTGTTTTAAAGCCTCTTATAAACGAGTTTTATTCGCTATTTTTTATTATATCTGCCAATTTGCGATCTTTTATGAGCATTGAAAAAATGTGAATTTACACAATAAAATTATCAAAGGTTGTTTGTGAATCGTTTTCGTAGAGACGGTGACTAGTTTAAATTGTTAGGCACATTTTTCACGTTGTAATTGGTCCAGAGATTTCACTATTTCTTGTTACATAGACAACTTTAAAATTCAGAGTGCCATAAAGGCCAAATTACGCACGCTGCAGCGTGTTTTAGTTTAGGATTATAATGCAGGTATAATAAAAAATTATGTTTTTCACAAACATACAGGGTGTTTACAGTCTTGGAGTTGAAAATTGACCTAGTAATAGAAGAGTACAGAAATACTGTAACCGAGAAAAAAACTCACACAATTGTTATTAGCAAGAATATTATTTAACTTCAAAATATTGGTACACGGTTTGAGGGTCACTGGAATTATTTCCTTGTTCAGATAAATTGTATTGTTGCAACAAATAAAAAAATCGTATCCAAGTTTTGACATTGTCATCATTTGATTTACTTTTGCTTTAGTTTTTATCAAAATTCGAAGATCTTCTGTTTAATCTCTTTCAGCAAATGGTTGGTTTCCAATAGGTTTGATTCGTTTTTCTTAATTTTTCTTCAATTTTATGAACACGTATGGCAAAATATTAAAGTAATAAATTGGTTGTCGTGATTATGATTTATGGTGAAACACAAGGTAATAATACTAATGGCTATTGTTGCAGCCGAAGCAGCAGTTCTCAAACAAATAGTGTAAAATGAATCATTTCCTTTAACAAAGTGAATTTTTGTTTTATATAGCGTATTAGTTTTCTTCTACCGTGAATATCATCTCATTTAAATTTCAACCTCAAGACCGTAAACACCCTGTATTTGTTATTTAACTTGCGTAAGCTCATTTGTCAAATTGACAATGAGGTCAAAATAATAAAACCGCCAATGTGATAGGACTTAAAATGCAGAGAAAAATTATGAACTTTTCTTTCTACTGAGTTAGAATAATGAAGTTTTAATTACAGATTTGCTGGTTTCAAGTAAAGCAAAAAAAATTATTCCTTTGCAGTTTTGGCGTAAAATCAAAGATAAATTTTTTTCTCCTCTTGTAAACTCAATCCGGGGACATACTGTATATTGGATAATATACAATATGTACAACACGAAAGTTAACACAAAATTAAAGGCAGCAAACGCAACGTAAGAGGGGACGGTACTGTGCCTGGTTCCTGGTTGATGCCTGGTGGAGAGTCGAAGGCTGGAATCCATCGGTTGACGACAGGACGGACCAAGATGGTACTACAAACTACCCGATGGTAGTTGAAGACGACGTCGACGACGGAGATGTGACCACGATGCTGGTTGTAGCAGTGAGCTTACAAACGACGCTGGACAGTCGTTGCAACGCACACTTGACTTGATTCACGTTGTAATACAACTTGACAACGACTTGACAACGGGTATCTATTTTCAATTCCTAAACCACGTGGTCCTTCGAAATTTTTGTTCCGACGAATAAGGCCACAAGCAAACAACAATATTTTTTTATCATTAGTTTCTGTCCTGTTTTAGATTATTGTAATAAAAATAAATAAATAAAAATGCAATAAAGCAACTTGTAGATTACAAGTTTTCCGTAGGATAGGGTCATTTGATATAGCATCTTTTGCATTATAAAAAATTCGTAAGTATAGTGTGTGAGTTTTATTATCTAAAATAGGTAGGTATGTAGGTAGTTTAGAACGTAATCTTTTCCCCAAAACATCAATATATCTTAAAGAATGATTTGCTTTAAAGAAACATAAAAAAACGCAAAAAAAAACTTGAATACGGACTTATTATAAATAAAACTTGATAGGAAAACTAATGATGAACCTAATGATAATAATTGACATCATCATGAAAGTGTTTTGGTGAACAAAAGACTTCTTTCAAGAAAATCACATGGCTGCACCACATAAAAACAAACACCTACCCACGGACATCTGAGAGTAATATCAGCTTGAAGCACGATCTCAAACACGCTTATTCTCCAAGCCGCGTGCATTTTCCTGATAAAGTCCGTCACCACAATATTCTTCCGTATAAAAATTCAATATTCTTTATTCTTAATAACTTTTAAACTTGCAGCCAATGTTAAATAAAAGACAAATGCAAACAAATCAAAACTTTAAAGCACAAAACTTTTAAATACGTCAAAGCTACGAAAAGTATAGTTATTTATTCGACGAGTTTGAGTGTAAATCGGACGCTTTATTTCACGGAATGGATCATCCACGAGGTGGAATAAAGCGTCCGATTTACACAAAAACGAGTTGATTACAACATTTTATTCTTCGAATTAGACCCAACAAGGCTTAAAATTGCTTTAAAACTGTTAAAAATAATCTGACGTTTCCTATTGAGAAATGCCAAACAGTTGTCAAAACTTCCTTACACAGAACAAAACCATAAATTTTGACAGTGTCAAAGAATAAAATAAATAAGAATTATTTATCCACAATCACTCTATAAAGAGACTTCATTCCACACTTTAGATGCGTATAAAGTACCACTTTATCCACTAGTGGAATAAAGTAAATAAGGTTACTATTAGTAACCAGCGCACCGCGTAACAGTTTACTACGTTTAACCGAAAGCACATTTGGGGTGACGTTTAAATGTCAGTTAAATTTTTAATTAAGTTTGGAATAATTTGGTCCTGTGATTGTGAATAAAACGTTATATTGCAGTCGTGTGTTAGTAGCGTTTTATCCACTTAAGAAAATTAAACATTTTTGCGTGGATAAAACGCTATCTAACACACTCTTACAATAAATAACTATAAACAACTAAATATATCAGCAGTCTTTTATTTCAAAATTTGTTTTTTACTCAAATACAACAAGTTAAAACCACCACAATAAAACCTATTAGCCTACAACAACTTTCTACTGTAATCTTTGTCATTAAACAAATATAATTGCTCATAAGATGTGTTGTAGATACTGTACACTGGATTAAAATTGTAAATCAACGAAGCTTCTTCCACTTTTTTGTTCTCGAATGTGTGATTATTTTTCCTAGCTTCATTAACAAAGAAGTTTCCAAAATACTGAGCAAGTTCCACTGCTTCTGGACAATGAGGAACAGTAGTTTTTTTAAATTCGAAAGGATTTTTCTCCGGGTGAAACTGCGTTCCAAAAAACGGATAATTCACATGTTCCATCGATGAAACAAATTCCAAACCATTCTTGTCTTTATTTTTTGAAATAATCCGCCAGTCTTTTAATAAATTGTTATTCTTTAAAACATCTTCAAAGATACAATATCGGTGGTAATTGTATGTCAAATTCTTAGTCTTTAAATTTTCGAGAAGCTGAGACGAGGCTTTGGAAAATAGTTTACTGTCTTCATAACCTGCAAAATATCAATAATAAAAAAAGTTACAAGCACAAACAATTGTACAAGTTCTCAAAATAAGTGAATAAAAGAAACAATTACACATTTCTGTTTTTTAATGTAAAAAATGGTGGATGCGCCGGGAAATTGCAATTTATTTTTATTTTGTTTTTACTAATGCATATAGCTTAATAAAACAAAATAAATTATTATATTGAATTTATTCTTTGACAAAATTCATGTAATTTCATAACACGACTGTAAGACCTATAAACTTTAGTGTTTATGTAATTAATTATGTAATTCTAAATTAATTAAATGTGTTCGCAAACGCAATTAAGTAGTAATATACTCCAAATAAAAACGCTTAGTTCACAAAAATATCCGTCAACTTGTGTACAAATCAGACGCAAATAAGGAAGTTGCTAAAATTTATAATACCAAATGAAGTCGGTAAATAATGCAGTATAATATTGTAAGTAGGTGGCAATAATTTCCTTTTTAGTCCAAGTTAAAAGCACATAATTACCAATTAGTCAAAGGTCAAACACCACGACATGTTTATCTTTTGTTTCACCTCAGTCGTCTCGTGTATGTTCTTTAATTAATACTCAAATCCCTAGGATTACATCATAACCTGACACAACAGTTCCCGATATAGTTTTTTGTACTCAAAAATAGATCATCATTTCAATACGATAAAAAAAGATTTTAACCTGCGACAAACTCCAGAGGCAAAGCGACGTCCTTCGATTGGCAATCCCCTCGAATATCCCTGCCCAACGCCCCATACATCAACACCTGCATACCCAAACATATACCCCACACAGGGTAATGAACTCCCTTCTCGTTAGTTTTGACGGCTAATTCATAAAGCTGTTTTGCTGCCTCGCCATAACCTCCCGTCTCATTAAAGTAGGTCCCTCCGCCGGGAAATAGAATGCTGGTTAATTATGGAGTTATGGTGATTACTGATTAGTTATTACAAACTCACCCGTTAGTAAAATTCACCACCCTTTGGTAATACGCCGCATCTTGGCCTATCCTACAAAAAATTTGATTTGATAATTTTATGTGTTAAAATTGTAGTTTTGTTTACCAAATTGGCAAAACTCGAGCACCACTACTTTCCAGGATTTTTATGTAGGAAGCTACGATGAAGCTGTCAGCGTCTGGATATGCATCTTTAACTAAGTAAGCTTCTTGGGATAAAATCCCAATGATCGGAGATTCTGCGGCATTTATGTAACTCGTGAGAGCGAGAATTAACAGATATTTGAACATGATGAACGTATCGTCTACTAACTACATATCGCATTTACAAAAACAACTAAGGCGGCTTATCTAAAAGGGGAAGAGTACAATATTAATTTATCTCTCTACAAACAAAACAACTGTGGAAAATTTCCGTAAATCAATAAAGTGTTCAAAATTTTGCTTATCAGTGATTTTTTCTACAATAACAAATTAGTAAAATGGTTTATTTTTAGTGAAACTAATATAGTTATTTGAGTTTTCATTTTAAATACAACTACAAATAGATTTTTTTCTTTTTAAGTAACATTTCCCAATGGTTCTAATGAATACGCATTTTATAAAAATGTAATTACTTGAAATTTGGCTTATCTTGTTTTATTATAAAAGAATAAAAAAACTATCTTACCTAAAAGTAGGTAGAAGTAAGTACATATTCTAAAAATTCAATTTATTTTTATTCATATTAATAAATCACACATAGGTCGTAATCGATAAATCGATAAATTCGATAAATCTTTTAATTGTCGATGAAATGACAACACAAAAATATTAAATATTAGGTACATAAAGATTTCGAAAAAAAATCATCTAAAAAGTGAAATAATATCAACAAAAAACAATCATGCAAACAATCAAGTTGAGAATTTAGTATAAAAAAAAATGACCTGTTCGAGCATTTTTGTCCAAATAAAATATTTTCAATTTTAATGAATATGATTATTCCATAACTTTGCCGCTCACTGTTTAGGATATTTACAAATAAGAAAAAATGCTTCTCATTGAAAATGTTTACTGCTTAAATTTTTAAAGTAGAAACCGTTGGTTTTGTTATTAAAATATTAAACATTTAATCCGTATTATTGCAATTATAAAAAAATGTTTGTTTAAACAATTATTCCTCAAAATTGATTATGTGACGGAAAACTTTCAATATTTCAAAAATCACTACATAAGTACAGGGTGTATCAGAACTCGCGCCCCAGATTTTTTTTTATGTAAGATAAGATACCAAGAACACGAAAAAAAATGTTAAAAAAATTCCATGTGTCAAAAAATTTTGATATTTATTTTTTGACATTTGATTTTTTATGGCTATTTAATGATACTGATGACCTTGTATACGTTTTTTTATAATTATTCAGTGAAGGTACAAAAATTTTGCCAATAAAAGCCACAAATAACATTAAACAGATTTACTATTTAGGATATAGCTTCCTTATTTCCTCTTCTAAATAGCCTGTAGCTAATTATTTTTCCAACAGAACTAAAGTCAAAGTGCAAACTTTAAACTCTCATAACTTCAAAATTTTTATAGGTACTTAGAATTTTTTAACATTTTTTCCATGTTCCTGTTATCTTACCAGGGCGCGAGTTCTGGCGCACCTGTATAAAATCATTTAAAAAAATGTCCTTTTATTTATAAAAACCGCTCATCAATTCGACACCAAAATTTGAACATTGTATTCACCCAAAACAAGGAGTAGTTTAGTAAAAGTTGCAGACTTTGTTAATAAACTACGCATTCATTTTATTTGTCCAATAAATGTAAACAATATTGTAATAAAATATAAATCTGCACTAATTTTGAAAATTCGATATTCAAATAAAAAACGTGGAAATACGAATGCGTATCGCAAAGACAAACAAAATGTTTTTTAAAACTAAATTAATTTGCTTTCCCCAAAAAACAGAACCTACACATCTTTGACCCAATTAAAAAAATGTTTGCATTTGATTGCTTAACAAACAAAGATTTTTAAATAAATTAAAGTGAAGTAAATAATGCGTTCTGACCTAGTTTTAAATATGAGAATGAAATACAAACAAATAGAGTTATTAAAAAGATTGATTAATTAAAACATATTAAACTTACCCTTCCAAAATGCAATCAAAATTTATCATTTACGAACCTTTAACCATTATGTTTACAATTTTGAGAAAATTATTGATTACTGTTAACATTAAAGGTTAAAGTATAATTTTAAACAACACAGTCTCAAACATAGGCATTGCTGGTAAACATAAAACATCAAAATGAGCGTATTAGTATTTCAAGGCTGACAGGCAGAAATAAATATTTACAACGGTATGTAACAAAAATTCCCGAATACTAGTTATGCGAAGGATTCTAAACTTTGAACAAATTTTCGAGCAAATCTCTAAAGTATTAATATTAATTTTTTTAAATGTTACTCGAACACCAGTCAATAACCTTCAAACGAAAATTAATTAGGATCATCCGGATCATCGTTCACACTGAATAAACTTTATCACCCCAAGCATTCTTTTATTAACTTTTTTATAGCCAATTTCTCTTATTGAACAAATCTCATATTTTCATTTAGCAGTCTGGAAACCACATTATATCCTGTAGTATTTAAATCTCACTTTATTTAAATCGACCAAAAATGAACAAAAAAATCAAAAATTTTTTTTTTGTACAACTATTATAGAATAACAATATTCTTGGTTAATTTTTAATTACAGAATATATATTTTGTAATCCTGGAACTCCTTTAGAATGGCATATTACACACTCGCTTTCGGCTTGTGAGACAAACTTTTGCAATTGGGCCAGAATATGATATTCTAAACTTGTTACAGAATATATTATTCTTGAGGAGGTATTTTGGAAGCTTTTTTTTTCTTAAAAGAAGGACAGTTTCTGTTCTCTCATGCAAAAATGCAATTTTGGACAAACTGCTTTTTGAAAGTCTGCTCCTCATTTATGATCTGTAGGTACGCAAGACGATCGATATAATAAATTAATAATTTAATCTTTAACTACCTATAGCAATCTCTAGTTTTTTTGAAATCTTAGAGAAAAAAATGTGAACTGGGCGAAATTAACATTCCACTAAGCAGCTGCCAGACGCTTATTTTAATGGAAATAGAACTCTTATGTAAGAGCCTCTAACTTGTTTTACTGAAGAAAAAACTAAATTACATGGAAATGTCAGGTTCTTACCAGTCATATTTACGATACCTCAAATTCGCAGCAAACAATAAATATTCTGACGCCAGAATTTTAAGAAAATTACTCTTGACATATTACCTTTAAAGTCAGCAAGACATTAATAAATTAAAATTAATAAATTTATTTTACCCAAATAAATTATGTAATGTGTCTCGTTTATGATTAAATTTTTCAATTAATTCTACTACCGCAGGTTAATGTTACTTTGAGGTTGTGAAGACAATTTTAATATCGCTACGTCATAGCTAAAATCGACGACCAACGCCGCGACGTCTGACGTCGCATGTTCACCAACCTTGAAGCTCATAGTTACTATTCTTACCCCAAACAGATTTTTGTATTAATTAGAATAGTTATAATTAAAAGTGTAGGAAAAAATGCAATTAAATAATCGTTTTTTGTAATTATTACTTTACAAAAAAAAAACTAAATCAAAGGTTTACTTCTATACGAAAAAAAATTGTGTTAATGTAATTGCGTTAGATGATGCAAAAATTATCTTTAAAACTACCAAACTACCCTATTTTTAAAATAAAAAGTATTTTGTGAAAAAATATTTTAAATTTCTCATTGTTACCATGTTGGCGTCACTGGAGAACTGTCAATTGTCAACGAGTCAACAAATGTATTTTGAGGTTACGAGGAGAAGACATTTGAAATGTATCGTTTAAAACTAATAAAATTTTTGACACGGCAAGCTACACGAAGTGCAAGAACACAAGAATCTAACACATTACACACGACTAATCGTTATCAGCATCTATTAAGTTGTAAATTTGCAAAAAATGCGCAAATCAATGACCTAACCTCCAACACAAAATTATTCTCACATGCTGCAAATATTACACAAGAAAAAACAGAACAGGAGTTTTTAGTCCGTCTCAAGAATGATCCCGACACTTTTGGGGACCCTGAAGAAAGAGAAGATGTATATGCAAAAGATTTGGAAGAAGAAAAAGATTGGTCGGAGAAAACAATCCCACTAGAAAGACTGCGCACAAAACAGTATGCAGACATAATAAAGGCACTTATCAAACAACGCAAAATCAAGGAAGCAATCGATGTAGTTGAAGTAAAAATGATAAAGGAAGACAAGGTGAAACCTGAAAATTACATCTACAATTTATTACTGGGAGCTTGCGGACGTGTGGGGTACACGAAAAAGGCGTTTTCCATTTACAACCAGATGAAAAAACGCGACTTGAAAATCACGGCGGGTACATACACAGCCTTGTTCAATGCATGTGCGAATAGTCCATGGCCAGAAGACGGCCTAACAAGAGCCCGAAAATTGCAAAGCATAATGATTGAAAAAATGTATCAGCCAAATGAAACAAATTATCATGCGATGATTAAAGCATTCGGACGATGTGGAGATCTTCCAACAGCGTTTAGTTTAGTCGACGAAATGGCGTCGAAAAAGGTGAAAATAAACGGCGACACAATGAACTTCCTGTTGCAAGCGTGCATCCAAGACAAGGTTGCAGGTTTTCGTCACGCTTTATTACTTTGGCGAAAAATGGTGGACAAGCGAATTGCCCCAAATTTGTACACCTACAACTTAATGTTAAGATGTATTAGGGATTGTGGAATTGGTAATTTGGATGTTATGAACGACACGTTGCAGTTAATTTTGAAAAAAGATTTGCGTTTAAACGGCGGTAATAATAAATTGTTACTGGAGGGCTCAAATGATGGCAAATATGTGATTCAGAATCAACTCCAATTAAAGACTGATGAAGAAAATAATGAGTTATTGTTAAACGAGAATTCTTTAGTAGTGAATCAAGTCGAACAATGCCGCCCAAATCTCATGGCAAGAGTGCCTCATTTAGGAAATATTATTTCCTTGTCTGAAGTTACTAAACCCGAAGATAGGTTGCTGCTAGTTGGGGGTTTGAGGGGTTTTTTGAGTAACATGTCGGAGAAACGTTGCACTCCTGATATTAAGTCGTTTACGCAACTTTTGGATTGCTTACCTGGAAGTGTTGCGGCTGAAAAAGAGCTCTTACGTGAAATGAAACAACATGATGTTAAGCCGGATATTGATTTTTTCAACATGTTAATTAAGAAGAGGAGTATGAGATTTGATTATGAAAATGCAAAGGCAGGAGTAAATAAAATTGCAAGTTGTTTTATTTAATTTTGATGATTTTAGGCCGTTTTGGACGATATGAAGAAACACAACTATAGACCAGATTTGATAACGTATGGGGTCTTATCACTGGGTTGTAAAACCAAGGACGAGGCTTTAGAATTACTGAGGGACATGGAGGCACACGCATATAGGTTGTTCTAACTTAACACGTTTTTTTTTATATAATCTATTCTTAATTTAGGCTAAATACTGAAATTTTGGGCGCGATGCTACACCAAGCTTGTTACCACAGAAACTTCCCCTATGTCCTTGAAATAATGGAAATTAGCTTAAGAGAGAACGTGAAGCCTAATAAGAAATTCATGGAATGTTTGCACGATTTTAAAAAGAAGTGTAAAGATATCTCAAATGATAAGGTGATTATTTTTCCATTCAAGATTTTATCATTTAATCCACTTTGATTTTAATTGTTAGGAAAATAAATTATCGCAAAGTGCTCCTTTCCAAAAAGGATTTAGAATATTCCAAATGAGGTACAAAACGTGGTTGGACCAAGTTGAAGTTGATGATAGTGAAGACGTCCATCCTTGGGCACAGTTCAGAGACACAAGTAGAACAGACAGTAGGCATTACAAGGATAAATCTCAGAGGTTTAAAGCTAGACATTTGTCAAAGTTTAAAGTTAAGACATCTACAAAACGTAAATAAAGTAGACATAAAATTGTACCTTGGGCTATTTCTTCAGACATGTTGAAATAAAATTATGTGATCAAGTCACGGAGCTGTGTTCAAAATATGGTAGCACTAAGGTATATTGTCACGTGTTATCATATACTGAATACATAAATCAGTAAAGCGCATGAGTAATTTTCATTATGAATTTTATCAAGTACTCATTAGATTATTTTGGTATGGAAGTACGAGGATGCGGCGTAAAATTACCGGCCTAAAAAGGGAGACAGTAATCTAATGCAATGTTTTTATTTATCAAGATGTTATCAACTTAACGTTTAGTTAGAAACAATTCAAAACCCACCGCAACAACTGACCCTTGTTACTCGACTATAATTTGTATTACTTTTAATCGACAGTCTTGCAATGTTATTTTTTTCTCTTTGAATGAAAGAGAAATTTCTTTAGTGTCTAGTGTGCACAATAATTATAAAACTCAATTAGAACAATTTAGAATTGTTACAAGAAAAACTACCTGACGAAACTTTATAAAATTTTATAGTCACACTGGAAAAAGCATATTATTCAATGAATCTATAGATATTTTTGGTAAAAACTAACTTATATTATGCCAGGAATTATTCATCCCATCCTCGAATTATGAATTTATAAAAATTAAATAAAAATCAAATGAAAATTTGCAGTTTGATTACGGCACTTGGACCTCTAAACCAATAGAAAGTGTTTTCCACAATTTAATAATAGCAATTACACACTGATTAAAAAAATAACCGAAATGTTTTATTTACGTTTTTATCCTTTTGTCATTAAAATTGAAATAGAACGCTTTTATTTAATTACATAAATACCACTGCTATGCTAAGCTTATTTTATAATAAAGCAAAAAAAAATACTCACTTCTGTACGCAAAATATTTTAAAACATCACATATACGCATGTGTTGATTAAGTCGTGAAACTAACTTGAAATACTTATTCATTTGTTTGTGAACGAATTTTACAGAAATTAGAACAGTGACTGCAAAGCTAATAATTACGTGAAATGCAACATTTTTTTACAATAAGAGATAAGATTTATAATAACAAATGATACTTACGTATTGTTTCACACACATGACTGATTATTATTATTGTTACTTAAATGATAATGATAAAAGACTTTCCTCTCGATTTCACAGTGAGTAAACCACCTAATTAATTTCAATGATACTCGTACTTAAGTGATGTTATAATAAGTTTATCTTAGACCACCATTTCTAAATTTACATAGACATTCAAGGTTAAAAGTGCGAAAAAATTCCATTTTTAAGTTTAGGAAATGAAGGAAAAATAGCTCCAAAGAAAGATGAAGAAAATAACCTAAATTATTTCATTCCATTTTATTCGTCGAATGCAAAAGTGATACTTCACACTTACAATTTAAGATTGTGAAGTTTTCTATTCAAATCTTCAAACTTTAAAATTTTCCTTATAAAGAAATCGCCGTATCTGTGAGCCACCTTCGTATCGGCAATGTGGATCATATCGTTATCGATATAGAAATCCAACTGAAAATATTTTGTTTCATAAAAAACATTGACAATTAAAAAAACAATACCTCTGAGCCACTCTCCAACTTTCCTTCCAACCCCGACGACCCCTTCGACCACACCACATTCTTCATTTTGTGTTTGAAGCACAACAAATGAATCAACAGATTCTGCGTCTCTTTATCAACGTCGAACTTGCCCTCGCTGTTCTTGTTCTGTGCCATGAAAGTTGCCAATTTGGCAATAGGCAAAGTAGTGTACAACTTCAAGTAACTTCTGATAGTCGGCAACATCTTTTGTTGCTGTACTTCATCCATAAAAACTTGAGTTTGGTGGCGGATCGCCTCTTTTGAGTAGTCATCAGGGATGGAATCGACTGGTGGAGGACACGGAGAAAGGAATTTAGGACAGGCGAAAACGAAACAGTTTTCGAACTCCTGGAGGTCGCCATATTGCATCTTGTACATTTTTTCGTGGTAGCTTTTCTCTCTCAGAGTTTGTTGAATCGATTCGTCGATGCATTGAGGATGCAAAACCAAACAAATGGCCAACAAGTGGTACATTTGATCGGTTTGTTTGTTAATCTGGTCGTGTTGGTAGCTTTTCGAAGCAAACAATTGTTTGGTTCTCTGAATGTATAACAAAATCGACGAAAAAGTGCGAATAGCGTCAGAATAGCGCCTCATCATCATGTACCCAAATCCGACATAGTACGATGTTGAGATCAAGCAAGCCGGGATGTGGGCATATTGCGACTTCTTGTGAAGTTCAATATTTTCCAACACTTTGATCGACTGGTAATAATCCCCAAGTAGGGAATGAAGTCTCAAAAGCCCAATCAGGGAAAAGTAGCCCAACATTTTATACAGCGAGTGACTCCCAAACTCACCAGCAACCGAATCGGGGTCTCCCCCACTAGCGCAAACCTCCAATTGTTGTTTAATGTTACTCTTATCGACTAAAGAATGCAGTACATTCAATACGCAAAGTACGTTCCATACTTTATTGTGCGAGTTTAGAGTCTCCAATTCTTGAGCTGTTTTCTTTTGAAGACGGGCTCTGTATTGCGCGAAGGATTGAAACTGGTACACGAATTCGTCGATTAATTCCCATAACCACAAGTCGGGGAGTTCCAGAGGCACAGGTTCATCTGCGCTTAGGATGTAGTTGAAGAGGTCGCAATAATTATAGAATGAATTGAAACGTTGCTCAAGGGTTGGGCCCCCCTGAATGCGTGCGTAAATGTGGCGGAAATAGAGCTCTTTGTAAAGGATCATGAAAACCTGGAAAAGAAAGGTCACACACTATATTTTTGCAACGAAACATGAAAATACATTTTTTTATTTTTATTATTGAGGCATTTTTGTGAATTTTGTGCGGTTATAATAAAGGGAAAAATAGTTTCATAGGTTCTGTTCTCTCAAAGTTTATTATTGTATGTACTAGCTACATGTTTCGGCTATTTTTTTAAATTGGTTTAGCAAAAACTAATTGGAAAATAAGGGGCAAAAAATTCTAAATTGAAAATTCAATATTACAGTAACATAATGAATTGGTATTTCTATAAACCAAGCAATTTTATCTTTTTTTTTCTATTATTGTGAATTCTTTCAATTTGTTCATCTATGCTACATAACTAAACAGGTATTTAGGCAACAACTTTGAAATCAATAAGCATCAAAAAATCATAGATATTGATGGGATGTCTCTGTAATTAGGTCATTTCTGACGTGTCCTTTTGCTAAAGACTTAATAAAACTCATTCCTTTTTATTGTCCCCGATATTGTTTCCAGTAGTCGCAATGGAGCATTACAAAAGGCAACTACTTAGCAAAAAGGAAGAGCTCAAAGAGAAAATCACTGAAGAAATAAAGGACAAGAGTGAGCACGTGAAGGAAAAAATTAAAGACGTCCAAGACATTGGAACAGAAAGTATTGATCACGTAAAGGAAAAAATTAAGGAGGTCCAAGAGAGTGAAACTGGGGGTAAAATACTAGATCAAGTGAAAGGGAAAATAAAGGATGTGCAAGAAATCGGTTCAGAAGGTAAAATAATTGTGGATTTACTCACAGGATCACTGTCGACTAACGCAGACACTTCTGATTCTTCTGGCCAGGGACGCTTCTCGAAATAATCTTCTGTTAGTTTTGGCCATGAAGTTTCATACAAAGTTTGCAACTCAAAGATTAAACCTTCATTTACACAATTGCGGAAATAAATCAAGAAATTTTTGACTATTTCCGGCATCTTTAGGTGCTGTTTATTGTATTCATTATCCAAGTTGGGGTCCCCTGTGTGAGCCCCATATTCATCATAGCTGTTGTAATCATAACCCTGAAATAAATGAAAATCAGTGTCTATTCAATTTATTGTCAATTTTTAAGCAATTTTACTACCACTAATTATGGGAATGGTGCATGCAAAACATGTAGGTCGGTATTAATTGTACACTTTTACAAATATGCTTGAGACACATGGTCACAATTTACAAAGCTTTTTACAAGAGTTTTAGCACACAATGTAGCTTTAATGATAAATAGTTAAAATTTTAGGTGTTTGAGTCACTTACTTGTTCAAATTCGTCGGAAAACATTCTGAATTTGCTCATTATATGCTAACGCCACTATTATAACGAACAAATGGTCTTGCACCTAACCTAAAACCAGTTGACGTTTCTCAAATGTCAAAGTACAGATTTCTACTTTGACAAGTAAAAGAAAAATCCATTTTTTTCTCATTTTCAAACATATTTCCACTGAGTAAATGAAGAAAATGCTTTAAAATAAGACGATCAATAAATGTTATGTTAATTCAAATGTAAATTTACTGTGCCGGTGATTTAACCTAATCTCCCAGTTACTCATTTAAGCAAACCTTGAACTGTGATAGTAATTTCCCAAATAATAGACAATGATCAGTAGTAAATCTCAGTGAGTGATTAGTGTTTGTAACTTATAAATATATATATTAAGTTGTAAAAAATGTTTGCCCAAGGATTTAATGGTAATCCCCTTTCACTCTTTTCTGATAATAGGTACCTGGATTTAATTTTGATTTTTCAGTTTTACGTAGCTTCCTTAGTTCAGAAACTCCCCCAACCAAAGTTTTTGAAGCCAGATCAGACACTTTTTCGGATCGAGCGATTCATTTACGTGAAGATGGATTGGTTCTGTATCTCCCAGCAAATAATGTTGACAAGAAAAAAGCGGCTACTTACGAAATAGTCCTCCATCGCCCATACACTGAAAGCTTACACCAAACATACAGGTTTGGGGCACTAAACAATTTAAATAACTGTTTCAAAAATGGATTTGTTACAGTTTATACCGCACGCCAATTCTTGATGAAGCTGAAGTGAAATTTTGTGTCCTGAAGGATAAATTACCTGTCTTTGTTGAGGTTTCAAAAGAGGTAAAATTGCTGTAATTGTGAAATTCAATTGATTTATAATCTTGTTTCAGATGCACAATGCACAAGGTTTACAAAAGATTTGTGATGTCCTTGCTGAACACCCCTCCTGGAATTTGGCACATCTGGCTGCTCATTTTAGTCTCTATGATTCTTTTAAAGATCCTAGGATTAATAATTATTTGAATAGTACTGATGATGAAACTGGAATCTCTCCATTACAAGTTGCTATTACCACAAAGAATTTGAAAACAGTACAAGTTTTGGTTGCTGCAAATGCTTCTTTGGAACATCTTGATTATAACTCTGATTCAGTGTTCCACTATGCTGCTAGCACTACCAAAGATATCATTGCAGTAAGTGTTTTATTTCTTTTAATCTAATTCTTATGGTTTTTGAGTTTCGTTTATTAATCCTGCTTGGATGAGTCTAGGGGAGTGCTAAAGATTATTATCTTCAGTTTTATTAATGACAATGAAGGAATATAAAACTAAAAGTGGGAGTATAAAGTAGGGCAAAATATTTATTAAACAATAAAAAACAATATTGAAATGTACGATGTAATAAAATTATATTTAACTATAAAATCAATAGAATAGAATTCTAAAATAAGATAATACAATAATCATGTCATGTATCAACAAAAAAACGATGAAATTGCAAAAGACGTGACCGTATATTGCTCCTGTATGGGAAAATTCTATTTAATAACTCGCTTAAACAATAAAAAATGAGAACATCTTTTTTAGGTATTTATGAAGTTCATAGTTCGAACGTTGGCATTTTATTTACAAGATGTTTATTTCTATTAGAACATAACAGAAAAACAAAGTTATCGTTTACGAAATACTTTATCAGTCAACTGTAAAGTTTACGAATTAGTCCGTGAAGTGTGCATGCTTATTCTGCAATGTTGGTTGTATTGTTGAATACTATTTCAAATTTTAAAGTTTCAACTTTAGTTTCTTATGCAAATAACATTATATACTGCTTCACAAAAGTTAAGGAAGTGTGCAATAATTGCAATAATTTATTAAATTAATAAATTATTAAAAAAAAATCAATTAAAAGTGAGATAAAGGAATATATCTTTTTACTTTTTTGTTTTTACTGGTTTCCACAATGCTTAGAAGAATAACATTTGTTTGTTGTAAAATAATGCGACTTTCTTAACTTTTGTGGAGCAGTTTATTATGCTACCTTAGCTTCTAAAAAGCGTACATCGTTTAAAATTGTGCACAATTAATTAATTAATAAAATCAATAAAAAGGATTTGAAATAATAATGATAAAAATTTACTATAAACTACAATTCAATGAACTGTATTAAAGATTTAGTAAAAAATATCTTGGTTTTAGTTGCGCGTGATCTCAGTTGATAGTTAAACCAAAAAAATTCTTGTTATAATTATTTCCTGGTTTGGCGTATTTAAGTGCTTCGGTAAGATTTAAGCGCGGTTAAATTTGCCGTCAATTTGACCGAGGAATTATAAAACAAAATGTGTTCACAAATGCTGATATGAAATTAGACAAGACCAAAAAGGTTAATAACATGACCTTCCAGCTCTTATCATAATTTACATTTTCAGATTTTTAATAAATCATTTTTTAATCTTTATATAAAAACTGTTAATCAATGTACAAAGCTCTTATTAACAATTGGTACTTTTTGTCCTAATAACAAGGAATATTATGTAATTGCATTTTTATTAAAACTTTTAATTTATTGTTTAAGAAAAACAATTATTTTGTTTATACAGGATGTTTCACGTAATTTTACGAGGCCTGCGCCTGTAAGATGCAATCAATAATATATATTCCGATACGAACTCGATTACAAATTTTGAAAAATTGAATAATCTTCTCTAGTTTGTTCACCCTTTAAAAAATTACGTTTTTAGTTAGTTAGTGATTAAAATAGATAAACTAGAATCATATTCATACCGTCTCTTGATAGAACAAATGATAATTGTTTCTGAAAAACTGCAGTTTATGACTATTATAATGAAACAGTGATTTGGGTGCGTACATTAGGCGCAAGCCTCGTAAAGTTGTGTGAAACACCCTGTACATTTAATTACGATATTCTTATAGGTACAATGACCAAGTTATTATCATTTTAGCTACTTTTGTTTTTGTTCATTTTACATTATAAAAAAATGTTTTATAATTATACAGGGTGCGCCAGAAGTCGCGCCCCAGAGAAAATTTTCAAGTAAGGTAAGATACCAGGAACATGAAAAAAATGTTTAAAAAATCCTCTGTCAAAAAATTTTGACATTTATCTTTTGACATTTGACATTTTTTTATATCTATTTAAGGATACTGATGATTTTGTATATGTTTTTTTACAATTATTTAGTAAAGAGACAAAAATTTTGCCAATAAAAGCCACAAATAACATTGAACAGAGTTACAATTTAGGATACGGCTTCCTTGTTTCCTCTTTTAATAGCCTATAGCAAAAAAACGTGGAAAATTATTTTTCTAACAGAAATAAATAGAGTCAAAGTGCAAATTTTAAACCCTCATAACTTCGAAATTTTTATAGATAATTTTTTTTTAACATTTTTTCCATGTTCCTGGAATCTTACCTTATATGGCATTTTTCTCTGGGGCGCGAGTTCTGGCGCACCCTGTATAAACAATACGTTGTGTAGGTAATGCAAAAGAAAATCCAAAAATCAATTTCTTTATGTAAACTTTTTCGATAATCATCAAGCAAATGTTATTGGTATCTGGGAGCTTTTGAAAGTTTTATACACTAAATTGACAATCAAAAATGAAAATCAAAACATATGTTTACATATTGAGTTAATAAATGCCATAATAATAACTTACTTAAAAGGCTTACATCCTTATCATTAAAAAATATTTTCTAATTTTGCTCAATGCTTCAAACAATAGTCTTTAACTTACTGTATTCTTTGTAAAAATTTGTAAGATATTTCTTTAATCAATTTATATAAAAACTCACTAACACTTTTTAAGGTAGATCTCAAAATGTAATGTTTACAAAAGGTACAAAATAACGTAGGTAATACTTTCTTAGATTCGTTTTTATTGTCATTTGGTACAAATTTAAACGAAATTGAAAATATGTGAACAAGGTGTAAAAAGTTTTAATATGATATATTTTTAGGCATTGACTCAAGGAAGCGCCCCAAACTGCTTGAACGCCCGTAACAAAAACGGTTACACACCACTCCACCTTGCATGTCAAGCCGACAAACCCGACTGCGTCCGAGCCCTACTTCTGGCAGGAGCTGATGTAAACAAAACCTCAGGCTTAGTAGACGACAACGTCCTACCCGGCTACGTCGGCGACTACCTCCAAAGCCATCCCAACAGCCTCCACAAGGAAGACATGAAGATGGGGGGTACACCTCTACATTGGGCCTGTTCTCGGGAAGTAATCGAGGCTCTAGTCGACATGAACTGCCACATAGACTCTCTAAATTTCGACAAAAAAACAGCTTTGCACATCATGATCATGAGAAATCGCCTCGAATGTGTCGTTGCACTTCTTAGTCGGCAAGCAGATGCCAACATTGGGGACGCAGAGGGAAACCGACCGATCCATCTCGCTGTCAAACAAGGAAACATATCGATAATTCAGTGTTTGATTATTTTCGGAGTCGATTTGAATATTTTGAATAATGCGGGGCATTCCCCGAGACATATTATAACGAAGGAGCAAGAACCGAAAATTTTGTATTACTTGCACGCCGTTGGGGCACAGCGGTGTCCCCCGGGGACCCCCTATTGCACCGATGGGTGTGTCCACGGGGGTACATACGACGGCATTCCTCCTCCACCGGTGATCGGTCCCACCAATCGCGATGTTTTAAACCAAATGCTCGATGTGGCAGCGATGGAAACTGCCTCAAAGAAGTACAAACATGGGAAATTACCCAAAAATGGGCGCCTTTTATGCATGGATGGCGGCGGAATTCGAGGTTTGGTCCTCGTGGAAATGCTTCTAGAAATAGAAAATGTTCTGCAAAAACCGGTCAGTCATTGTTTTGATTGGATAGCGGGGACTAGCACTGGAGGGATTCTGGCGTTGGGGATTGCAACTGGTAAAACAATGAAAGAATGTCTTTGTTTGTATTTTCGCATCAAGGAGCTTACGTTTGTGGGGATAAGACCGTATGCTAGTGAACCGTTGGAAAACGTTTTGAAGGAAACCTTCGGAGCGGAAACTGTGATGGCGAATATTACGCATCCGAGAGTTATGGTTACGGGGGTTCTGGCCGATAGGAAACCGGTCGAGTTGCACTTGTTTAGGAATTATCAAAGTCCAAGTGATATTTTGCAAGTTGAGCATAATTCGCCGTATGAGTTGCCGCCACCGCCCGAAGAGCAGTATGTGTGGCAAGTTGGGAGGGCTACGGGGGCTGCTCCGACATATTTCAGGTGAAATTTTTGCAGTTAATAGAATTCATACAAAATACTTGAATAATAACTACGGATACGACACGATGTAAAACAAAACGTTCCCGTTCTCGATAGTTCCGTTAGCGAGGCCAGATAGCGCAGTTGTTCCTTTCCGTTCAAGTTTTAATAAAATAAATGGCTGTATTTACATAACGGTGAGCAAAACGCAAATAAAAAATAAAGGCAGATAGAGCATTAAATTCTCAATAATAAAAGATAAAGGTAATGCAAAAATTTTATTGAAAACTATATATATAAAAATTTCAAACGTTTAGCAATTTGCGCCTCGTCTCATATTTGTGAAAATGTTACGAATACGGTTAGATACAAGAAAAATAAAAAAAAGAAAGTAGAGAAGGAAATTTCCAAGAAAAAGGTCGACGAGATGATACCTCTATCTTCAATGAATGGCTCATTTTTACCGGTGGTCAAGAGACAGAAAATTAATTTAAACCTAAACGGTTAAAGATAGAGATATGGTCTCGCGCACTTTTTTGTAGGAAATTTAATTCTCTACAATTTTGTTTCCTACATTTTTTTTGTATCTTCAACCGTATTTGCAGCGTTTTCAAAAATATCGAAAACAGTATTAAAAATAAATTATAAACAATTATCAGTTTGCGTTCCGCCTAATATTTTTAAGAACGCTGCGAATATGGTTAAAGATACAAAAAAAATGTAACAAACAAAATTGTAGAGAATAAAATTTGCTACGAAGAAGTCTGCGACACCATATTTCTATCTTCAACGGTTTAGCTTTTAATTGCGTTAATTAAAGTGTCCCCCCGGCACTAAATCACCAGTAAAAATGAAATGGATCCGTCGCTTGAGCGGCTTTGAACGTCTTTGAGGCCTAAACCATTAACAATAGAGGTATGGTGTCGCAGAATTTTTACTAGAAAATTTTATTTTCTACAACTTTCTTTCTTACATTTTTATTGTATCTTTAACCGTATTCGCAGCATTTTGAAAAACACGAAACGGGGCACAGATTTTGAATTTTAAATATTTTTTTCTCATATTCCTCGTGAAAAATTTAGTGGTTCGTTTTTTACAGCTTATTAAGAATATAAATCTCAACATTTCTGCATTTTTTTCCAAGCAATTAGTAAACTGGTTGAATTTAAATTAATTAAAAACGATTTGAAACTGAGACGGTAAAACGCTCTAAGCGCCCTCATTTTTACTCCGCCGTACTACTTTTTTTGGGTCCAAAAAATCAAGCAATTTTGTATCTCGTTTCGCCTCCTAGTATGTAGTTCTCCGTAATAATAACAAATATTTGCGAATAAGTCTATTCTGTTTCAAAAATCTTTCGATTATTTTAGGTTTTTTTTTAATAAATGTTTTTTTAATTTTTTTGTAAAACGTCTATCCAAAAGTTAACACTTCCAAAACTCTTTGAAACAGTTTTTACCAATACCAATACCAAAAAGCATTCATTACGAACGTGGTCAAACTAAATAAGAAGTTTCACATAAAAAAACATCAAATCTTAATTAGGTTTTCTCAAAACTTCAGGAAAGAGGTTTTAAAATTAGATTATTTTTTCACCAAGCGATTTCTTTTATGTGTTTTAGTTTTAATCTATTCGATTCGATAGTTTCTAGTCAAAGTGACTTGTGACTTTGAAATTAAGTTGGCAACACCGAATTATTCGTGATATCAGATTGGGTCAGGTGACGGCCATGCCAACGGTCGCCCCTCGGAAATGGATGACAATTGACTACAAAAATGTGACGTTTAAATTTGATAGTCTATGTTACCAACTTAATTTCAAAGTCATAGAACACTTCGATCTGAAACAATACTGACGAGATTTTTTATGTAAGATGAAAGGGCAATTAAAAACCACTCGATGGTATTTAGAACCAAAATAAGCAAATACAAGATCATTCAACAAAAATAAGAATGTGGTGTCTTGTTTTGATATTCATTTTTTACAATTCAGAGCATTTGGGTACTTTCTGGACGGAGGTTTGATTGCAAACAACCCCACACTGGACGCCCTGTCTGAAATTCACGAGCACCATTTAGCTTTAAAAGCAGTTGGTCGTGAAGAGGAAGCCGCCCCGGTCTCCGTGGTAGTCAGTTTAGGCACAGGGGTAATCCCCGTAACCCCCGTCAAGGATATCGATGTGTTTCTTCCTGGCAGTATTTTCGACGGGGTGAAACTTTATACGGGTATTTCAACTTTGGGAACACTTTTAGTCGATCAGGTAATTTGTTTTTCAAATTAATAATCCTTTCACTAGAAGAATATTTTCAAAATAGGCAACTGCCAGTGATGGGAGAGTCGTGGATAGAGCTAGGGCCTGGTGCTCTACGATTGGAGTACCATATTTTCGGTTTTCTCCACAAATGTCGGAGGAAATCGCAATGAATGAAACTTCGGATGAGAAGTTGTGCAAAATGCTGTGGGAGACAAAGGCGTATATGTATAAAAATCTCAGTACTATTAAGCAGATTGCCGATTTACTCAATACGAGTTAATTGTTTTAAACTATTATTGTAATGTGATAAAAGTTAAATTTTTAGTAAATTATTACATTTTTTACACAAATTTTTTAGCACTTAAAAATATTTATAATATTATAATATTTGTAATAGATCTTGTTAGTGTTGATCTAGTATGAGTGCAGTAGTTGCAGACTTTTTCGCCCAGTTTACAATTTATTTAAGGTACGGTAACGTAAAATTTTTATGGCCGTGTTAATAGTTTTTTTGTGTGAAATTCATTGGAATGGAAACACATTATACGTAAAGTTTTATTGAATACAAATAAAGGAATTGTGCTGTGCAGTTGCAGACGAAATTCATGTGATATTATACAAAGTGGGAAAAGTTTAAGTGATTTGTTAACAGAACTGAAAATTCGCATTTTTTTTAAATATCGATTGTTGGTGGAAAAATATTTAAAAAACTATGAGAAAATAATTTTCCAAATTTCTGAGATCTCAATAGAGGACATGATCCCTACTCTGACATACTTTTCTACCTTGAAATGTTTTTTGCTCAGTTTTATTTTGTCAATTCTTTTTTGGTGGAATAAAAATATCAAATTACATTCAAACAGATATACGTATTATGAAAACTACTTATGACATAAATTATGTACAACATTAAAAAAATATGCTACTTAAGTAAATTAATATACATATGTAATAATAATTTATTTATTAAATCTTTTGTTTAAATGTTGCAACACCAAAATCTAATTCTCTCTCGCATCGTGGATTAGTCAATTCTTGTCGCTTCTCATTGTTTATTGTAAAAAATTGTACCATTTTATTAGTTTAAAGGTAAAATTAGTTATAGTTACTGTTAGTTACTATACTATGTAGTGTATATTTTAGAAAATTTATAAAAGTTATTTAAAAAATTCAGTTGGACAATCATGGTTATCCTAACAGTTGTGATTTTTTCATGGTGATAATACTTCTACTTTAATATTTTTTGATTAACGGGCACGTTATCAAGCTTAATTTTTTAAATGAATTTTAAGAACGAGCGTAGCGATTGGGGTAACAATTTGGATGAATAACAGCGATTAAGTTTTGTTAAGTCAAATTAAGTATGACGTTGTATCGTTGATTGTAACATTTTTTCTTATTTTCAAAATATAGTTTCCAAAACTGTTTGTAATGAGACATTTCAATACAAGGTGCTTTTTTTACAATTACTGAAATAAAAAAATGAGTAAGACTAAATCCCACAATTATTATTAAGTATAAGGTATATCGAGCGTAGCGATGATGCCAACATGGTTGACGAAACACGTGTCGGAAAAATATTTGATATGTTGGGATTTAGTTTTACTTTTTTTTTTCTTTTTTAGATCTATCTCTGTCTGCTTTTCTTTTATAATATAGGTAGAATATTAATGTATTAGAAATTTTTAGATAACACATTTTTCGATACAATCAAGTTTTTTCTTGACTGTATCGAAAAATGTGAAAAATTATCAATAGTTATCTGAAATTAGCTGTTTTGAATCACTCTTATGATTAATTGTTCCGTTGTTATTAACATTGTTGTACGTACTTTAATAAATTTATTTGAATTTTTTTTATGTAGATATAAGTATGTAATTGAACTACAATGTGCATGTCCATATGTAGAATACGTATTAATTTCTCAAACATGACAAATAATTATTCTAGTAACTCGCATTTAGTGTATTTTTTTAGTGTTCTTCTATAAAATACAATTATCATAATTATATAAGGAGTGTATAAAAATGTGTACTTCTCTTGCAAAATCATGTATACTTAAACAACTTAAAATATTCTGTATTCACGAGAAAAACAAAATCGATTTTAGATTTTATCAAAATTCATATTGCAAAAAACTAAGAACCATTGAAAATCATCTGGGCTACATGATAATAATGTAGGAAATAATGTAAACAAATAGAAATAACCCTGTGACCAACCGTAGCAAATTAAATTCTAAGTGTAACGTGTTAAAATATTTATTAAATGTTTCTATGTACAACAATAAATAACATGTTAGCTAAACACTATCATATCCATAATAGAACCCTTCTGTATAGGCCTTGTACATATCATCAGAATTCCTCCGTATCCGTCTCCCCACAGGTTCCAAATCCCGATAACATTTGGGAAACACCCTTTCTATCGCATCTACAGCCTCCTCAGTGGAAATATTCCTAGTTGCTAGAATTGAACTAAGCGCTTTACTCTTAACACAATCACTATGCGTGGCCTTAATAGTAAAAAGTGAGGCATCTCCCTGGACCCATGCTGACATAAAACTACAATGTGCCAAATTCGCAGCCCTAATTTCAGTACACGCCAAATGATCAAGGTTTTTGAAATCCAAATCATGGCGGCAGTAATCGAACATATGGATCATTTCGTGCAATAAAACACCCTGAACATGTGCGGGCTTTTTCACCCCATTTTGGCACACCACTACCTGATTTAGAACGGGGTCAAAGCCACCACTTACACTGGAGTCGCATTCTTCACAAGAGATGTGACGCCTAATGTCCACAGGGCATCCAGAGCTTTTCAATGCCCCCATCATCAATTTAATTATGGGGCTTTGTTTAATGCACTTATAAACGTTGCGTTCACATTTTATTTTTTGGATGTTTTCGTAGCCTTTTTTGTCTAGAAGTCCGCCTGAACTGGGGTTAGTGTCGGGCTTACGACGTTCCGGATACAAATCGTAGCCCCACTGTTTTCCTTCTGAAGACGATTTTTCTGAAGAGTTATTTGACTCATACTTTTTCTCTTCGTCGGACAGAAAAGCATTGATGAAAGTCATTTTACGTCAAATTTTTAGGTTAGTAAGTGCACTGATAATGTGTCATAAATGTCAAACTTTTGGAGCACGTGTTACCTCAAGTTTAGATTGTGCACTTGAAGGAAAATTACAATCGTCCAATGCAAACAGTGAGCAAATAACTTCAAAAGAATGATAACCATATAGGAATTTTTATAGATTTAATTAAACTTTAAGAAATATAAATATCGAAACCAGAAAAAATGAAGACGTTTCTTTGTCAAAAATCTTGTTATACAATTTCTCCAAATGTGATTTATAAAATAAATATAATTGAATGTAAAAAAACACTATTAAATAACCATATTTTTTAAAAGTTTGTATTGCATGTAAATAATACATTTTTTAACTAATAAATACTCGTAATCGTTGATTACCAGTTGCGGAGATTAAATGTAATGCAAGAGCTAAAATCACCAAGTGGAATGCAAACTCTGAATCAGTAAAGCGCATAAAGTCAGGAAATGGCCTTAACTCAATTTCATTTTCGGAAATCAACTAAATTTGTTTCAAAATCTAAGACAGCTAAGCAGTTTTAAACTAGAAGATGAAAAATAAATTTCTTCTTGGTTTATTGAAAATAAACTGTTCATTTGCTTTTTCAAAAAATAGTTAAATACATAACGAATACATATGGTAAATATTATTTTGTCTGTAATTCTAGTTTTCTTTAGTTTAGTTTTATTAAAAATGCTTTAACAAGAGCGCTCAAAACCAGTTCTTGCTAGTGGACACTAAATGTGGCAAAATAAAATAAAAAGAAAAAATGATTAGTGCACTTAAATTCAGATTCAGTTAGATTGAATGTTTGTCCTTATCACTAAAGAAAAACATTGCTTTGAAACAACGATAAAATCTACTAATCGTCTAAAGAGGCAATAAATTGAGTCCTGAGAATGAACATACAAGGCTTTTATCAAAAGTCGACCAACTAACTTTCGATAAATCGCCTATCTTCTTAAATAAACGGCCCCTTGCATGGCTTCACTCGTAGTCTATTGTCGGTTCGTCTGCACTTCGACTATTCTACTAGAAGTTTTTGCTTTTATTTGTTAACTTTACAACAGAATAATACTTATCAGCACACTCGTCTATACTCCTTAAAGTTGAAGAAATGCTTACATGGAAAAAAAATGACGCTAAAAGCTGTTTTGAATGAATGAAACAAAAGCTCTTAACAAAAGATAAAGTCAATACAGTGTGTTTTTATTTAAAAAATGAATAGACCTTGTTTTTAATCAACGTTTGTGACTGCTTTTTTCTTTAATTTGAAGTTTTATGTCTGGTTTTAACAATGCTGAATAAACTAAGTGAAATGATGTAATTTAGTTAATTACATAAAATGAAAAGTTCATTAGGTACTATTAAATTAGATTTAATTTGGCGATTGCAGTATATTAAATTTTAACGCTTCAGCAGTCGTATGCATACCATAGCACATTTTAATCCAAATCAAAATATTATCCAACATTCTTAAATGGCTGCAATTAATAAAATTAATTATGAATAAACGTCAACCATTCCAACACGAACAAAAACCTTAAAATTAAGCGTCGAGTGTTGTATTCATAAATTGAACATTCAGACATAAAATGCGCAATTTAACTGGAAGGGCGTTATTCTTTTTTTTCTTTCATCCATATACGACATTTTATTTCAACTACACGCTGGACTGAAGTGTAACAGAATACGACAAGGTTTACTAATTAATGTCCATTTACTGAGAAACCACTAAATGGTATTGTATTTCACCCCTAACGGCTTTTTAAACATTGTGCAGAGTGCCCTCATACCTGGCGTGATCGGGATGAAAGAGGTACTCACTTTTATGCATTCCGCCCACATATGATCGATATAAAAAACACCTGGGACTAAATAAAAGAAGATAATGCGGCTTTGTAAATGAGCAGATGGTGAGACGTAAGTATGTTTAATAATTTAGGACTGATTAGTGGGAAAAAGTTGGTGCACAAAGCAAGCTACTTGTCAGAAAGTTTTAACATTATTTTCTAAAATAACGTAAGTAGGAGCATTAGCTGGTTGCACTTTACATTAAAAACTGTTTTTTTTTATCTTGCCAGCATGTTTTTCGTAACAAGTCGAAATATAAAAATTGAGGACTTATGAAAAAATGTACATAGAGGGTTGATTAATTTATTTTCTTGGAATGAAAAGTTAAAGCAATTTATACCCCAGTAAATATAAAGACAAAAACAATAATATCACATTGTCTCATTTCGTTAAATTGAGATATTTATTTTTACCACTTCTGAGAAGCTGATATATTTCACCACCGAGAAGTGTCAGTTTTCATGGCATAAAGCACTTTGTTCAGTTTCAGTTCTATTTCTACTTTCAAAGCCAACACAGGAACTGACGACTTGCTCCTATTTTTACAGTTCACATGTATAAGTTTTTTTTCTTTCTTTATTTGTTGTGTATACACCTGGCTCCCCACGCAGTTAACCTATGGCATATAACGCTTGGGATTTATTTCTGTCATTTAATGTGAATCGAAAAAGTAAACAGCTCGAAACCAAATTAAAAGGTAAGTCTGATACAAGAGAACAAAAAGACGAACTCGATTTAATTAGGAAGTAACGAAGTTTGGAAGAAAAATACGAATTTAATGCTTGGTAGGGTAATTAAAGGTTTCAATCTTTTCAGTAATATGCCTTGTTTTATTACGGAGTCAACCAAGGACTCATGTGAATTTCGAAGAGGTCTCATCTTAGGAAATTATAACGATTATTTTGTCGATTACTAAATATGTTGTTCAAAGAATTCGTATTTTTTTAATAATACCTGCAAATAACTAAGTCGAATAGTTCAACAGCAGTTCAGTTTTTTGTATTTCATAAAAAAATTATTCTTCCAAGATAAACCCGTTTCGAAATTTGCAATTCAATTATTTTATACAGAGTGTTGTAACATCAAATTACACTGAGCAAATTCGAGGGTGTATTGAATTTCTGATGTGTTTGCAGATTTGAGCACATCCAAAGATCACATACGAGTATCTATATATACGTACACAGATACAATAGCACTACTGCAGAAGTTTCAGTATATGGAAGCACGTAACGAATTTTGTATAAATATTTGAAAAGCACATAGAATATTACGAGTTGACAAAAGCTCAATTTTAAATTTAAATAAATCTGAATTATAGTTAATATAACAATCTCAAATCACTAATAGTAAAAAGTCGTTAGCAATTCTTTCTTTCTACCCTTACAATTGAATAATTTTTAATTTGGAGAAAAGCCAACAAAAGCTTGATAATAATAATGCAACAGCATAATTACTGGTAACTTATTAGTTATGCTTTACACTCCTCATAATAAACAATCGTTTTCTTTAAAAAAACTGTTTGTGAAACACTTTACACCTTTGTTGTTTTTTCTTGTTTTTATTGTATATTTATTGTTTCCCAGTTTTTTTTTCTTATTTACACTTGTCTTATTTGTTTTTAATATTTTGTGCACACTTGTAGGTATCATATTGTTATCTAGAACAAAGCCGGAGGAAGGATACCACGCACTAGTTGATTGCTTTTTCTATGATTAATACCATTTCATCCATTTATTGTTATTTATGTATTTTGAAAATAAATTCTGGTTCCTAACTAAAACTAACTGTACATGTATAAGAAATATTCTATAGTTTTAAAATTGCCTCGCAATTGTCTAACTTTATTTTTGTTTAATCAATCAAGTTCTTTTTTTAAGTAACATCAAGTGTAAAGAAGTTAAGTTAAACTAACAATAAGATTAAAATTATAGTTTTCTTTGCAACTTCTGCAAAGTGTGGTTGCTTCAAATAAATATTACATTTTACATTTTATTGATATAAAATATTGCAAATTGAATTATTATCGAATATTTACTGAAACTGAGACGCTATCTCTACAAATTTTTATTCGTGAATATACATTATAATGTCTTTTCTCGAGTGCCACCTGCCACCTTACATATCTTTTTTCTTTAGCATTACCTTGATTTTAAAAAACAACAGAAACACAGAATTTCTATTTGCCTCGTCTACCTAGTTGTTCAAAAAATATGCACTTACTTAACTAACTGAACACATTCCACATTATTCGCTTAAAGCTACTTTCAAAACAGCAACGAATAACGTAGAAGCTTCCTATTTTGTTTATTAAACAAGTGAATGTGTATTCATATGTTCATATGAACATGTCTTTTTATTCCGACGGACACCGTAGAAAAAAAACATTGTATAAAATCTAAAATGTTTGTAAATCGAGCAACTGCAGCAGAGATTAAATATCGTCTTTAAAGTTCTTTTACTTAAAAGTTGTTTTGTAAATCTGTAACATTGTGTGACATCAAAGGTTTTTCTTTGTACGTTGTATCAAGAGAAAACTGTTGTCACGACTAAAAAGAAAAAAAAAATATTCTGTTAAAATAACCATCTATAGTTTGGTTCTTTAATTAAAGTGTTTGATTGGTAAGGTCGCAGATAATGAGTGGCGATAAGAAAGTTCCCAGTTTGCAGGTAATTTTCTAATACATAATTTGATAATTGTTTCCCAATCGGTTGCTACACAACATAATTGCTGGCTTTGGAGGCTTATCTGCAATTTTCACCGCGAGAAGTTAACTTTAGCTAATGATTCCTATTCTCTGCTACACCTAATCTGAATACAAGCTGTTACAGCTATTTTTTTCTTAGTTAAATTCTTTGCTATTAATAAGTAAAAAGCAAAAATATTTTATTTTGTTCTGTTTACAGAAATGTTTAAAAATTTGAAATATTTTGACAGATTTTATAATCACCATCTTTTAACAGCTTATTTAAATATGAATAACAAAAGTTGGTTAAAATTGTTCTTTTGTTGATAATTGTGATAAATGAAATCTTTTAAAACTATACTTTTTGTGCTGCTACTTTAACGTAATCTTTAGGAGACAATTCTTTTATGTCTATTTAATAATACTGATGATCTTGTATATGTTTTATTATAATAATTTGGTAAAGGTACAAAAATTTTTCTTAATAAAAGCAACAAATAACATTAAACAGAATTATAATTTAGGACACAGCTTTCTTGTTTTCTCTTCTAATAGCCTGTAGCAAAAAAACTTGTAAAATTATTTTTCCAACAGAAATAAATAGAGTCGAAGTGCAAAATAAACTCCCATAACTTCGAAATTTTTAGATATTTTTTTTAACATTTTTCTTGTTATCTAGGGCATCGCCCAGTGATACACGGGAAGTGCGAGTCTTTCCGGACACTCTGTATAATCATTTCATTTCAAAATTGAACGTTTTCAATAACCTTTGATTTTTCGAGTAATACGTACAGTTACTGGCCAAATAATTAATCTCACTTTTGAAATTTTAAATTTCTTTAATAATTTTAATTTAATTAAGTCTATGAGTATGGTTAATTGTTAATCGACCAATAAAAGAGAAGTATTTCAGTGAGATAATTCTTCAAAAACAAGAGAATTTCAATTCTACGTTGACTCGAAAAATCCCCACACATGAATAGAAAATGTTTTAAAAAAAAATATTGGGATAAGAAAAAATTACAACTACAATTAATCTTACTAAAGAGAATCATTCGCCATGAACCATAAACCACAATTTAAAAAAATCCTCTTACGATACATCGCAAGTATATCTCGTGCATAAGAAACTTTGTTAAAACCTAGGATAGTTTATCCAAATATTGTGCAAATATTTTGCACATATGGCTTAATTACATACTTGAATAACCACAAAACAATAGTAAATCTAATGTGGCCAAATGGCCAGAAACTGTAATTTCAAGAAGTGACACGTTGATTAGGATCGTAAGAGGGAAGTTCAAAACCGTTTTTAAAAGCTTTTTATTTTAAAATTTTAAAAAGCATCTCTTTACTTTATCAAACATTATTTAGAAGATGTAAAAGCTAACCGTGGTAAAAAATAAGTAGTCGGTTATACTCTAAAATAAATGATTGTTTCACAGTTTTGTTCCATAATTGCAGTTTAGCTGTTATACCTAGATAAAATCCGTGATAACCAAAATATTATTGGCACCGGTTAAATTCCCAATATACCTTCAGGCTGTGCATCCAGCCTGTCGCAATAACGAATCAACCCATCCGAAAAGAGCTTAGAAGGTTTGGCAGGTGAAATATGAACTGGGTTATAAGGCGTAGATAAAACTAGGAACATAACCATTTCATTACATTTCCTCTATATGGCGAGAAGTTTACATTTGGATTAACGTTATACCCCATTATTAACTTCTTATTATCCTTGATGTCCAAAATAATTTCACAACATTGCAGGTTCGTGCACAAAGCTTGTTAATTGTTAACATGGTGCAAATGCTAAAAGCTGTTTTGTGCTGTTGCTGTGAATTTAATTTGACCATTCTATTTTCTTTAAATTGCAACTACATTAATTACACCTACTGCTATTTTTTAACATAAATTTGGGTATAATAAATTGTAAACACTGATTACTGTTGTAAACTTAGTTTAACTCAACAAACTGTACGGATAGGTGGTAGATTAAAAGTTTCTTTGAAAGTAAGTTGTGCAGCGAAACTGATGAATCTAAGGAAAAAGCCAAGTTGATGCAGTTGTTGGTTACGTATCTTTATAAGCGAAATTCATTAAAAAAGATGATAAGTGTGAAGCGGAATTACATTTTACTGATTTTACAGATAAAGGAACTAAATTCAACTCAAACAATCTTAATATTGTGCACTATAGATAAATTTTCAACATTTCCGCTTTGTGGGTTTTAACGACGCAGTATAACTAGGCGGTAATAACACATTGCATACGACCAAATATTCAAATATATTAAAATTTTATTCAGCAGACGAATTTTATGCTAGAAGTTCAAAACTGATTTCGTAAAATTCTTTACAATTTTTTTTTTCGATTTCTGGAGAATAAAGCGTAAAAAATAGGTTTTAAGAACGATGTATGTCAAAATATCAATAAATACGAGTTTGCAGATTTGAAAAATCAGACCAAGAATATTTAGAAATCTTGCTGACAGGATATTATAAATGTTAGGCGTAAAAAGAAGCGGATATCCTGTGTTGAAGAAATGTGAAAACACCAACAGAGAAAAATACGACGTGTAAAGAACGTAGAAAATAAAAGTGCTGACAAAATTTCGATGCGGAATTAGACAGGCCGCAAATACATTTTGACTGAGGAGAGATAAAAAAGGCGGAATATTAAAAATTTGTAAGCAAGGACTGGAGGAGAAACTGGAGGAAAGTGTTGGTCTGACGGGCGGCTTATTGTGTGCTTTTGTGTAGAAATAATATAGAAAAAAATTATATAAAAGGCATTATAATTATGCATGCATAGAAAAAATTCTCAAAAGCCAAATAAGAGGTAATTTTATGTTATGCTTTATATAAATTTTCATTTCTTTCAAATTACATTTTTCGATGTTTATAATCAATTAATTAGTAAATATTAATAATAAAAATTTAAAAAGCGATGAGAGATTCAAAGATTTATTTTTATTATTTTGCGTGGTATCCAATTTTTCCTTTTCTGAATCTTACACAAAACCTGAGATTTTGTTACAATGTAAAAAATAAATTATTGAGCAAAATAAGAAGATAATGATGTTCTTTGAAAATGATAAGAAAAATACCTCTCTATTCAAAACAAAGTTAAGTATTTTTGTTAACATAAGAAATGAAATGAAATCATTATCACAACAAAAGGAAACAGCGACCCTAATTAATTTTATCAAAATCTCCATCAAATATATTTTTGCTCTTGACTCCATTATAAAAGTGACGCTTTAATTTAATTAAACACAAAATAATTCCAAATATAATATTTATACTTATTTAAGTATCTGAGGGTTTACACTAACTTTATGTTTCAATTTATTTCGAGATGAATATTTCAAAATTTATTTAATCATACAGTGACTGTACTAGTCACCAGAAACACCAAAATATTATATCAATTCTAAGAAAGAACTACTGGTTTCATAAAGTTATCTACTAGGGGTTTCACTCAACCTGAGATTCTCTCTCGTTAGCGCTAATTACTATTGAAAATCACACCCACAAACTACCTAATTTGCATCCATCACAATTTAATTTAGTACTCCATTTTCCCTCCGTTTTGAGCACAGGCGGTAAAACCAGGGGCACTTATGACACACCCTTGCCCCAAATGTTCTCCTCGTCGTCGTAATTATAAATCAACATGATCAAGGTTTGTTGGGATAAGAGAGCATCAAATTGATCATGGAAGATGGTCTCGTAGTGTTTCGTTTCACAAGCCGTCGTGTCTTGAAACTGTTTGATGAAATTAAATCAATTTGGTCCATGTGTGTTACACGACTCGCCCAAACGCCCAGATGCAGATGTTGGCTTCGGCTCCCAACCATTCATCTGGTGACAAAATGTGGGGACAGTTTCAATCCTCTTAAGTGGTTAAAGGATGTTATTTTGTCAAGCAAGACAACACGTGCATTAACATATTTAAATTTCAGCACAAGCTGATATTTTACGAGCGTTTTATGGCTTCGTAACAGAACAAAGTTGTAAAATTTTAATAATAATTACCACTGGAAAGATATTACGAAATTCGCGAAGCGCAATGCTAAATCCCTTTTCAGATTTTCAATTATCCGTTTTTTTTTTAAATAAATTAAACTGATACCTACTCAATGTTATGATCACCAACTGGTAGAAAATTTGTATCTACCTTGGACTGAAACAAACCTCTTAAAATTAAACTACATTATAATGTATAACGCAAAATTAAATATTTTTATTTTACTTGTATTAGAATACTCTCTAATTTCACGTACTAGCCAAAAGCAATAAAAATGTTAACTTAAATGAATAATGAATACGATTTCAACGAAATTTTTTTTATAATAAATTTTACAAAGGGGTAAAAGTTAATTAAATTTTTAATTGAACACATCTTTTTTATTGTTTGTTATTTTTCTTTCGTGACATGTAACAAGTAATTTATTATCAAATTAACAATTTAACAACAGACCAAACTAATTTGGTATTTACAAAATAAATCCGTTGATAACATTTATATAATCTATTTGTGTTATGTTTAAATTTTAGTTAAATATACAAAGATGATAAAGTTGCGCATAAAATTCATAACTCTTCTGTTCAAACATATATTTATTAACAAAAAATAAAAACAAATCGGAAAATTCAATAACACTTTTTACCACTTTTTTCAGTTTTTAAAATCTCTGCAGCATAAAGCTTTACACATTAATTAGTGTAGTTACACCAACCATCCAACGATAAAAACAAAATGTGATTATAAAGTAATAAACAAAATTCAGGTTATTGTACCTACATAGCAAAATTGAAAATAAATACTAGAGATTATAAATTTTTACTTGATATTCTTTTAAAAATTATGATAAAAATGTTAAAATTTGCATATTTTAAACATAAGCACATAAGTACTGAAATATTCAAATACAGGGTGTTTCACATAATTTTACGAGGCCTGCGCCTGTAAGATGCAATCAATAATACATATTCCGATACGAACTCGATTACAAATTTTGAAAAATTGGATAATCTTCTCTAGTTTGTTCACCCTTTCAAAAATTACAATGTTTTTGGTTAGTTTGTGGTTAAGATAGATAAACTAGAATCATATTCATGCCGTCTCTTGATACAACAAATAATAATTGTTTCTGAAAAACTGCAGTTTATGACTATTAATGAAACAGTGATTAGTTTGACAACTACTGTCACGGGTTTCCAAAAATTAAATAATTGATTGTGTATTTTTTGTATCCAGTGTTTTGTGACTTTTGTATACTTGGGTGCGTATATTAGGCGCAAGCCTCGTAAAGTTGAGTGAAACACCCTGTATTTATTTAATCATTTTGTGTAAAATAACTAAAATATTTATATAAATATTTAAAACCTGATTCCAATCGATCCACAGCTCTATTGTGTTCTGTTTTTTTTTTAACTACATCAACTTCTGTCATCAAAATAGCAAGTTGCAAATTGATCTGTCTTCACAAAAATAGATTTAAAATATTTTTCAAACATAGAACCAAAACGCATAATGTTATTATTTTTTTATAGTGAATTTTTACTGTATCTCAAAACTGTGTACAAATGATTTCAAAAAGACTGCAAAACGATGAAAAAAGACTTTGATGCCTTTTGTTTTTTGTGTCTCAAACCACCATATTAAACAGATTCGTCCCTCAGTGACTTTTAGACTTTGTCCAAAATCAAATTGATCGCAAATAAAAAACGATATGGCATGGTAGAAAAGATCAACAAGGCCAGAAAAATTTGGATATATGCACTTCAAAAATTATTTTCAGGTTTGGAATATGTATAGGGAGCAAGACAAGAAGGGAAGGTATATTTACCTTACATACATTTTTTTTATTTAATTAAACTAAACCACTGAAGCTAGAAACATGAAATTTGGCAGATATGTTTCTTAGAAGGTGTAGAGGTCCGCTAGTCAACCTCTAAGGGGGTGAAATGGGGTGTAAATGTTTAAACAAAGATAGAAACAAAAAATTTGGAAGATATGTTCCTTAGCGGTTGTGAAGGTGCACTAAAACTAGATTTTTCAAAAATAATTAGTAAAAACTTATTTACTCTCTTAGAAAAAGGGGTGAAACGGGTTGTATAAGTTTAAACGAAAATAGAAACATTAAATTTAGAAGATATGTTTCTTAGAGGGTGTACAGGATCGCTAAGAAAATTTTTTTGAAAATAAATTTCTACGGGGATAAAATGGGGTGTAAATGTTTAAACAAAGATAGAAAGAAAAAATTTAGAAAATATGTTCCTTATCAGTTGTAAAAGCGCACTAGGATAAGATTTTTTTGAAATAATAACTAAAATTATTTTTTTGAATTATATTTACAAGAGGGTGGAATATGTTGTCAAAACTTTAACGAAGATAGAAATATAAAATTTGGAAGATATGTTCTTTGGCGGTTGCAAAGGTGCACTAAGACGAGATTTTTAAAAATCAGTTTTTAAGGGGGTGAAATGAGGTGTACATGTTTAAACGAAGGATAGAAACATGAAATTTGGAAAATATTTTTCCTAGAGAGTAGAGAAGTGCACTAATCAAACACTTATCAAAAACCAACGTATAACGGGATGAAATTAGGTGCAAACATTTAAACAAAAATATAAATTTAAAATTTTGCGGTTTGAGGGTGTAGAAATGCACTAAGAAGACACAAATTCGATGAGGTGAAGCGTTTATAACGTACTTTCGTCATTCTTTTAAAAATCGGGTTTCTGATGCGTTGTTTTGAATTGATGAATCAAGAAAATAATAGATAAACAGACTAACTTCACATTTCTTCTTTAAGAAACAACAAAAATTTATATCGAAACTTTAGTTGATAAATAAGTGAAAAACAAAAACAAATGGTTCCATTGCTGTTTAAGGTGGGTACTGAAGTTATTAATTGTTCAGTTATTTCGCGACAGCGTTTAATTATAATTTTTCGTAGACAATATTTCATTAAACGCGGTGTAAACTCGCAAATAAAAGCAAACCATAATAAATGTAGTAGCAAAAAATAAATAACCCCTTATAAGGTTTCTCGAAGCCGAAAGTCATAAATAAGACTCTTTGGTCTACCTGTGCTTGTAAAATATTCTGGAGCCAGTGTATAAAACTCTGAAAATCTTTGGTGAAAACTTAAAGCGCACAAATAGTCGAACAATAATTGATAAGCTTTTGCGAGCACCCTTCACCGGCGCAAATTCCAGTCAAAGCTCGTCCCCACAGAGCAACGAGCTTTGAACTGGTGGCAACAATAAAATAGACAATCAGTCTCCAGTCCGAGGACATAAAGGCCGTGCAACCGCAAAACAATACTCAATGTCGACAAGATCTTTGGCATGATCGCAACATTTTGAGGCAGCCTCAGTCGGTCCTGGAGGCCTGTCGCGCGCAGAGGGACGGGCGGCGGCGGCGGCGGTATATCCTGGATCCCCGCCCGCTGTTCTCGCCTGTACAGTGATCAATAGACGTCTCTTCTGTGCTCCGCTCTCTCAACACGATCGCGGAACTCAGTACCCACTCTCATCTCATCTTCGTTTGCTTCAGTCGGCGCTGCAGTGACTTGTGGTGTTTCTTGCACATTTCGCCGATTTAACGCGTCTTCCGACACCTAACGAGGTAAGTACCACCCCATTTCTCTAATTGTTATTTCATCAACGATGCGACGAAGACGAGAAAACGACACTAAAAACATCGACGAGCAAACACCAACCCTCTCAACACTAATAAACGCCTTCGTCAATGCTAATCACTCAACGTCGCCTTATCTTGTCTCAATACGCCATTGTTTGTTGTCTCAATTTTAATAAAATTGGACTTTTTAAATCCAAAATCTTGGATGCATAAAACAGAATATTATATTAATACCAGACCATTTTCTCACGCTTTTGTTTGCAAAAAAGATTACTGTTAGCCATTTTGGGTCAACATCAATGTCCAGATTACAACAAATCGAATTGATTTATTGTTCGAAAGGTTTTGCACAAATGTAATTAATTATACAAATGATTTGTTTAATTGTCATGTCCGCAAACACTTCAACAAATCCTCGCTATTTACTTTATTTCTAAAATCTGTTCTAAAATCACAACTTTTTGTGTAGTTAAAATAAGTTCTAAAATAATTTACAAGGCATTTTTTTAATTAAAATTTAATTTTTATGCAGATACTCATGCACAACCTTTATCTTTGTGTAACCAGACCACTAAAATAATCAAAAATTATTAGTTTACAAACATGGCGAGTTTGTTGGTGTTGCGAGCTTTTTGCAAGGTAATTGTTTGATGCGAGTTGCAGGTTTAGTTTCAAATTGATTTAAAATCGTTCCACGAGAGATAATGTGGAAATCTAAAATGAAATTACTTTTTTTGGAAAGATTCTTGTTTTAAGACTTTATACGCAAATGTTTGTCGTTGATTCGATTTTTATTTATTGTGCGATGAAAGCCGGGCCAAAATATGATAATATGAAAAGGCCGTAGAATTTTTAAATTTAATATTCAAATTTTAATATTACGAGCGTTCGCACTTATTTGGTTGGTTTCACCTCAGTATTGAACGTTTTACTTTTATTAGAATTATTTGAATCATATATTACATCGAATACACCCCAGCTGCAATTTCGCACAATAAATTTTGTTTCTGAAACCATTATAAAAAGATCATAAAATGCTTTTAAGCACACTTTTAAATGCAAGATGTATAATTTTAACTCAAGTACGACTAAACTGTACAGGGTGATTCATATAATACTACGAGTTTTGAATACAACTCGTTTTAATTATTGATAAATAACTTGATTCTTTAAAAGTAACATTTTTTTATTTAAATCTAATATTTTAGATTGCACTTAATGTTAGTAGGGAATCAACCTGTAAAAAAATGTTTTGAATACAACTCGTTTTAATTATTGATAAATAACTTGATTCTTTAAAAGTAACATTTTTTTATTTAAATCTAATATTTTAGATTGCACTTAATGTTAGTAGGGAATCAACCTGTAAAAAAATCGAAAAAATAAAAATTGTACACTTTAACTTACTACGTAGGTATTTAGGTTTTACATAAAAAAAAAAAATTCAATTTTGACAATTCAATTTTATCAATGTATTTTTTGTGGTAAAAAAAATAATACAATTTTATAGAAGATGATTCAAGTGTACGTAATTATATATACAATGTGTTTCAAAATGATTTTTATCTAATCGTCTGTCGAATTTTTTCTCTACTCTTTTTGAACCAAATAGTTCTGTCAACACTGACAGTTGTCAATCGAAATAAATTAACGTTTGAGGTTGATTAGATTCAGTATTTTTAAAAGAGGCATTTTTTATTTTACATGGTAATTCCATAGGCGACTAGATGAAAATCATTTTTAAACACGTTGTATAACAACGACAGATTTTGGAGTTTTTTAAAACGAATAAATTTTGTCTTTGTACTTTACTCAAAGGAATCAAATACATGCATTTACTTTTAATAAGTATTATTATTATAAAAAAACTTTTTTATAAAGTAAAATGCCGTTAATACTTTCGAATTGATATGAGCATTTTTTAAATGTAAATATTGTAGAAGCTTAACGCGTTTACATTTGAAACTAGAATTGTTTATATACATATTCGTACATTTTAATATCAGAAAAACTTTTTGTTTATTTAATTTGGTTTTAATTTTAATTTAATTTAACCGCAATTTGTTGCTTCTGTTTTGTAATATTTTGAAATTCACAAATTACTCCTTCGTTATTGCTCTTGATGAATTTAAAGCACTAAAGCATGCGTGATTATTATATGTTGGAATTTATTTCTGGTTTAATTTCGATTAAACCAACTTTAATATCGTTTTGTGTGTAAACAAACTGCATTCATGCATAAAACAAATAGAATTTACTTAAACTTGTTTGTATGTTTGTGAAGATGAAAGCTGCAACTTTACGTACGAGAACGTACAACTTCTGAGAATGAAGTTTTAATATAAATTTTCTGAATTAATTTTCTAGTTTTTTATAATCATTAATTTGAAATTTCAAATAAAATATGGTGCCATAGTTAGTAATGAATCATTTGTAAAATATTCAAAAAACCATAGATAGTCACAGTTGCGTTCGACAGCGACAAATGATATTTGCATTTGTATTAGCGAAGAAGACTAAATTACATTTTTCTTTTACATAACATTCGTCTCTGAGACTGCATATCAACAAACAATAAATATTGACTGTAGTTTTCAAATTAAACAATTCGTGTAACATTTTTTTCTCAGAATAGTTAATAATTCATTAATACTAGTTAATAATTCATATCTTATATTAGAAAAACTTTGAAGATATATATTTACATTTCCATAATTTGTTTAAAAAGTTCTCAAATTTGCAATATAAACTTGGGTATCTCTACATTTAGTAACAAAGTTGAGGGAGGACCGCATACACGTCTTAAAACCAACCAGCAACCTAAATCACGTTTTACTCATCTATAACTTTAAATTGATCCAAAAGTTAGACAGAACATTCTACAACCGCGCTTTTGCGTTATAGACTTTATGTAGGATTTGATGAGGTTGGTGGTATTTATTACAAAAAACAAGCTATTGTTCTGCTAAAGAATTTAAATTATTTGCCTCAGGTACTAATAATGTAAGGTGAAGAATTATTATGTAAAAAATCTATAAAAGTAGTTAGACAATTATTGGCGTGATCTGTTTTTAAAAATTCTTTGGATTATTAAAAGACAATAAAAGTGGCCTTTTTATTCAAGATTAAAAAAATGCAAAGAAAGAATGTAGTTATTTTAAGACACATTTTTTCTCATATAAAAAAATTTCCATATAAAGCTCAGTTAAACTTAAAAGTAAAGTTCTAAAGTGATTAGTACAAAAACGGATCTTATGTGTCAGAAAAAAATATTGCGTTACTTCTTGCATATATCTAGCATCCAAATTATGCTTGAGTTTTTGTTAGTTACACAAAACTGATATTCCAAACTGCTTTGAGGTTTGTGGTTTACTTATAACTGTTCTAATGTAAATTTGCTCGGTACGTATTTGATTTTATAGGTAAATTTGAACTCTATAATTATCTGCAGCTCAAAGCTTGAAGCTTTCGAATTAAAAATTTGATTATTTCAATATTATAAAAAAATGTATTAAAGTTTTTAAATATGAATTGAATTTACTTTTTATTCTTATTGAAGCTATTGCAATAAAAGTTAGTTTTAATTTGTTTCTCTCATTTTTATGAGTTCTGTGAGGAAGAGTAGGTATATTCGTTTATATGTACCTATATAAAAAGAAAGTTTTTTAATTATGCAATTTATTGTTTCATTTCCTCAAAATATCAGGTAAAAATATTTTAAATTTAATATTAATTATTATAAACGGTTACATAAAAATTAAGATTTTTGGTGTGTTCGTATTTTTCATTAATTTTATTTTTGCCAAAAAATTCTTAAATCTGCACCAATGTGTGAAAATTCTTAAAAATATACAGGGTTTCTCTTCTACAGTACTACGTCAACTTTAAAATAGGAGTAATAACAAAACAAAATAACAACAAAATAAAACATAAGGTTAACAATTTTTTACAAACAATTTTTTTTATAAAAAATATGAAAGTGAAGAATGAAGAAAAGTAAACCTTTCATTGCATGACTTATTTGCAATATAACACACTTGTAGGCACAATAGATAACCATTATCTAGGATTTTTAGACTGTATAAAATGGTAAGTTATAATTATTATAAAACAAATTTTACTTGGCAGATGTACTGTCTGCCATTTGCAGTCATTAAAAGTGGTCATATAACTTTTTTTTTTAAATTATGTTTGTATATTTCCTGTTATTAAAAAATAACAACCTTACTGAGACATAATATGAATTATTTTTAATACAACATTACATTATTTAAAATGATGGATTTATTAAAATTCTGAATTATTTGTCTGAAGATGATAAATGAAGCAATCAATCACTTTCGTCAGGACAGCTTATTTATAAAAAAAATTCTTATATTTGAAACTTCAAATTTATTTTAATCATAACATAATTACAAACTAAACAGTAAAATAACAAAACTTTGTTTTTATTTTGTGTTTCTTTTTTTTAAGTTTACTTCTTAATGTAAAAGCTAAAGTCGATTAATATTATACCAAATTTTTCTCATGTATAACATTTATTCTTCAGCGACATTAATTCTAAACTTTGATATACCTTAACATCAGAGCAGCAATAAACGTAAAATTGGATAAGAGCATATAAATTGTATGACATTTTTCGACATTGCATTATAAAGTCGAGTCTTAAAGAAGCATTTTACTACACTTTTATCTAAAATACCAAACTTAAAAGTTTTCATTTTTATATCACAATGACATTAGCAATTTCTTTATCTATATTAAGTTATGTTAGCCAATATTATAACTGATTTTATACCACGATGAATATAAAGTTTGTTTTATTGAAAAACAAAAAGAATCTTTCGGTTTATTATGTCTTAAAAAGGCTTTTAATAAACGCAATATATTCTGGAAAAGCAGATTTGTGCGGTGCCAGGTGGTCATTTTTCCAATAGATTTGGGAAAAATGTGGCTTGGACGGACATAGGAACATAAATCTGGCACAACTTTTAATAAATAGCTTGATTTTGAAGGGTCATAATTCTTGTTGTCATAATTGGCAATCATCTAACGTTGGCCTTTTATATGGATCTGTATTACAGCTTACGCACGTTCGCGTAGGTGGGTACATTCCCAAAGTTAAATGATAAAAATTTGAGTCATTTATTATATGAACTACCTTTTTACGCTGAACTTTTTCTCTATCAGGAAAACTGATTCACGCGAAGGTTGGTATTAACCAAAATCCCTCTCCTACTTAACAAGAACCGGATGTAATCAGTTGCTGAAATTTACTCAAACTGTTAATGTTATTAGGGAAGTAGACACCTTGCGATTCTCTTGCAGAATGTATGCTAAATTTCCAAGCTGTTGCAGAGGAAAGTAATTGTAACTGAGTCAAATTAAATATACTGCAGAAGTCACAAAGTTCTAAGGCATCGTTTTTCACGACTTAATTATTGTTTCTTATTATTCAAGTTAATAAAGTTTACGATTTACCAATTAAAATAAATTCAGTCAGTGACGTTGTCACGCCTTCAGCTCCTATCCTTAAAATTTAGGAAATAAACTCTAATTAATTCAGCAATCAACTTGACGTCAATAAAAATAACAATTTTATCAAAAGTTTGCCAATATGAAGTTATTTTGAATCAAGTTTTTTGAAGATTTTTTATCGCAGAGCATTCGTATGGAAAAATTTGTCTCTGGGTGTACATTACCAGTATTTGCTAATGAAATTTTACTTCCTAATGAGAAATTATGAGGTTGCTTTAATTTAAAATGGAAATGGATTTGGCGAGGGCGCCACTAACAGTATAAAACAGCGTCGAATATTGTTCACAATAATTAAAATTGATTCAATATATTAAAGTTTCAAATATCGTAAAATAAACTTTAACTAATTCCATTAAATGCTAATTTAATGTTTATTAGACCTTTACTATTTTTTGAATCAACAAATTTTATAAAAAATGGAATTACATTTCGCAGATTTAAATTCTTTCAATCACATTTATCAAATCTGTCTATGCTTGTTACTAATGTTCTCGATAATACTTTCTGTCAGAACAAATAAATGGTAATTACTAGGCATCAATATCAACTAATAAAAATTACGTTTTGACAGCAATACAGCCAAACTTGAATGCAAAAAATATTGATTCATTGTTCATGAAAATTACAATATTTCACCATGAAATAGCTACTTTTCATACCCCAAGCAATAACAGCTATTTATTGCATGCATTGAAAAAATTGGAAAATGTTGACACAAAATTTGAGGCTCGTCAATTTTTATATATTCTGTTCATAATTATGCTTTTGTCTCTGCATTAGGTATTCAATGTTGCCAACTTAATTTCAAAGTCACAGGCCTTTGTGATTAGAAATTTATTGAACAAACATTTTTATAAGACAAAGATTTCTTTTCCTAAAGTAAAAATAATGTTGTAAGCAGTGGGTGATACCTTTTGTAGCATTTTTAATTTAATTTTAATAAACACTTTGTCTGCATCGTGAATAATTTTAAGTAGTGAAAACCTCGTAATTTTCTAAAAGCTTTTTTCTTGTACTTTTTAATTAAGTGGCTAAGAAAGCTTTTGCAAATACTTGCTTTGTTGATATAACCAGATTTTTACAAGACTCCGCGTTAAGTAGAAAATGCTGTTACATTATACACCTCATTCAGTATAAAATATTTTTTAAAAATTTTCTGTAGGCTTTAATTATTTCATGCAACAAATATCTCGCCCATCTATTTCAAGAAAAGTACAGGTGTTAAGCGCGCCCTTTTTCCATCGATTTTTTATTAAAAATTTTAACGAAGCCCAGCGCCCGGTTGTATAATATACGCAAATTGCTTGGAAGCAAAATATACTAAAAACAAGGCATATTTATTACCTAACATTGGTGAGCTCTTGTAAGTACTTCTGAAATATACCGCATCCGCAAATGAACTGTTTTACATGCTGTTCCAGCAGCGTTTCACTGAAATAAATTAGGCCGCTCGTAGATATGGCTGTAATTGGGTAGAAGCTGAGTTATTGATGAAGCAAAAAATGAACTTTGCTACTAATTTACACGAAATATACCCGGCCATTCAGGTGGATATATATCAATTATTTTCATTTGATTAATGATAGAGGAAATTGCTGCACTCGGATCTAAAGACATGACCGAATTTACTGCCAAGAGTACAGACAAAAATAAAAGATTATTTATCTCGCCAGTGCTGCAACATTTGCAACAAGAGTAATGACCATAACACCACATCTCTATTTCGGGCGGATCCTCTTACTTATAAATTTAACAAAAACCTAAATAACTTCTACTAGTCACAAAATTTGAAAAATGAACTGTTTTCAAAAATTTAAGCTCTATAAAGCATATATTGTTTCCGGATTACTTTTGTGTTTGAATGGCGGCCAATTAACCTGCCGAGGTTGAATTGAGGGCTTTAGAGCAACAACAAACGGTAAAGCGTATCTCTCACATACACAAGCCGTTAATTAATACTTTTGTAACTCATCTTTTGATTTTCCAGATGAAGTGGTTAGCATTATGCGTATTAGCCGTCGTATTGATAACTCTGGCTGTGGCAGACGGAGAGATATGGGAGGAAGACGACCATGAAGTGCTTATCAGAAGTGAACGAGGAGCCAAGAATCGTGGTAAGCCTGGCTTATAGATAACTGTTTTTATTCTTCATTTATTCTTATCGAAACTTTCATAAACATTGACATTATTTATAAATTTAACCCGATTATAACTCGACAAATATTGGTAATTAATTATGTTACTTTATTCGTGTTATGTTTATTATTTCGAGTTTGCGTCGAAAGTGATAAGTGGTCCGGAAGACGGGGCTATTTTTAGAACGCTTATCGGTCGATGGAAGCAAATATTTTGTGTCAGCAGCGTTACTTTGCAATTTTTCTTAATTATTACGAAATGTAAATTGTTTGGCCCGGCGCATCCACCAAAATTGTTACAATAATTTTAATGTTTTAGTAGGTGAACGTTGCTAATTTTCCAGTTTCAGTTTACTTGGTTTAACTGAGGTTGCTAACAAATTGTTTAATACAGCGAGTTATTAGAATGCCCAAAGGCCTAGATTATAAACCCCACTTAATGCGAAATTTCTATCATAAACTTAAGTACTGTAATTTCTATAAATTAACTCCATAAAACTGTCTCGTAAACTTTATTTTGACATTAAATATATCCTAAATTCTATGTTAATATTATTTTGGGTTGTTTCCTATTTTCTTAGTAATTTTAGAAACAGTTTATAATAAGAATATAAAGTTAGTAAGTAATTATTCATAAAAGTGTAAATAAAAAGTTTATCCACTTGGGTGCACTTAAAACAAAGTAGTTGAGTACATTATCGTAGTTTCTATAAAAAGTTAAACGTTTTTTATATCCATTTTTTTAAATCTAGACCTGAAAATCATTAAGATCAATAGTTTGAAATATTTAAATATTTTAACAGGAATAATTTTGGTATTATATTATGTAAAAAGAGTACCTATCCACTGTTACGTTTCTTTTTTTTTCCAATTTCTGGATCGCAAAAGTCTATTTAGTGTTTGAATGTATGCATATTTATGTGTGCAAATGCGCAATTTTTGTTTGTTTTGAAATAATGACATCTCTCCGGCGCGGTTTTTTAATTGCTTTCGCGCTGTGATAAAACTGTCAACTCAACGCATTTCGTCTTGCATATGCATGACAGGAACATTTAACTTTTTGATTAAATAATAATTGGCAAAAAACGGTCCAAACATATCGAGGCAAACAGGACATTGTTGGCTATGATTCAAAAATAACATGAACAAACACAATATTCCTCCTGCTGAACGGAAAAGGAAACAAAATGAAATGAAGACAATTACAGGATATCCAGAACAGCAATTCAACCGATACATATGCGTTATTTATCACAGTTTGTTGTCACCGGGGATTCAAGCTGCGTTGCTAAATTGCCGAATCGGTGAATAAATAGGAAAAGCAACTAATAAAAACGATACGAGATAAATCCAATTGGTAAAAGGCCGAAAAATCCTCTTCCGAAATTGTTTTCTTTGCAATTTACCGTATGATGGAACTAGGGTGGTGTAATCAAACATCCGAACGAAGGTTTAAGGGACCATCAAGAATGCGATGTCAGGTTAGATACTATCTCGTACTTTGTCCTGATAAATCGTTTGACTGAGCTTCGCATCACGCCGCAGATTGAATATTTATAAATTTTATCTAGAATTGTGCTCTCACCCTTACCAAATGTATACAGGGTGCGCCAGAACTCGCGCCCCAGAGAAAAATGGTAAGATAAAAATGTTAAAAAATTCTATCTATAAAAATTTCGGAGTTAAGAGAGTTTAAAATTTGTATTTCCACTCTATTTGTTTCTGTTAGAAAAATAATTTTAAGTTTTTTTGCAACAGTCTATTAGAAGAGGAAACGAAGAAGCTGTATCCTAAATTGTAACTCTATTCAATATTATTTGTGGCTTTTATTGGCAAAATTTGTGTACTTTTACTAAATAATTGTAAAAAAACATTTACAAGATCATCAGTATTATTAAATAGACATAAAAAATGTCAAATGTCAAAAAATAAATGTCAAATTTTTTTGACAGAGAATTTTTTAAACATTTTTTCCATGTCAATAATATTTTGGTTATCACGGATTTTATCTAGGTATAACAGCTAAGCTGCAATTATGGAACAAAACTGTGGAACAATCATTTATTTTAGAGTATAACCGACTACTTATTTTTTACCACGGTTAGCTTTTTACATCTTCTAAATAATGTTTGATAAAGTAAGAGATGCTTTTTAAAATTTTAAAGTAAAAAGCTTTTAAAAATCGTTTTGAACTTCCCTCTTACGATCCTAATCAACGTGTCACTTCTTGAAATTACAGTTTCTGGCCATTTGGCCATATTAGATTCACTATTTTGTTTTGTGGTTATTCGAGTATGTAATTAAGCCGTATGTGCAAAATATTTGCACAATATTTGGATAAACTATCCTGGATTTTAACAAAGTCTCTATTGCACGAGATATACTTGCGATGTATCGTAAGAGGATTTTAAAAAAAAAATTGTGGTTTATGGTTCATGATTCTCTTTAGTAAGATTAATTGTAGTTGTAATTTTTTCTTATCCCAATTATTTTTTTTTAATGTTTTAAAACATTTTCTATAGGATTCCTGTCTGGGGATTTTTCGAGTCAACGTAGAATTGAAATTCTCTTGTTTTTGAAGAATTATCTCACTGAAATACTTCTCTTTTATTGGTCGATTAACAATTAACCATACTCATAGACTTAATTAAATTAAAATTATTTCAAGAATTTAAAATTTCAAAAGTGAGATTAATTATTTGGCCAGTAACTGTTCGTACAGTTGAAGACAAAATACTTTGGTCGTCACTTTTGTGACACTTTAATGTAAGTCAAGCTTTAACGTTAAAATGAATGACAATTTCAAATTATTGACAGCTATTATATTTTTCTATCAAAAATATGTACATACAACTTGTCAACTATGATTGACAGTAGCTAAAAATAAGATTAACAGTCCTAAAGCATGCTTTACAATTTAATGTCACTCAAGTGACATTAACGACCAAAGTATTTTGTCTCCAACTGTATTACTCAAAAAATCAAAGGTTATTGAAAACGTTCAATTTTGAAATTAAATGATTATACAGCGTGTCCGGAAAGTCGCGCACTTCCGTGACATTGTATCATTGGGCGATGCCCTAGATAACAAGAAAAATGTTTTAAAAAAATTTCTAAAAATTTCGAAGTTATGAGAGTTTAAATTTTGCACTTTGACTCTGTTTATTTCGGTTGGAAAAATAATTTTCCAAGTTTTTTTGCAAGTCTATTAGAAGAGGAAATAAAGAGGCTGTATGCTAAATTGTAACTCTGTTCAATGTTATTTGTGACTTTTATTGGCAAAATTTTTATACCTTTACTAAATAATTGTAAAAAAACATATACAAGATCATCAGTATCATTAAATAGACATAAAAAATGTCAATTTTGACAGATAGAATTTTTTAAACATTTTTTTCATGTTCCTGGTATCTTATCTTACTTGAAATTTTTCTCTGGGGCGCAAGTTCTGGCGTACCTCTATATAAGTAAATTTTATGCAAAACCGATGCTTAATAATTACAGGTAAAATTTTAACTTCAAACATGAAACAATTTACAGTCACGGAATGGTGTTTAATCACATGAAACATTGATTTTTATCCATATAATTAGATTGAAAATCGCACGATTGCAGAGTTGGATATTTATTTGTCATTGCACGCCCGTCCTATATTTTCCACTTTGTATTATAAGCACGTCCGTAAATTACTTTTTAAACTAATACACAGATTTAATAAAAAATTGATGGGTCATAAATTAAAAAAAAACATTAGCAAAAGTAGCAACAAAATTTTATTTTAATAAAAACTGCTAAAATCACCCTGTAGCTATTTATGGTGTGTTTTAACCTGATACACATTTTTTCACCGTGTTTCAGAACTTATGTTGATTAATTAAACTTGATGTGTTACATTTTCGTTATTATAAGCCTCTAAAACTACATACTATAATGTCAACCCAATTTGACTAATGGTATGTACAAAACTTGTAACAAGCTTTAAAACTCCTGTTAACTATTTTTATACAACTCATATTGTAAATAATATTATTTATAAACACCAATTAAGCAGCCATTTCGAGTGCATTTTTGCTTGTATACATACTTCAACTTTAACTAAGAGTACGCTTCACTGCGCTTTTCATCCACGACAAGCCAGTTTATGAAGTTGCAGTCTCATGTGTCACAAACACTAAGAAATTTATACATAGTTTTGACCAACGAAAACCGAAACTGCCGTTATGCAAGGGGAGTTTTTGGAACAACACATAAAGCCCTACTGAGTACCATTAGGCGTGCTTATGTTGCAGGGTATTGTCCCCAGAGGTTAGAAAGAAAGCATACATACCAAGTTTTATTGTTTTATTTATGTTCACAAATTGCTACTCAATCGAGAGGTCAGCTACACGATTGTTTTAAGCGAAAATTGTTCTTTCGGCAAGTATTTAAATATTATATTAAAACTGAAATCACTATCAGTCTGTAGGAGTGCAGGTTAAGCAGATTTGGTAACATACACTTATGCAAAAAACGACTCTTTGATCTAATCTAAACTGAGATCTTGCAAAAACGTTATTGCGTACATCCAATTTAGACAAGAATGTGTTTGGGACTGAACTGTGCTTAGCAAAGTTCTGCTTAATCTGAATTACTAAATGTTTCAACAGCAAATTGATGGAATCTTATATCCTGTTTTAAATCGCAACATTGCAACAACGTTTTTGTAGTTAAATGGGTACAAAAATAGTCTATGTAACTCTCTTTGAAAAAATATGATTTTTTATTTCGTAAAAAAACAACAACATTGGGATTGTTGCCCTTTTTAGTTTTACAATAATATTGAAATTGAAAAATATCTGAATAAAATCTGCATCGTTTTCTTATCAATTGTAAAATTTAAAGTATACAAGGTGATTCACGAGGAATAATGAGCCTGACCAAATTTTCGATGTAACCACCATAACTTTATTATAACATTATTCCTCGTGAATCACCCTGTATATTTAGAAAAGAATTTTATTCCAAAAACTAAAAAATAAATATATGAGAATGAAATAACATTAAAAAAAATAAGTTCAATAAATAAATAAAAAAGCTCATACGTGCTTAAATAATAAAGTTATATTTTTTAGTGTGTTGTATTTCAATAAATAAATCGATTTTCATTGTTTGCTAAATAGAACAAATCATTCTGTACTTCAAAATTAAACATAGTCTTTCCTAGGCCATGTTAATTTAATACAGTTTTTGCAAATAAAAAATTATGGATGAACTTTAGTGACAACTTAAATTAAATTAATAAATTTTCGTTAATTTGGAATATTTTGAAAAAAAATTGTGGTTAACTTTTATGTACCATTTTTTGATTATCATTATTATTAATTTAACGAGATCAAATGTAGCGTTAATAACCGAGCTTTGCAGCTCCAGCCTGGAGGCTTTAATCATTATTGATTACTAATGTAAGGTTTGACATCATATTACTAATTATACGGCGAAAATAAACAAACTTACTAATAACGAAATAAATTAATGAAAAAATATTTTTATAATTTTGACAGAATATTCTTTTTTCGTAATTCTGTTATTAAAAGGTCAATTTTTTTTAAATTGTTTTTTTTATAAAATTCTGTAAGTATCAAATGCCTATATTAATGATCGTTACTTCTATAAATAACATCACTTCAATATTTATCCTTCTGAATATGTTCCTAGTCACTAAAATAGAATATTTATTTTAAAATTGAAAGAATTTAGAAATTCTTTGTTTTGATGAGTGTTTATAAAACTACTATTTTAGGAAAATGTGTTTATTTAAAAACATTTTTAAAAGCTTGTAACCAAAATTGCTACCGCCGACGTATGTGATGAATGAAACTAATTGTACTTTAACTAGACAAGAGATATTATTTACACGACCACTAATTACACTCCGTAATTAGAGGTAATGAATTAATTAGAATACTTGTATACAGGGTGCGTCAGAACTCGCGACCCAGAGAAAAATTTCAAGTAAGATAAGACACCAGGAACATGGAAAAAATGTTTAAAAAATTCTCTGTCAAAAATTTTTGACATTTATTTTTTGACTTTTGACAATTTAATGATACTGATGATCTTGTATATGTTTTTTTACAATTATTTAGTAAAGGTACAACAATTTTGCCAATAAAAGCCACAAATAACATTGAACAGAGTTACAATTTAAGATACAGCTTCCTTGTTTCCTCTTCTAATAGTCTGTTACCAAAAAGATTGGAAAATTATTTTTGCAACAGAAATAAATAGAGTCAAAGTGCAACATTTAAACGTAAAGTCTGTTTTTTATTTAAATAGAAAAAAAAGTCAAAATTTTGGTGAAAAAATTGGTAGCAGCTTGTCTCCATAGCCACAAATTTTGTTTGCTCTTTGTTTTTGTCCCTAGAAATTTTGTTAAAAAATTATGGTTATGTGTTCAAATTGAGATGTTGTCAAAATTTTGACTTTTATGAATCTTGTGTGCCTGTTTGCTCTTTGAAAGCGCTATAATTGAATACCTGATGACAGACATCATTACCTAAGGTCCAAAGACAGAATTCAGTGCTAATAATTTTGATAGAAACACACTGCAAGTAAGTACAATGTTGTGGACAAAAATGAGGTTCTCGCTACAAAAACTTTGAAGMAAAAGGATGTATATACAGAAAAAAGTTATTTAGCAAAAGATACAAGTAGGTATTATGATGATTGGCAATAAATTTTCTATAATTTATTGAAATGAGGTCAAAGTTGATGCATTTTATAAATTCTTCTTCAGCTTTAGTTTCAAAATTGTGATTTTTACAACTCGTTCCTCAAAAACGATGCACAAGACACTAATTTAATTGCATTCTTTCCGAGCTTCTTTCCCATTCATGTTTATTTGTGTTCTTGTCAATTTCTTGCTAAAAATTGGGAATGTTTAGCAAACCTGCATTACAAATTGCGTCTACATTTTAACGGRCCCTTTTTCTAACTTTCTGCTTGCGAACTATTCGTGTCCAAATGTCTAAAAACTGTTAGCGCTACTAAATTTGTTCCTTTTTTGGTGTTTCGTTTCTAAATTTTCTTAGACGATTTTTGTGTTGACGTTTAATGACATTGTTTTCAAATTAATTCAAAAAACCGTAACTGCCAACTTCCTTTATTAAAATTACCATGGATGAATTTACTAGTGGTGCCAACGTTAAGACTGTTTGGCATTTCCATTTAAAAAAAAAAACAAACTTTAACTGGTGTTTTGTTACACAGTGTAGTTTTTTCGAAGTTTTCCAGGGTACATAAAGTTTTCATTTTTGGATTTATAGGTACTTTATCTATTTTAATATTTGAATTTTAACTTCATGTTTGAGGTTTGTAATTTTTTGTTAGAAAGTTGGTATACCAAATGTAATATGACTAAATAAATAAATTCCAACACAAGAGTTTTAAAAATTAATCTAACTTTGAATTTTTATTTAATAACCTTCCGTTTCCAGGAAGCATACGAGTATTTTACTTTGCCACTTAAAATACGCATTAAGGTCAAAATTTATTTTAACTGGCAAGAGTGTTGGTTATGTATAAGGAGCTTTCAGACTGCTATTAATTTTAGATTTAAAAGATGTGGAAGTTGTGTCTCCTGAATTATAAATTCCTTATTATCGTACTTGAAATTGGCACTTTCAAACTTTTACCAAGATAAAATATTTTTGTTGGATAATAGTCCTAATAGCGGCACAAGTTGTAACTCGAGCAAAATTTATGCGCCAGTAACAATTTGCATTTCGAAAGTTTATTATTATTTTTTCCCACAATAAAGAAAACTGGAATGTAAGGATTTATAATGCGGTATTTGTCTAACGTTCCTGCTGCTTAATATTTAGGCAACATTCATCATATAACCCCTAAGCGCTGAAGGATTGTTGTGGATAAAAATTGTTACTATGCAAATTGCGTTGTAACTCTTTGCGTTTCCCTATCTCTTTCCCTTTTGGTTTGTCAGCGTCACACAGGATAATTCCACTGTAATTAAAATGCAGTTAGCTTTGTCGTTTCCTCGTTCCGGTTTCAAGCGTTACTGAATAGTTCAAGATTACAGCGAACTATTTAACAACTAACAAAACAAATTATTGCAAGTGAGCTTCACAAATTAGGAAATTGATCTGTTTCCTATCTGCGAGAGGAAGAGAACCAAGTTGTTACAACCAGCAATCTTATGTTATTACTTGCAATCTTAAGTAGTTATCTTCAGATAAAATTCACGACTTTTAGAGTACATTATTGCTGTTTTGAGCTGCTACAGCGAGCCTCGTGGATTTATTGCAAGCACGCCCTACGCCCATTTCTACTACGTCCGTTCAATATAAAGTAGAAAAAGACTCTAACACGATTTTCAGCAAAACATCATTTTTATTTCACAACAGTTTTGACAACCGTAATAAAAAATTGTCGCTAATTAAAACCACTTAATAAAAACTGAAAACGTTTTTTCGCGTTAAATGCTAATTAAAGGTAGAATTTTCTACCGGAATACAACAGATCATCAAAGATTTAATTAGGTGAAACAATTTAATTAACGCGGAACAAAATTTCAGGCGAAATAAAAACCATTTCTGTTTTATTTTTATTCCTGTACCAAACTAGTATATTTTATATTGCTCTCCACCATCTGAGCGTTTTCACCGCTTCTGAAATTGGAGCAAAACTTACAGAATTGCGCTGAAACGCCATAAATCAAATTGGAAAAGGCGTTTTCACGCAGAAAAACAAAGTGAATTTTAATGATTATGTGCAGAGATTCGTTTGTAATTAATTATCTCCGTGCTAGAACACATCCTCGGAGTTGCTCTGTAATAATTCGTCTTTCGTGCACCACGCAGATTGTAATCTATTTTCCTAAACGTAGAACGATACTATAAATCTAACCCCAACTTTGGCCGACCTACGAGTTCTATTTGCAAATGTCTTAATAAAACTCGGCTTTGCCAATATATAAAAACGGTGACTTCGAGAGGTTTCTGTTTACCAATCATTTATGGGAGGGAGAGGAATTTGGACCAGGCATTAATAAATTTATAATTAACATTTTATGTCTTATTGCATAACAATGTGTTCCTACAACGCAGCGTGATCTTGTCGTTATCTACAGGATGGTACATTGAACCTGCTAATTAATTGTCTGCATTATTAGTGTTCTATAATTGACAGTGTTAGGATGTATATGCGTCAATTTTATACTAATTATGTAGTATGCTAAGTGGTAGTGATAACAGCAAGCCAAGAATATTGTTTATGTATTCTAATAACCATCAAAATTAATTCTGAATGCCTTAACACAAGCTACTAATTATTCCAAGTGGTAACATATGTTACATAGTAGTTTGCAGTTTATATGTATACACAAGTTTTGAAAGAACTTTTAGATAAATAAGTTTTAAACAAGCATTTTTACAGGAAAAAAGTTAATTTTTTAACATTACCACAACACGTAAATTTGAAGTCTAAATATATGTCAAACATTTCGAATATTAAAATTTATTTTGTAAATATTTACTTTTAGCCCTCATTAAAACTACATAAACAGCTGAACTACTTACTATGTTTTAGATTTAATTTTGGATCACTATGCACATCCATTTGTCTTACAGGAACTTTGCTACAAAAATTATTTTTCCATAATCGTTTGTAACTGTCCTACTTTCTTTTTATTTATTTTTATTAGGGTATTTTCAATCAGAGCCTGGGAGGGGGTTTATATGTCTCAGTCTGTAAATTGAATTTTTATGGCCTAAGGCAAATGATACATTGTTTCAAAATTGAATTTTGATTATTGGGTTTATTTTTCTTTTTGTTTATTAAAGTCACTTTTTAGAAACAAAGGATGGAATTTTTATATTGAAGAGTTTAAATAAATTATTTATGATGACTTTTTTTGATAACACAGAGTTGTTTGATTTTACATTTATATTAACTCTAAACTTCACTTTTTATGATATGTGTATTAAACCCAGTTTATTGCAAAATATGTTTATTGAAGTTTTACAAATTAATCTAGTTTATTTCTGCATTACCAAACGCATAATTACAAAATAATTTAAATCACAGATTGGTTTACTTTATCACGTTTTATTTTGTTGGTAATTGCAGATTACAAGTCATTTGTGACGTATACTTTTATGAAACGAGATAATTTCAGTATTTAGCACTCATTAACCACACTTGAGACAACAAAACGAGTACGCTATGTCGTTGAGACATTACGAGTAATAACATTTAGGATTTTCTTTTGCAAGGAAAATATAAATAGAAAAATGTTCTGAACATGTTTACTTCAAAGCGACTTCCAATAACAATACAACGTTTGTGCACACTAAGCCAACATAACAATTTTCGTGACGATTTGTTGTTATTGTCCAAATCAAAAAGAAAACTCTCTTAACATCATACATATGTAAATTCACACACTAAGAAGTTCTTTTTATTACGTATTTTATTTTATAAAATGTTAGAATAAACATATTTGTGCTCGAAAATCGTTTAATTGCTTTTCAACGTTATTAATGCATCAAAAAAGAAAATAATGAATATACATATGAGGAACCCTTAAAAACTTTTTCATCAAGTTTAATTTATGCAAATATGTAAGAGGTTAAAATGTACCTTATTCTTTATTCACATCAATTGAGAATATATTAACAATGACGTATCATGATTCATGAAACATCCGACAAATCTGTTTCTTCAAGTTTTGTGAAACTTGATTAACTCATATATAGAATGGGTAAAGAGACAAATTTCATGAAAATCAATAGTAAACACTTAGTGACACTTTAACCTTTTTGTACCGATTTTGGAGTTCCCAGACTCTAAAAAATATGTTTGATTCTTCTACTCTTCTTATAATCTTCTACTCTTATTCATTTTGTGTTTAAAAGCAGATATTAAGAAAGAAAGTTTTAGCTGATAGTGCTGGCACATCTTTCATAATACAAATGAAAATTAGAGCAACCATTGTTTGTACAAATCCATCGGTGAAAAGAGCCAAGCTGTGTACTCAAATGTAAAAAAGTAGTTTTGTCATGTTCCACTGATGTACTTCCTTGATTTATCAGGCTCTATAATTAATTATAGCTGATATTTTTTGTCTATATTTTTTTTTTAATTAGGTATAACTAATTTTTTTTTAATCATACAAACTATTGAATATGAACCAAAAAGTCATGATTCTCATGATTTCTTTTTTTCTTTTCTGAATGACACGTCCGGAAATGCCTTTATACATTTTAACTTTTTTTTAATATAACTTTAAACACAGGACAGAATCTTAAAAATTTTGCTGTTTTCCAAATGTCAATTTTAACTTTTTAAATACTTTTTAAATACTTTTTAAATACTTTTTTAAATACTAAAAAACAGCTTGAAATGCTTTAAAATTCAGCACAGCTTCATGAACCAAAGACAAATTTTAACTTTTTTAATATGGCAGAATATTTAAAATTTATCTTTTTTGCCAAAGGGGAATTGTTAAGTCAAAAATCGTAAAAGATAAATCATTTGGCAGATAATTATTTTAAGACATAATTTTCTGACAAATAATTTCCACAACCTTTACCTTCCACTGACCCATTTCACAAATTTTTAAAGTGACTGCTTTTTGGATTCCAATAATTAAATTTGAGTTTAATTTTAAAAGTTCTAGATTTACTTTTAAATTGTTAGGTACAACTCTAATTGCGAAAATGATTATTGGTATTATTTTGATCTTTTTCATGTTGCAAGGATCATATTATACTTGGAAATTTCTGTTTCATAAGTCTTCTGGATGTTGAGTGTGTTTGAAGCTGCAATGTCAATTACAACTAGGAACGCATGTTTATCATTTACTGTTGTTATAATCAAAAATCACATATTTTTGGTAAAATAATTTTGAAAGTAAATTTGCAGTTATTTTTTATAAATTTTGAAAAATAATTTGAGAAATAATAAATTAATCAATTAATTTCAATCAATTAATCAATTAATTAATATTTTAAATTTTATAAATACTTCCTGTTGCACTCTGAAAATCATAAATTCCAATTCCGACATTCAAGTAGCACCGAATTTGAATTACTGATTGTAAATTTACACAACGCACAAAAAAATAAGTTTTCTAAGAAGTTTCACAGTTTTAACATTGTGTATCGTTTGTATAAATTAGGCAGATAACCTAGAATTACCCCAAATGAAGACTTCTATATTGACTAATTTATCTAAAATTAATTTTTAGAAGATGATGTATTTTTATTGTGGAAAATTTTTAGACACAATGGTTTCATCATAACTTATGCAACACATAAACTGATTTTGAATAATCTAAAGGTGCAGCATGCACCCGACGATTGGAATTAATTAATAATATCTTATCATGAATTGCAAACATTGAATTGCAGTTGATATTGTCTTATTTACCACTATGTGTTTTGACTTTCAGAAGAATGCAGATATGGCAAAGGAGCATGGTCGGAATGTGACTCGAAGACCAACATGCGTTCGCGAACGTTGACATTAAAGAAAGGCAACCAGACCACATGTGAATCTACGAAAACCATTCAGAAGAAATGCAAGAAAGGTAATTACGCCTTTAAGGCAAATAATATAACATTCTAGGTATGTCGTTTTGAATCGCTGTTAAGAACGTGCGCTGAATATGTTTTATTTACAACTCCAAATTATACAGACACCTTAGACGGTGACGAAGAGCAACTTTTTATAAAAACTGCTTCGGGTAGTTTCAACAGATGCGCTTTATTTTTGTTCCTTTCAAAAAAAAAATTTTTCTGATTTTTAAACGACTTGCTTAATATTAATGAGCGACTGTAGATGATGTCCAGTGATAAATTTTGCCCCATTAATGGGAATGAGCTAAATTCTCACATCATTTAATCAAAAAATGTGCATTTAGTTAAGCACAAAGTTAACGGTTTTTTTATGGAATCTGTAGTAGTCTGTCCACTTGGAAACGGTTATACTAATAAATTTGGAAACGTTTTAAAGTAAGATTCACAGTGTACGGCCGCTGTGTGTAATGCAATTTATGTTTTATATATTATGTTAAACGCTAAATCTTGGTATATATGCAGAAGCATTTTTCCCTAAAAATAAAACTCAAACTCCGTCTATAGCTCGCCGTTGAAAGAATCTGTCGATATTCAAATTTATGATGCTTTTTACTTTATAGCACCCGATCTAAATCTATGATACGGTAATCAAAGTTTAGGGATACCGAAGGGATAACAGTCTCTGCCACCGTTATTACCTTATGTTCTGTTATAACTTTGTTGTTTATCACAAGCAATACTGTTGGAAAACATATTAAACCAATTACTGTAAAAAGGAATAATGTGTCACTACAATCACTAACTTGTATGAAGGCTTTGCATTAGTTGGTGTAAATGTTTAATAGATGGAATTTTGAGATCTTTAAGATCAATGAAATAAAAATTAGGCGAAATTATCTCATCTTTTAATGTGCTGGAAATATTTCTCAAGAATTTATATTATATAAACTCGTTTTCATATTAATGTGCACCGAAGTAGTCGTTGAAAGGGATCATTTTAAGGTGGCAACCATGCGAAAATTCAAACAATCCTAAACTCAATCTTCCCTAAAAATTATTTTTTCAAATAAATGTGTACTCCATGTAGCAAAAAATAGTTAAAATTAACAACGTAATCAACATAGGATAGGAAACATAAAGATTTTTGTCATTATTGATGAAATTAAATTTGTTTTGAATGACATTAATGACACTTTTTGTGTAAATCGGACTTTAAATTAAAGATTCATTTAAATTAAACTTCTACAACCTACTTGATGCACATTAATATGAAAAAGAGTATAAGTAGCCGATTTTGACAGCTTTTTATTTTTATTTTTAAAGCTAAACTTCCAGTCAATATTCGATTTACATGCATACAACATTTATAAAGCAAAATCTCGGCTGAGAATGTTATTTTTATTTGTGCTGATAAATTTGAAAGGGGTGTTTTTAGTCTGCTAGTTTCCCCTTTTCTAAAAATAACATCAAGACTATCCCAATAAAAATGTCACATGATCGAACAAAATTTATTACTTATTTTTAATTCATTTTTACAGAAAATAACACTTTTATAACTCAATAGAATAATTCTCGTGATAATATTTATCTCGTAAAGCGAAGTTACTGCTCCATTTCGTTTTAAACATTTTTTTCTTATATGGCAATTTTAAATTACTTTCTCAATCCTTCTTTCATCTAAAATAAAAACTTCAATCTAGCTAGTGCGAAATTGAATTTCAAAAGAGCCACAGTTTTTTTAAGTCAAATTATACTCAAAATTTGTTTTAATTTAGTTTTTATGCTTGTGTGATTTGCGAAATAAAGCAAAATAAAATACGGTCCAGTACTAAACTTTTTAAGAGTTGTAACTGTCTTCTTTATTGGAAACAAAATTGGACATTAAATCGTTTTATGTTATTTTTAACCTAGAAAGAGCGGTATTGCGGTTTAATTTTTATTTCAGCTTTATTTTATTTTAACTGAAAGAAAAATATCAAAACTTTAAAATTGTGAGACTCATATACGATTTATTAGGTACTCCAGGGGATTCGTAAACAGTTCAATATTTTTTGATCTTCACTGCAGTATTTACGTTTCTTTCTTTTTTTTAGCATTTCCACTGTCGTCAGTCTTATTCTTGACATTTTTCTTCTCTTTGAAAGAGGTTCTAATTTCATCAGAAATACATTGTTTCGGACGCTTTGAATCATGTATGAGAAAATATAGAATTTTTTTAATTGTAACAGATGATGATTTTTTTCTGAGGCCGTCTGACTCGTTGATTCACAAACGTGAAAACAACATCAGTTGGGAATAAAATGAATCCAAAGTAAGTGAAATGAAATTTCGTTAGAAGAATAGTTCATCTGATGGTCACGTCGCATTTGCGAATAAATTTTAATTTGTTCCGTGTCGACAGAGATAAGTCATGTTGAAGATAAATTTTGTGAGCCTCGCTTTCAAACTCTTAAATGCTTCTCGTTAATTAAATTTTATTCGATTTCGTAACGAATACCTCCCCTGCTGATGAAATTTGCCATTCAAACGCCGTTACTGGCTTATTTACCACAAAAATTTCACGAGGCAAAGGGTGTTCAACCCGACATTTTAATAGGGTAAATTCTATCAAGGCGAAGGATTGTAACACAAAACTAATCTATTCGACAATGTACATACGTTAAATACTGCTAATTCGGCCCCTAATTCTACAATACGACTCCTGCAGATTTATTAAACGTGTACTGAGCTCCTTTTAATGAAGGATCTTCGCCGTATGTGTAATAATTTAATTTTACATTTACTTTAATATAAAAGCAATTTCGTGTTATATAGCAGGAAAGTTCCACGTTATAAAGTTGTAGCAAAATGAGTTTCCTACTAAGGGATGAACGTTTCCGCATGTTACCTATAATGAAAGAAAATCTACGATATTCAATAACGAAAATTTAACGGTTTCGAAAACAGGAAAAAACGTCCCAATGTCTCTTTGATCTTTTGCGTTCTTTTCTAGGGCGGATTTTCTAAACGCACCTGCTTATTGATTTTCTTTCTTATTGCCATAACATCTATAAATCTGAGCAATCTTTGTGATTAACTCAGATTTTGCTCCACCCCAGACTTAGCAATAAATTTGTTTGCAGGCCTCGTTCCGTAGCAAAATTTTTATGTACATAAAAAACCTATTCTTTTTATTCGCGGACAGTCTAAATTCCCTGAATAATAAAAAGTCGAAACTTTATTAATTTGCAGCGTATTGTTAACGGCGATTCCACTTTTAATTTAATTTTTCATTTAATTATTGATTTCATCTCTTGTCGAAGTGTCTTTATTACCACACCTGTGAAAGACGACAAATTACCAGTGTGAGTACGAAAAAGTTAAAATAAAATACTAACATTCTTAAATTTTGCTTATTATTTCACAACTACTCTGGATAAAATTTATACATAAAACATGAATCTAACATATGTATAGAGAGCTTTTTTTCACAATGAAAATGGAGAAAATGAACATTTTATTGTCAGTTTCTACATTAATAACAAATAAACAAACTAATAAAAACAATCGCTTAAAATATTGATCAATTTCTACTTACTAATTACGAGAACATACATGCAAGTTGTTGAAGGAATATTAACAACATTAGCATCAATGTTTTATTAGGTACATAAAGAAATATGTACAACATCAGTTTAACAATCAGTTTTAGTTTAGTTTTGTGTTGAAATAATCCTCCTGTCAACATAGCAAGAATCAGCTACATGACACAAAAACAAAATTTCGTCATCTTGAATATTTTTTATGAAAAAATTCATGTCTTAGTACCTATTACTAGTAATAACAAAAGAAAAAATAATGATTGTGATTTTCTCCAACGGCACATTTCGTTAGTTAACATTGAAATAACATTCTGCGAGGTCCATTTTACGTGCTGAAAAGAAGTATTACAACAAAAAGCAACAATTTTCTTTTCAAAAACCCAATAGTTATCAACTTAAAATTATAAAACGTTTTCCTGTAAAATCTCGAATCAATTATCAACTTAAAATTATAAAACGTTTTCCTGTAAAATCTCGAATCTGCTTCTGGTGGTTGAGGAGCGCCACTAAAGAAAAACGCAAGCAGAATAAGTCTTTTTTTTTTCAGTTGTAAACAACCACACTGTAATAATCCGAAAACAATTTTTGTTTCCACAAAAAGCTGCTTAGATTACTACTTACTACTTAGAAAAGTAACTAATTTGTGTACCTACTGTAAATTTCGAATAACTCACCAAATTGTTTATTTTGATTTAATTCCTGATCTCAAAGACGCTGCATAACACTTATAACAACAGTACCTCGAAAATTACATTTGGTACAGATTTTATCAAAATCACTAACACAATATCCCACGTACACCTCTATTTGTAAACAGCGGTAATTTGTCACAAAATGGGGTAATTTTTAGTCAAATTAACCAAACGCAAACAATATCGCTCAAACTCGGAATTAAAACTGCAATAGGTACTCGTAATTGTAGACGAGAACGCGTTTATCTCTCCACCCTGATCGAAATTCGAAAAAAAAGGCCTAAGTAAATCTAGAATAGTTCATATTCATTCTGATAGCTACAAAAAAAATCTTGTTTTATTTCAATAAAGGTAACAAAAGGAAAAATCATGAATGTAATTTTCTTCAACGGCACAGTTCGTTGTTAACATTGAAATAAGATCCTGTAAAGTCCATTTTGCGTGTTAAAAAGAAGTTTCTCGTTGCAACCAACACTTTATATAAGTGATAAAAGCGAGCTAGTAGATTTGCGGTCGAAAAAATGGCCCATTTACACCTCTCACTGCTATAACCGCGATAAATCTTTTTCTTTCGTAAAATTGCCTCTGCAGTACCTAATATTTAAGTGTTAAATCTTTCAGCGTGTCGATACGAAAAAGGAACCTGGGGCGACTGTAACGCTCAAAGTTTGATGACGCGAAACGACAAACTGAAACCCAACAGTGACGCAAGTTGTGAACAGAACCGGCAAATCACAAAAAAATGTAAACCTAAAAGCGTCAAACCAACGAAAGGTAAAGGTAACAGTATCGACCATCTTCATCTCCATTTTATTTAGTTTGAGATTTCCGTTTAGTTTAGCCGCTTTTATATCAGCTCATACATTATTCACTTTATTTTAAAAACTTGCTGAAGCTATTTATGTATTTTCCATGTTTCGCTGCACCGCTTGATTGATGATTCATGGAGTAGACAGTAGACACGCGCGATTCTGGAGAATTTCTCTTAATCTGCTTAAATTCAACAAATTATTAACCAAGTGTTTTACTTTGAAGTTGGGTTTATTACGTTTAAGTTTTTAAGTTACCCTAATTTGCTTGTTTCATCCCATCAACAACATTCTTAATGTCTGTTGTCTGTTTACTCCTTGTGAGATCATTGCATTAATGAAATTATCTCGGTTTTTCAGCCACTCGTCGCAACAGGCAGTAGAAGAGTGTGGACATCTAGGATAAAATCATTTTCGATTTATAGCAACTAAGTAATTCATTCATCTTAATTATACTCCTTCTTTTGCCCCACTTATATGGGTGTAGATTATGGGCCACATATAAAAACCCACATTTAGTTGGGTCGTTCGATGGCTGAAACTTACTAATGTCGCTTAGTAATCTACACCTATAAAGACCAACCAACCACTCTTAACCATTAACCCTCTACGGCCCACTGCCAATAAAATCACAAAACTGATCTTTCTCATCCCTTCAACTGACCACCCTCATTACCTAAACAATGTAAATACCACCACAGGGTTAACTGCGGAGGAATTTACGTTAATTTCAAATGTATAGATGTTTGTTGTAGGGTTGTACAATAGTATAATCATCGAAAATATGTGTGTAATTGTTACAGTTCATTTTAATTATAATATTTTCAATTATTATTTTTCGTATGTAATATTTTTTACTTAACTATAAATGTGGATGTGGACTTAATCTAACATAATATTATATCACTGTATTTGACACATTCAGACAAAGAAATAAAATGTTTAACATTATGCTAGTTGTATTTTATTACTCCTTTAGCTTGCAAGAAGAAAAACAAAAATAAAAGATTTGAAACACTTGGATTTTCCTCTTATATGCACTTTTTTGTGAAGCAAAAAACCCATAACTCAAACTTTAAAAAGACAACGAGAACATCAACAATGTATACAAAAGATTAAATAAGAAAAAAACATTGTACTTGAACACCAAACAAAGCCAGGATTAATTAATTGTTTAATAAGCTCAAAAATTAATCATCGCTAATTGCCTAATTAAAAATTTTCAAATATTAAAATGACATAATATTTAATCACAAATAGTATGAAATAGCACCTAATTGTTTTTTTTTGTTAAGTAAAATTTTGTATTTGAAAAAATTAGATTTTGGTAATCTTACTCATGAAGGTTTTTTTTATTTAGTATAAAAGAAGATTTTATTAAATTTGTTTGCATCTTTTCTATTGCTGAATCTTTTATATTAATCAGCATTTATGAAATATTTTATAAAATTAACTTTATGTTTACTTCTTCAAACTGTTGTAGGACTATTATATTTTTCGAGCTAAAGACCATTCGTTAGTAAGCACAGTTATGCGCAGTTGATTTATGTTGCTGACGCAATGACGTTATGTTTAGAGGTTATGTTTTGAATGTGTATGTGTTTTGGCTCATTTGTGATTCACGAAAAATAAACAGAAACATGCATTTAAGTACTTTAAAGCTAGTGATTTAACTTTTACACGTTCTCCTTTTTATCGACGGAAATTTGCGCTAGTTTTTACTTGGATAATAAATTGTGCAACATCGGGCAAGGAGAGATTTTGCAATCATGAATATGCGAGATAAAGAAAAATATATTGAAAATTTTCATTTTCCGTTCTGTGATGAATCTGAAAAATATGAGAAAATTGCGAAAATTGGACAAGGAACGTTCGGGTAAGTGATTTAGTTGGGGTTACTTGAGGTCACAGATTGTGTTCTATATTCTTCTATTTCTCCTATTTTAGTGAAGTTTTCAAGGCGAGGGATAAAAGTAATCCTAAGAAGTTCGTAGCAATGAAAAAAGTGTTAATGGATAACGAAAAAGAAGGCGTAAGGGGGTGGTAACAACTTAAGGTTCTGGAATTTCATTGTTTACATTTCTAGTTTCCAATCACAGCTTTACGAGAGATACGAATCTTGCAATTACTGAAACACGAAAATGTTGTTAATCTTATAGAAATATGCCAAACTAAAGCGTCGTACCGCAACAGATACAAATCAACGTTTTATTTAGTTTTTGATTTTTGTGAACACGACTTGGCTGGGTTGTTATCAAATGTTCACGTTAAATTTAGTTTAGGAGAAATAAAAAAAGTGGTACAACAATTATTCAATGGTTTATATTACATACATAGCAATAAAATTCTACACAGAGATATGAAAGCAGCCAATGTATTGATCACAAAAAATGGTGTTTTAAAACTAGCCGACTTTGGCTTAGCTCGTGCATTTAGTACCACTAAAAATGGACTACCAAATAGGTGAGTTCAAACGTTAAATTTAAACACTGATTATTCTGTAATCTGCTATTTCAGATTTACAAATCGTGTTGTTACGCTGTGGTACAGACCTCCAGAACTCTTATTAGGTGAAAGAAATTATGGCCCCCCAGTAGATCTTTGGGGGGCTGGGTGTATTATGGCCGAAATGTGGACTAGGTCTCCTATCATGCAGGGCAACAGTGAGCAACAACAATTGACACTAATTTCCCAACTTTGTGGCACTATTTGTCCCCAAGTCTGGCCAGGCGTTGAAAATCTGGAGCTGTATAAGAAAATGGAACTTCCCGTTCAAAAACGAAAAGTAAGTCCAGATTCGCAACATTTGTGTGGTTACGGAATGACATTTATTTAATTACTGATTATTTATTTTCTTAGAAATGAATACAAGTAATTACCTTGCATAAATATTTATGTGATTAAGGGAAAGATGAGAAATGTTTTTATGTTCAACTTTGTTTGTTCAATTATTGTTGGTTATGATTGAGCATTTATTTTTTTTTTTATTTTGGTGAAGTTTACTTATTTTTTTGAAACTTTCTCTAGGTGAAAGAAAGATTGAAACACTACATGAAAGACCCCTACGCTTGCGATTTACTCGACAAATTATTAGTCCTCGACCCCGCCAAACGGGCTGACGCCGATACAGCCCTCAACCATGACTTTTTCTGGACCGACCCAATGCCATGCGACTTGAGCAAAATGTTAGCCACTCATACTCAGAGCATGTTTGAATATTTAGCTCCGCCAAGAAGACCAACACAAATGAGACATCATTCGTTACCAAGACCGACGACATCTGCTGTGCAAGATAGCGGATACCAAGATAGAGTTTTTTAGTTGTAAAAATTATTGACATTGTGACTATTTCCAATGTGCCGGAACTTCCTGTTTAAGAAGTTACGTATGGATTAACTTAATGCAAGACGGGAGGTTTGCAAGTATGAAAATTGTTTCCGAAATGCAAACATAATTAAAGGTTATTCAGTAACCCTAAAATTTGAGAAAAAAGATGTTGTATTTTTTATTTTGTTCATAAGTTTGCAACGTCTAATATTATGAAGTGGTTATTACATTGTTAATTTATCTGTATGAAAAATAGCGAATAAAATGGATAAAAAGTGTTGCTTTTTTGGATTGGGGTGAAGGTAGTGGAAGAAAATCACTTTTTAGTACATATTATATATTTTATTGGTTTGACTGCACTGCCATCCGGCCTTACAATTCAACAACATGGCACACTGTACATGTATCTGTAAAATAATATATATGTATCTGTACATATCTGTTAGCTTGTTTCATAGATCCTCTACATAGGTAAATAACATTCTTGAAGGAGAACCCTTCATTCAAGGCACTTCAATAATCATTGTCTTCTCTTCATTTAATTAGACGTAGTTTCCTACCCATTTCAAATTTGTCTAAATTAAAACGCAATAACATTATAACTCTGTAGCTAATTTAGTTGAGCTTACCGAAATCTAAAAACTTAGCGTTTGGCAAAAAGAACTGGTAAATAAAATGAACCATTTCATAACAATTACCTTTCAGAATACTGATTATGAAATCGTAAAAATTTTGAAGGCAAATATCACAGAATGCCCAACAAATTACACATTAAATCACATTTAATTGTAAAACATTTGCGGAGGACGTCAAACTTAACAAGCGACAAATTTTATTTCAATCATGGCATATTTACAAACAACAATTTTTCAAGCGCGGTTAAATTTAACACCTCCTACTTAATTAACTTAACATTAAATTTAATTTATCTAAGACATTCTGTATATACACAATAAATAACAATTCTTGTTACCAAATAACGTAATCATTTGAACGATCTGAATTACAAGCATTTAGGGATAATCGTCAATGTAGAAAAAGCACAGAGTGAGGTATATGTTACGATAATCTTATAATAACGTACAATTCACACTTGTAATATAATTACGATCTTTAAAATAAAGACATGGAGGGAAGTGTCGTTCATTCCACATACTTTACTGTATCACAGCCAAGAATTCACATGGAAATCAATATAAACAACATTAAAAAGCAATAAGATTTGATTCCTCTCACTCAAGATAATCAATTGTTATTCTTCAATACTCTAGAGTAAAAATTTTACATAAGTAACGAACGCTAAATATATTATTTATTATCAGCAGCAGCGGCGCCACCTTCCATCAAATCTTTTCAATTTGGTCAACAACCGGAAGAGGTGGCGCTGTTGCTTCACATCAGTTCGTGCATGATCATTTATGAAAATCCATAGTAAATAAAATACAGATCTTTGTGAACAACATTAAAAGCATTTCTATCACACAACTCTTTTTGAGATCGACAGTAGCAGTTTTCTACTACCATAGTCCTCTACGTATTCAAAACTTTCATTTAAATCAACTGTTCTTGTCAGTACATTATCACTCTACATAATACTCCAGTTCATAATCGGCACAGCGACGTTTGCTACATCCTGCCCTGTCTTATATTGTCATGAGAAATCTAAATTTACATTTTAGATAATTCCATTGCACTAGCACAATTACCAGAGGATTTATGTTGTTTGTACTTCTGCACCTGAAATGTTGAAAACAAGTGCAAAACAACAATAATCCCTAACATGAACTTGCTAATTTTGAAAGAACCCTTTATGCAACTTTTATTTACAAATATACAATGCGCTTATATAACTGTAATATCATTCTGTCGGTCAATAAGTGCAACCAGCTTGCAAGTTCAATATTTGCGAAATGAGTAGAGAGCAATAAATTTGCTGAATCTCCTAAATTGCATCATACACTTCGGATAAACTTTACAAATATCGCTAAAACTTGACTATAAAGTTGACATTAAACACTTTTCAAGCACAGAAAAATTCTTTATAGCCATGCAAGTTCGCCAACAATTGTAAAACGTGTCGGTACCCCGATGTAAGTGCATTTCAAGCATGTAAAACGTAAAAATAGCAAGTATCGAATTTGCATGAGTCAACTGTGGTCGCACCGGTTGTCTTTAATGGGTTATTTCAACATGAGCTAACAAGGCGGGATAATATCATTTCAGAAGCATTGATCTAGTATTGAAAACAGTCTATCCCACAGTGAATTAATTAGTTAAGTTTTTGAAACCTTCACAGTCACCTTGTAATACCCTAAAAGTAGCAAAGTTTCATTCGACTCTTCTCCTCATCGAGTGCTGTTCTTCGTCATCACAGATTTGTTCAAGGGCGGACCTTTTGCGCCCCTCGGGCGACAGCGTGTGCGGTGGATGGCTTGCGGTGTGTAAATTGATTGGATGCATTTGACTATTTGTTTGGTCGATTTTGTCGTGGTGAATTTTCGGCATGCTGTCCAGGGACAAAGGGCGCACTGTCATCGCTGTGCTGGTTGCTGTCGTCATGATGGTCGTACTACGAGTCGACGGAACGCTACTAAAGTGCTCCCGGGGTGTCAGCGAGATCAAAATATCGCCCACTTGCAAACGGTGCACTTTCAGTCCGTAGCACTGCTGAGTTTTTTCAGGATTGTACGATGCCCAGCCTTGGCCAAACACGAAGAAGGGGTGCTCCGTCGTTGACTCCACATCAACCTGGAATAGACGACATAAGACCATTATTTTAGGAACATGTAGTAAAATCATTTTGTCTAATTTTAAATGACCACTCCAGAGGTGAGTGTTTTTGTTCCTGCTAATCCTACTAATTAATATTAGGTCTCCACGTGAGACTAATTAAAATTACACACCGATATTCGAAACTATACAAGATGTGGGTAAGTATTATAATAGTAATTCATTTTCCCGATGAAAATTTATTCATTCATAAAAAAGATTACACACGAACCATGAAATTCTACACAGAAAGTAGGTAAATTTGTTTGATGCGAAAGTTGGAACAATTTCAACATTCAATATTTCAAAGTAAAATTCTTTCATAAGTGACTCATTTGTTTACAGCTAGGTTTTCTCTCGATCTATCTCAAGCAATTTGTGGTTAAAAAAGTGATTTATAAGTCTACAACTGTTACTTCGTGATTCATTGTATCCCTTTATTTTTGGTGTGTTCAGTATTTATTATGCAAAAAACAACGCTTTAAAAACCGTACATTTTTGTTGTACCTACAAACTTAGGGTTTACGCACAGATTAGACCTTATTAATCTGTTTAATATTTGCTAGAAGAAATTATCTACTACTGTACATACTATAGGCCTCTAGAACCTGTAGAAAAGAGTCTTATTTTCATTCCACCCTTGCCCATGGTGAGGTTATTTTTCACTTCTTACAAGAAAATATTTAGTTTCAAAGAAAATTTTCAATTCCATATCTCGTAGCCAATTTATGTTACACACATATTTTAAGGTTAAAAGTTTTATTTCCCAACCAGAACCAAAGCACATAAAGGGCACATAACATTTTCATTAAAAATTTGAACGAATGAATACAAATCCGAATTAACTAATTTCGCTACATTTTTGAATTAATCTAAAGTCTAAAGTGATTGGCTTCTCTCGTTATTATAATGGCCGACCTCAAACGGACCAATCACATTATTGCATTAAATTATTGAATGAATCCAAAAATCTAAAGTGATTGGTTTTTTTGCATTATTATAATGGCCGACCTTAAACGGCCCAATCATAATGCTTACAACTTTTACAACAATCTTTACGTTAATTCATTGGTAGTTTTGGTAAAGAGCGCGATATTTGCTAGCGATTTACGTCCTAGAATTGTGATTTATCATTCAAATCATTTTAAAAGTCTAACGTCTACGAATAAGTTTTGACGTTTTTTGTGTATTTAATTCATATCATAATTTATAATTACAACAAAGAAAAACCCTTTTTCATTACCAAATTCTTTAGGTATTAAAATTTAAGCGAATGACCTCACTTTTACATTTCTTTATTTTGGACCGAAAATAAAACTCCTTCCTATAAATTTAAGGAAGAGTCGCTATAAATTAAATGTTTGGCTTGACTTTTGTTTGGTATTTATATAAGCCTTGTTTTTTACACCAAACATCAGCCGCTCTATTTTCCATTTTATTTTATACTTTGACAAAAAGTACGTCGTGAGAAAGAGATTCACAAGATGCTAAATTAAGACTCTATAGCTCATTAATTCTAACTGCGCTGACTTTAGAAATTCAATAGTTATGTTGGCGGCTGGTGCTGATACATTGTCGTGATGTAAAAAGATTCCTCACAATCCTGTCTTTGGTCGTTGTCCTCGAAGTTTATCAATAACTTAGAATGACAACAAACAAGACATAAGTACTCTTGTCCAGTGGCCGGTTTTTGCTGTCCAAGACTAACAACATTTTTAGAAAATAATTCTCGGACGTGTCAATCTTTAATAAACTTAAATTGACGTGAGAAAATTTTCGTATGCAACACAGCATGTTTTCAGTCTCATTTACACTGAAAACATCAGACGCAACAATAAAATAAATATGTAAAGTGACGAAAAATGCTAAAAATTTAGAGACAAATCTGTAAAATAAAGTTTTAACCTGACAAATATAATTCCACATAATTACTATTTGTTTAAAGTACTTCTGTAACTTGGATCAAGCTAATTTCTGAAATATTTCTATTGAAAAATAGGTAATTAATTTAATCACTCTGTACAAGCTACACGCCATTATTAAAAATCATTCACCATATGAATAACTTTTTAATGTATGTATTGACATGAAATTGCCAAATCTTATAAGTACGTCTGCTTTTTCGTCATTGTTTTTATTCCACCTACAACTCGTTCTCTGATTTACTACACAACATTTATATATGTTCAAATTTAAGTTGGCTATGATGCAGGGGCGTACTCGGCATGAAGTGGGTTTAATAATACTTGAGTCTGACGTGTGAGTTATAGCTTTTTGCCAAAACTGCTCCTAAAACCCCATTATTTGGTCCATTAATTAGGCGCCTCGCATAACAAATTTGGCTTTTCATTAATATCCCCAATGACGAATCCGCGTTCATCAATACAACATTCCATTGAGTGGAACATATAAAGTATGCTGTGGGAGCCCCCGGCAAGGTCGGTGATCTTTTTGAACGCATCTGAACTCAAAACAACTTTCCGTTTATGAAGTTGACAGAACCACTTGAAAAGTGGCATTCTGTTGGTTCGTAATAAATTCGGTCGGTCGCGATAGGTAGATAAAATTAATAAATAAAGATCCAAAGTCGAGATGTTAATCCACAGCTGTGCTGATACCGAGAAAAATGGTAACAAAACATTTACATCAACAAATAACAAACATGTCTGTGAGATCAAAGAGTAGGCCTGGGTCGTTCAAGGACATCGAGCCCCGGAACCAAACCACTTCTTTTCTGCTCCGACTGGGCGTGGAGTACTACGAGATTTGTACTCGAAGCATTCCACTTGCGCGATCAAAGAACTTGTCGGATGGGTTGCCAGATTGGACGAGCAGAAATGCTAAATGGATGATGGTTGTATCGATCCTGGACACATAACTGATGTCCAGGATTCACGACAACTCGTAACTTTCTAGGAAATGTAATGACTGTTCAAACTTAAAACCTGTTTATAAAGAAATATGAAGGATATCCTGAATAGTTAGAAGAGGTAATTAAATATTTTTGGTATGTACATCAAAAATTGAGAAATTACATATCAAATAAGTTGTTGGAAAAAATAACCAACAGTTGAATATTTTATATTTCTGTCCATCTTAGGTCTCAGGAAATAAACTCAATTTGCAATTTAGCATATAAGGGTGCACCAGAACTCGCGCCCCAGACAAAAATGCCATTTAAAGTAAAATACCAGGAACATGTAAAAAATATTAAAAAAAAATATCAATAAAAACTTCTATTGGAAAAATAATTTTCCAAGTTTTTTTGCTATAGTCTATTAAAAGAGGAAACAAGAAAGCTGTATCCTAAGTTGCTATTCTGTTCAATGTTATTTGTGGCTTTTATTGGCAAAATTTTTGTACCTTTTCTAAATAATTGTAAAAAAACGTATACAAGATCATCAGTAGGAAGAGGAAACAAGAAAGCTGTATCCTAAGTTGCAATTCTGTTCAATGTTATTTGTGGCTTTTATTGGCAAAATTTTTGTACCTTTTCTAAATAATTGTAAAAAAACGTATACAAGATCATCAGTATCATTAAATAGAGATAACAAAATGTTAAATGTCAAAAAATAAATGTCAAAATTTTTTGACAGAATTTTTTAAACATTTTTTCTATATTCCTGGTATCTTACCTTACTCCAATTTTTTTTCTGGGGCGTGAGTTCTGGTGCACCCTGTATTATTATTTAAATGCAAAAATTCAAGCTCATGTTGCTAACGGAGCGATAAAAAGTATCAATTTAGGACTGTCAATATTTTAAAAATTTCATCGTGTGATTGTGATCAACTGTCATTAATGTCAATAAAATTTATGTAAAAATTGTCAAATATAACAACCAGTAAAGCCAAAATTGTCAAGTTATAATCCACTTTTCGATTATAACATATCTTCAAAGGCCTACATTACAGACATCTGAAATATCAAACGAGAATACTCACTATAGTTTACATGGTTGTCTTGAATCGACACGCATCAAAAAAAAAAAAAAATTCTACGCTAAAAGTGGAGCCTGATATTTAAATACATGATTGACAGTTTATCAGACCTACATCAATCGAAATGAAAGAATTTTTTGCCTATTAGTTTATTTATCAAATCAAAATTAAACAGCATTCGTCAAATTTACTGAGAGCAATTTCGCTTCAATTGTGAGACAAATATAAAATGCAAATTTTTATTCATTTTGTTACTACCGGATCATTTTAGCAAATATGTGGACGTTACGAAACATCCACTACATAATCAATTACTTTTTTGTCTTTTTAAAGCCATACAATTGAATTGGTTTTCGGATTGTGATAAAATCTAAAATAAAACCCATGTTTTTTATTTTTGGCTCATCTCGTCAGTCTGCTGCATAAAAACCGATTTGGTCCCGGCCTTGGTTTTAAAATAATGTGCTATTGTCTTGTTCTTGGTTTGGAATTCGAAGACTTGTTTCATCTTCTCCACACCTTCAACATTCACTTTGTTCTAAAAAGTAATAATTTCCGATTTAAAAGTTCACTCAGTTTGTGCCACTAGTGATATTCCATAGGCTAGGAGTTTACTATTGAAATGGACCATATGTTATTATTAATTTTTCATCGCGGCTATTTTGGTAGTCTAGTCTCAAACTATTTTAATCTGTATATTTACAAATTTGAAGTATCGGGATTTTGCCAAAAAAATATTACGACATTACTATACTATTGGCAAGGAAATGGTTTCTAAAATTAGTCGTCATTCTAAACTTTAAATTTTTGAGTGGCTTTTAAAAATGGGTTTTTAGATATTTGTTTCCACTAAAGTTCATTGCAATCTACAAATATTTTTATCTCCAAAAAGTAAAATAAATAGTAGTACGTGACTCATGTCGCAATAGTACTCGTGTTCTAATATGACAAAACGTAATAATACGATTGTAGACACATTTTACGGTTCATGGCGTGGCCAATTAGGCATATTTTAATCGCGTGGTTTTTCCTTCCATTATTATTTTTCTTGAAGACCATATATTAACGTGCTCGCATACTCATTTTGTTGATGACATCAGCAAACCATAAAAATACATACTCTTCTATTTATACATACACACTGCTAATGAACACCTGCGGTTGGAGAAGACACGAAACCTTTTCTGAGAAAAGTTTAAGGTCATTAAAATTGCATCCAAGTTGTTGTCTTAGGAGTGTTGACCTTTCGCTTCAAATAGTTCAATCATTCAATGGAAATCAAGCGAAACTATTTCAAAAATTCCAGCCTCAGGCAAAAAGTCTAACTTAATTAATATCCCCAAAGTAAATAAGTGTAAAGTTGGTGACAAATAATGACATCATAAAGATAACGGCCTGCATAACTCATTAAATAAACCTTTTTTAAGGAATGCTTACTATTTCGAAACTATAGAGGCAGTCACTATGCCAATGGAAGCATTTGCATCAGTTATTGTACTGCAATTATCAAATAGCCTCAACGATGGTGTCATTAGTAAACTCATTCCAGGTAATTTTAATAAATTCTGACAAGCTAAAGCTGAAAAATGATTTAGAAGTGTCATCAGCTTTGACCTTTTTTATGTGATAATAACGCTTTTAAAACAACCATAATTTTGACTGTTTTTTCGTTTAACGAAAAGCTTTACCTGTGTGCGTCTCTGATTGTAACTAAGCGTAATGGTGGCAGTTCCGGTGGCGTGGTTCTCCTCTATCCTTACCACCGTGCTCTCCGCTAGCCTCAATTCCGGGCTGTGTTCGGCCGAAGAGACAAAATCCTCAGTCCTCATGTCCTCAATTTTCCTCAGCTCGCCATTGGCAAGTTGTATAAGAGATCCTTTTGTGAAATTGCTCGGAACTGTGTTATTATTATTAATAGGTTTCTTGGGTGACCTGGGAGGCGACATGGTCGCATTGAGCCTTTTTCTCTGTGCTTCCACAGGCTTTTGTAAATCTAAAGGTGCAAGATTTCGGCTGCTATCCTCCGGCCTTGTAAGTATCCTATGTTTTAAGGATCCCTCTTTCCCCGAGGGCACCTTGAAGGCTACTGACTGATGATTGGACTGAATTTGTGCTGTCGTCTGGGTCGGAACCCTTGAATCTCTTAGAACACTTTGGCCAGGTTTAACCGGTGACGGAGGACTGAAAGTGGACGGGGGTGATAGGAACGTTGACGTGATTGCAGTGGGAGTGGTAGGAGAGTACGTCTCCAAGGGTGGCAGGGAGGTAGTGGGAAATGTCGAACGGATTATCGGAGTGTAGGGGTTCTGGTACATGGTGGTGAATTGAGGGAAATGGGAGAGATGAGGTGGGGCTGTGTACAGCCGGTAGTACGGAAGCTCTTCGACGAGTTCATCTTTCTGCTGGGTGAGGTTGACGGGAGTTGTTATCGATGCAGGCGAAGGGTACTTGCTGAGGGAGTGCTGAGATGGAGCCAGGCGCATTCCGTTGGCCGGTGTGCTTACCCCATTGTAACGGCTGCAAAACCAAGAAAAGTAAAACTATTGCAACTATTTCGTCAATATAATCATCACTTAATAAGAAAATATGACCCTAAAAGACAAATTTGTGATTTAAATTTCCAATAAGATTATCACAAACTTCAATAGTTTGTTGAATTTCTAATTTCAGTTCGCTGATAGTTTATTTACAACTCTTACATTTTAGGTACCTACAGATTTTTATATTATTAGGTACACTTGGTTGCAAAAAAATTGGAAAATGTCAAAGCGTAAAAATGTCAGATTTTTATATTTATCCATAGTTTGAACATGGCTTAATTCTAAAAGGTTAAGTTAGAACTGACAGTTAATCTGTAGTACTCACTACTCATTGGGTTTTTAAGTAAGTACTCAACTAATTGATTATCTTGATTTGTATTTGAGGCTCTCGGCATTTAAGTGCGGCATTGCAGAAAAAATTATTTGAATGCGACAGACAAGAGCAAAACCTGTTTCAATCTAAAGAAAATTCTATTTTCCGTTTTTATTGCAACCAACTGTATGCAAGAGTATGTCGTGGCCGCATAATGTAAGTAATTCGACATTTCATGAAAATCCTAATCTACGTTTCATGAAAAATCTACGCTTTTTGAAAAGTCTAAAAGTTTCAGAAAAAAGCCAGGACAATAGTTAACCAGAATATAATAAATAAATATTATATTCATTGTTCTTTCTGTTGATAAAAAATCTATGATTGATAATTTCATTTGCAATTATGTTGCAATTATATAAGACAGGGGCGATTTGCATAAAGCAAATTAAATTTTAATTCAGAATTAAGCTAATTCGAATTAAGTTGTCATTTACTTTGCATTGTCACACGTCAAATTAATCTGTAAACCGCCTCACAGTTTCATTAACTTAACTCATTTCTGCACAAATGTATCTTTCTTTTTTGATTCTTCTTCTGAGTGATTATTAAAAGCAAAATTTGAATGTATTATTATAATAAAAAATTCTAATGTAAAATGTAGAAATGAAAGTAAATTAAATTCTTCTGAAAATTTATGGATTGATGAAAATGAGAAAAACCACAGATTTGTTCTAGAAAATGACAATAACAATTATAAATATAACAATGTCAAACTTTCTAAATGATTAAAGAGATCAGTGTACTAAATACGAAAACAAAATATGTAAAATTTAAATTCTATGCTTCACACTTTGTAATATCGCTTGTGATATGCACTATGTAATATGGAAACGTAAAACATTGTATTTTTTAATACTTATTGTATTTATTTGCTGTAAATATTCCGAAGAATAATTAAAAAAATTAAATGTCACTATGTTTTGAACGACAACATTTTTCATAAGTATTTTGCTATGAGTATATCCCTGACTTGCCCTAACAATACCAGTGCTTGAAATCAGTAAAAAAATAATACGGAGGTTAGAAAATCAGTTGATATCTTGCTAGCTAATTTTCATGTATAATAATTCAAAATGTAGATCCCAAAAAAATGTGAATTTGTTGCTGCAGTTCTGTTGTCAGCTACGTCGACGATAATTCATTCTCTGATTAAAATTCAAACACAGAAAAGTGCCTAAATGCGTAAAGTCAAGTAAATTCAAATTCAGCAGCTTCTTCCAATGAAATGCCTTGCGCATCTACAAGAGGTCCTTACAAAGTCACGACCAGTTTCACCGACAATTTTAAATAAACTTTGTAGTTATACAAGTGTTATTGACATTAGGGAAAAGACTATGTATGAGTAGAGTTTGTTGATGTTTAAAAAAAACTATGTTTACACTTCGCGGTCGTTAATTTTTTATGTCAACAACATACGTGTGGATACTATCAAAACAATCGGCAATGCCACAATCAAGAAGCATCCCGTTTACTAGCGTGGTGAGTTGATGTCGCCACTGAAAGACTTTATTATTCGACTGGAATATTGAAAACCACTCGTTTAACGATTTTACTCGGTTATGCAATGGTCAAATGACAACCTTGGATCATTTGCTCCGTGGCAAATATTCCGACTTTAACAAATATGTGCTAACCACACAAGGAATTGTAAAGTACCCATTCACATACAAGTCACGGCCATAAGTCCTGAAGTTCGTATTTAAGTGGGTTTCAGGTTATTACCTAGTTGGGGGTACTGGCTTGGGAGCAGGCCTAAGAAATTCCGGAGGCTGCTTGGGCGGCCCACGCCAAGGCTCTGGGTAGGTCATATAGGGCAATCGTCCCTCCAAACCTGCGGAAATCATCGGCACCGAGTTTCCTCGCCGCCCTTCTGAAACAAAAGGTTTTATGTTAGGGATTGAATCAGAGAAGAAAGAATCATAAGATCTAACTAAATTATTCTATTAGAAAAACCTACAAACGAGACTAAACAAATTTAAAGTATCAATATGTCAAATGGAAAAAAACTAAATTGTCCACATGCCAATTAGAGTTGATTATGCAAATATATAATCTACTTTGCAATTAAACTTTTCAACAAACAAATATTTAACTGGGGGTTTTTGACGTAAACTAGTATTTTGAAAAGTTATTACCGACGAAGTTATGCAAGAAAGTTCCAGAGTACACAGAATTCCTTTTTCGTTACTACCGTGTAATTTAAACTTGAAGTATCGTTACGCTCAATTAACCACAGCACAATTGTCTCCCTCAATAAAGGGGAGACTCTTGCAATAAAAACTTAACTTTGCTTTAGCACTGTAATATTATTTAACCGTTCTGTATCACTAATTTTAAGCACAATAGCAACTCCTTATCATTTTTAAGATAACCACATCCTGTAGTAAAGATTATTTATTTACGATATAAATGATAAGACCTTACTAGACCCTAATCAATAAATGGAAATATTTTTAGTAATTCATTCTTTTTATCAGTAGTACAATACAGTCACACAAGTGTTAGTCACTGATTTCCAGTGGCAGATTAAGGATAATTTAGTTGTCAAGGGTCACCATCATTTCAAGGCAATAAAAAAAATTCTTGCAAAGTATACTATAGAAATATAGAATTAATAGCTTTAAGTCAAAGTTTATTGCACATTCACGCTACAAGAAACTCGTTTTATAGATGGCTTTAATCATGTTAATCTACAAAAGACAAAAATTAACTAAAAGCCTCACACAAACCCGACGCATGAATAACGAAAAACAAGCAAAAAAGAGAATCACTGCTTGCAAATTATTCAAGTGTTTAAATGTTGTTTGCGTAGGAACAACATTAAATCAATAATTCCCATCGTACTAATTTTATTAAAATTTAAACAGTTTATTTCTCGGTGTTTGTACAATTTATTTGTGGCAACATGTAATACACACCTCAACAAAGGAATCATTAAAAAGGAAATTTACGAGAACGACCACCTGTTACCATTTTGTCCTGACTCTTATGTAAATTTTTTATTAGCTTATAATAATTTTATAGTTCGTAGTTGGGTATTTACTTTGAATTTCGCATTAAAAATACAATAACTGTAATAGAAGCGAAAGGTAATAGTAACAAAATGCTTCATAAATTTTTATTAAATATTGTTTATGCAACGCAGTGTGCAAAGAAAAAATTACAACACCGCATCGCTGCACAAAAGCGAATAAAAAGATCTGAAATACCACCTACTGTCAGCAATAATCTACAAATTATAATCATGAATCAAGCTTCTAGTACTCGAAATGTTTTACCTTTTCATAAAATGAAAATTCAAATCCTAAAAAGAAAAGATCTAGACGTCACTATAAGAGAAAAAATTGAATCCATTTGCAGTCGTTCTAACAGCATATTTGTTACTAAATCACATGAAGTCCTATTAAATTTCTACGTCAGAAACAAGATTTTAAAAAATCTCATCATTTCTAAAACGGCGAACTAGTATACGTAATTTCACACTTTCTAACTGTATGAAAACAAAAGTAAAAAGCATCTCAGCTGTTTGAAAGAGAATATAAAATCTAATAAATTGTATTTATATATATTTGTCAATAGAACAACAGATTTTTTAATAAACAACATTCGAGAACAGCAAGAAACGTGAGAAACAGTCCTAGAATAGCTTTTTTTTTTAAAAAAAATATGAACTTTTCTTCAAAAACTACCATTAATAATAAATACAATAAATTCATCCACCAGTAATTTAATTAAAATTTCATTAAAAAAAAGTTCTATCATTCCACGCTTATTGACTTTTGGAAAGAAATATTAGTCTGAAAATGCTAAATTCGGAGAGCAGGGCGGATCGTTAACCAGTTCAAAACATTCATAATATTTGGAATTTGTGATTTGGTTTCTGTGGTCAACAGTAACTTATTGTTCTTTAAAGACTTCTTGATCAATTTTTTTTAACCAACTTCGTTTCGTTTTCGTGTAGGCTGTACCTTTATTAAATATTCTATTGAAAATTTCGTTTGTCTCTGCATTGTCCTAAACTTCAACTTAAAAGTTTAAAAGTCGAATTTTCGTATACGCAACAACTTAATAAACCAATTTAGAGTACGCATTTCAATTTTTAACAACGATATCTTATTCTGCGATTCTCTATTTCTTGTGTAAATTTTAGAAACAAGTCTTTATTATTAATATAATTTTACACTTCTGGCACCGAGTAGTGGCAACATGAGATAAGTAGTAACTAACGTAAAACCCAACGTTGAGGAAGATCTTAACCCAGTAACCCAAAACCAGCAGCGAACATACGATCGATTTCCACTCAAACTCGAGTCGTTTTCATGAATCAAGTGCAACCCACGCCTACGCTGCAGGACAACGCTTTTCCCTCCCGAGAGGATTTACTTCTCCCGTTTTAACCCGTGTTATTTATTACGATGAACTTTGGCGCTTGAAGTACAAAAGGTTGCTACGCTACTCACTCTACGTCGTTAGCTTCAAGAACAAAACAGTAGTGAGACTCGTTCATTATAAATTTAATTAGTGTTGAATAGACAACAAAAGTCAGGTTGCGTCAACTATTTTTATTTTCATGATATTACCTATTGTTAAACAACTGTTCTGTAATAACTGATTAAAATTACGTGGTGACGGCGGCAAGGTCGGCAAGTCATCTTTAACAACAGTGGACGGACGAGTGCAAGGCGAAGGTTGGTCTGGACTTAACCTTCCTCAACCAAACCAACCGTGCAAGCTGATTCTTGCTGTTACAAGCAAGATTTTCGGATAAATTTGAATAAAAAACGACAACAGTAAAGACTAAAAAAAAGAAAGAAAAACTACAGATTTGAGTTCCTGGTACTGCTTGCACAAATATTTTTCTCGATGCAAATTACCAATTGACATTTCCAAAGTATGATCGCTGTAATAGAATACGTTGAAATGAAACTTGCATCAACGTCACTCATTTAGTTGAGTGAAACCTATTACCAGCTAATAATAGTTTCCTATTAAATTTTTACTGTTAGTGCTGTCATTCATGTAAATAGCAACACTACTTACTTAAATAATGGCTTTAAAGTACTTTCCAGAAGAAAAAAACCAAATCATCAGCTGCAAAATAGGTAATGATGGATAATAAATCATTTAATAAAACCAATGCAACTGTCTGCTTTCAGTAATATTGATAATGATCGCGAGTCCATTTGCAAAGTATCTTGTCTTCAGTATTCTTGTATTTGCAATACAAATAAATTACAACTGTTTCAATTAAAATGTCACTTGTAATTACACAGGAAAAATCATAAACAGCATTATTGTGAAATGAAGCATGACAATGAATGACAAGTTTTCAACATTCACTCTCATTTATACAAAATCAACTGCTTTATGAGATGTGCTGATTTAGAAATATTGGTTTAGAGTAAATTTTCTAAAAAATAATGTGGTCAATTAAATTTCTAATCAAACTTATTGAGTTATTATTAAGTTGGCAGCACTGAATAGAAAAGGGATTGTAAATTATTACGTGTTCTTTGTCGTCAAGGAGACCAATTTAAATTCTTAATGTGGCAACATTGATCATCAAATATAAACGTTACGATTTTATAGTGATTTGTCATTTAATCAATGTTGCCAACTTAATTTAATGTCACAGCCCAACTTAACTCATGGTATCGTAAAACCGTTTAGTTTGAATGATTTTTGGACAGAATTAGTATATTATTTCTAATACGAGGAGTCAAGAATTCTTACTTAATTACTAACAACTATCTAGTTATTATCCCCATATTCTCTATAATCTACCATACTAAAATTCATTAATATGTAGGTATTTTTAAATGGAAAACGGAAATATTTTAAAGAATATTTCCATATGTGTAAATCAAATACGTTTTATTACTGTGATAACCACTAATTGCGAGCTTTTAATAGCCTGTAATGTTAAACAACATCGTAGTAATTTTCACCTACATAATTTAGCATTTTCCAATAGATGATTATAAAAACTCTACTCATTTCCAACGTTTAATATGTTGTAGATATTTAAAACAATACAATTACTAATAATTTCAAGTACCGCCTCTTCTAAATGCCCATTTCAATGATAAAATTGTACAGTGACAAACCAACAGTTGTCCACGTGTCTCCTAAGGTCAATTATTTATTGACTCCTTCTACTGTAACCCAACAGTTAATTACTTTAAGTTATATTTCCATTTGTATCAGTAATAAACTTGAGTCATACAGCCCGTCAAAAAGAGTAGATTTAAAGTCTTGACACTGACCTGAGATTGTCGTTTCGATTAATTCCTCCTGAAAGTGATTATTACACAATCAAACACTTATCACGTCTGATAGAATAAGAAGATTACGGCTATGCTCTAATAAATAATGTACTGTTACTGTTACTTAATTTCACAACCATTGAAGCATCTATTTATATTGAGAGAGTAAACTCTTAAATGGATCGTAAAACTGAAAACGAAATTTAAAATCACAGATGACTGTCATTATTCTACTTTCCTGAATTCGGTGTATCCGCGTGTTCCAAATACAACATATCGGTTTCGTAAACAAAGCACTTTTTGAGGGTGGAAAAGGTGTACCGCAAATTGTATACACGGATAAATCCAGTTTACTAACTTGGTGAAGTTTTTTCTGTTATTTAAAATTCAAAATTGATGGATTTATTAAAACAGTTCTACGTTCAACCTTCAACTTTTATAAAACTGATAGTTCCTGTGTTAGAAAAATAAGTGTTTTCAATTACATTTATGAACAAAGCGGCCTGTGATTTTCAAACTAAGTTGGCATCATTGGAAACAGATATGAGTCATGCTTATGTTTCATATTTCCTATCTTCACTTTGTTCAGTGTTGCAAACTTAAAATTTTAGAATCATTATAGGTACTTTTATTAAAAAAATATGTTATATACCGATTTTGAACAATGTTCTCTAACAGTCAGAACAACATACTACGTAAGCTGGTCTTACCCTCAGTTTTTAAAAATAATTAAAAACTAGTAAAAATAATTAATAAAATATGTGTTAGGTATCCACTGTTATTGTGGTTTTTACTCTTCTGAATATTCAGAAAAAGATTCCAACTTCCAACAATGCAATTACAAGTCCTTAATAATATCCTATATTTGAAAGTTGAGTCGTTTAAAAATGTACGAACAAAGGATAAAATCTTCTGCATATTAAAAAATATCCATCCAAAGTCTGATAGCGTTAAGAGTCGCTTTTTAAAGTTTCTATACAGCCATAAAAACTACTTAGAAGATAAAAATTATGACCAAAAGCGAGGAAATGGCAGCTGGTGACGTCGTTTCGAAATATTCCATTAGATAATCAAAGCGCAAGAACAATTTCAGTTTAGTTTTAGTATGCACAATGAATTCCTCTACATATCGCCTGAAATTATGCAACTTTTATTTGAAAAACTACAAAACGTGCATTTAAATTCCCACCTGTTTTCCTCGTGCGAGCTTTATCCAAAAGCTGAATTAAAAGCCCTTATTCTGCACCTGCCCTAGAAATTGATGAATGATTCGTTTTGTATATTCGGCGGCGGTATCCCGACCTGAATTCAACCTTGTAGTAAAAATCAATGCAGCCTTGGCGTGTTGTAGTTGCCATAGCAACGGCGCCCATTCATCCCGGTCGCGCCGCCCCCGAGCTGTGATTGCAAAATGCGAAGTCGTCGCAACCGAATACGCCGCCCCCGACGTACTACTGCCACGATCCAGACTCTTTCCTTTGTCTACAAAGTGGGTACATGTTTACTTGCCGCAACACCGCGCCGCCACAGTCTACGTTTTCCATGGTGGCGGCGGCGGCGGCGGCGGCGTATCTGACGACCACCCATTCATAATTTACGGCCACAGACAGGAATATTTGCAAAACTAGCAATTTACGAGACTGATTCAATAGACCGAGTTCAGTGTGGTTGTTAAACGGGTAATTTTGTCCCCGTCTAGTGTTTTCTTAATTATAATTAACATTAAGAATTAAGCGAGGTTACGATGTCTTACAACTGACATTGACTGTTGCTTTGTTTACAATAAAGACGAATACAAAATCAAGAAAAAAATAAGTAAAATTTGTTATACAGAGCGCCGAGAAATGTGGTAGCAACTTTTACACAAAGTGTCACAAGATGGCACTTTCGAAGAGCCAAATTTGTTCAATCTTGCAACATTCAATTTTTGAGTTGTTTCAAAAGTCATTGTTTGACATTTCGTTGTCTAAAAAATTTATTTAACTGTAGAGCAAAGAATAAACAAAGTTAAATGGTTTTACATGGCCAGAGACGCTATAGAACAGAAAATAGGACTATTTTAATTGTCCAGGACAAATTTAGGCACTATTATAACCGCGCACCACCCAATCGTGCAGCAATTTTAAAAATTGTAACCAAATTCTAAACCATTGGAAATCCTGATATTCAAACCCTAAAAGAATATGTTAAGAACAACCCCGATTTATGCACTAAAATTTGTCGAGATGTTGCTCGAAGGGTTCAGTTGAGCATAATGGGAGTCAATTGGAACATTTTCAATAAAATTAATTTTTTTAAAATAAATTTTTCTCGTTTGACAATTCTTGACATTTATTTATCTCAATTTAGATAGCGGCGTTGCCATGCATAAAAAAGATCTCTGTAAAAAAGTGTCATCTTGCGTGACGAATCGAAAAACTTGCTACCACATTTCTGGGCGCTCTGTAGCAAATCTTGGATTCACATCTAGGAAGTAGTTGTTGCACTTGTTTTAAAATGATTGTACACATTTTCCACAATGATATAATTGTGCTCTTGACCCTGTGTAAAATTAAACTTAATTGAAACACTCTTTGGCACCACCTAAATAAAAGAAACCACTACAAAAATTGTCAGATTTGATTGATTCGGCACTATTATAAAAAAATCGATAAAAAGTTACTTTTTCATAATTATAATAATAATTTTCGAGTCCTGCTAAAAAAATTTTAATAGCAGTTTACCTTAAAAAAAAAAATTTGAATTTTTTTTTCTTTCACAACTGCAGTTGTCAATTCAAAATTAAAAAGAAAAATAATGCTATGAAACCACCTTATCTGTGTAGTTTCGAAAGATTACCTTCCAGGAACTCTCAACAATTTAAATCTTATTGTGCCAACCTTGACTGTCAAACTTTTCAACAACTCAGTACTGCCAACAGAAATTTTTTCATGATGTCGTTTGAAATTAGGATACGAATAACAAACAGAATCCAATCCCATTAATCTCCCCACACAAATTTAAATATTTATTTGAGTGTTTTTAATTAAAAACTAAATATAGAAGTATTAAAGCTGTAAAATGATGACAGTTTACGAGTGCTTCCAGTTATCAAAGGATTATTGATTGTGCCGAGCACAGGAATATATTTATAGAAACAATGTTTTTCCTAACATGCGCTAAAAGCAAAATCAAACAGTTTGACAAAATGATAAGAAACCATCAGCTCGATCTCATTTATATCAAAACCCATACCTTTATTGACAATTCATGTATGGCAGATGTAAACTGTATATCAATTTTAAAGAAACATTGGTGAAATTTTTGAATAAAGAAACTCGTAAGTCTTCGGACTAATTTCTACGAGATAATGACACAAAATATTCTTATTTCAAAACATTTTGAAATACAAGACGAAACATTGGGTTACATGTGTAAATATTGTGATTAAACAAAAACAATCTCACATTTACAGTAAAACCACCACAACTGTAAATTGTAGGTTATTAAAATTATTACACCTTATTAACATCATGTATGGCTGTGCGATTTACTACTGAAATTCAATAATTCCATTGGTCATTTTAACGATACATGAATAAATGCATACACCATCTTTCACCGAAACTATACGATGTTATAATAAGGTACCTAAGGTGCTTAAAAAGGCCCACCGTTAATTTTTCGTCTAAGTTGTGAAGAAAATTAAAACCATCTAGCCTACGTTGGACCTCCAGCCATCTACCATCAATCATACAAGATACTCCTAGATATGTCTTTTAGTTGACTGTAAATGGTGAAATATGTTATAAACTGATGCGTCATCGTGTTGGATGTTAAAATTAAATACAGGGTGTTTCACATAATATTACGAGGCCTGCGCCTGTAAGATGCAATCAATAATACATATTCTGATGCGAACTCGATTACAAATTTTGAAAGATTGCATAATCTTCTCTAGTTTGTTCACCCTTTAAAAAATTACAACATTTTTAGTTAATTGGTGATTAAGATAGATAAACTAGAATCATATTCATGCAGTCTCTTGATAGAAGAAATGATAATTGTTTCTGAAAAACTGTAGTTTATGACTATTAATGAAACAGTGATTAGTTTGACAACTACTGTCATGGGTTTCCAAAGAATAAATAATTGTATTTAATGTGTATTTTTTGTATCTAGTGTTTTCTGACTTTTGTATATTTGGGTGCGTACATTAGGCGCAAGCCTCGTAAAGTTGTGTGAAACACCCTGTATTTATAGTTACATATTAATACATGTTTTGAAGTTTCTTTTTTTTTGTATTTCTTATGTTGTTTTTTGTTTGTTTATTAAAGATTTTTTCCTTAACTTACTGTTAATTCGATTAATGAAAAATCCTATCTCAAATTTTAAATATGGCCCTTATCTAATGTCGATGGTGGGCCTTACTTGGGGTTAGGAGGTTCCAAAAAAGGCCTTTTGTAATATTTTATATTTATGTTAAAAACATGTAGAAAAATTAACAAAACAGGCATTTTTGTGGTACACATTGTTAAACAAAAGTACAAATTACAATTTCGATAATAAATCCAAACCTTTGCATATTTCAAAAAATATATATAAAAAATCGTAAAAATTAAGTGGACCTTATTTGGCTAAGTTAATTTATTTTCCAATTTGGTTTTCGGCTGAAACATCCGATTTGTCGTAATCATGTTTATCAGTTTAATTAGGAAATTACTCAAAACCACTCATTGACTACCTCAATTCATATCTACTTCCCACCGCACCGGTTTATTCTCAATTTAGAACAAAACACTTTTCAAAAACTCTACGCAATGCTTGGTGTTAAAAGTCCGCAACATTTTAGCAACAATGTAAAGTGCTGATGGTTAAAACGATAAAAATCCAAAGGCATTTGTACCGTATAGCGTGACTTAACGTACTCGATCAAGCCGCTTATCTGACATGGTCGAACTTGAAATCACCATTAGCACACGCCCGATCGATACAGTAAAAGTTCATTCAGTCGCTATGAAATTCAAGTTGACCACCATAAACCCTGCCTGATCGCGATTTTTTCACTCATGATAAAACTCACGTGCCACATCGCGAATCATATGACTGCTGTTTTATAGAATAGCCACATCCTGAACGTCAATAGATAGCCTTGATGATATAGATATTATCTGCGGTACCACAAATAGAGTTTCTTATTGCTAAGCCAAATATAACTTTGAATGCAATGTTTGTTGCTCTTTCCTACTGCAATAATCAATGAATCATAGTTTTAATGTTCGAGCCATGTTCCCTTTTTGGATGAGACACATTCTCGGTTTATTTACTAACAATTTAACACTTGCAACAGTTTGTAATACTTGTAGTAGTAAATCAAATAATCAACTTCGTTATCACAAGTGGTGTTTACCGAAACAACTAGGCTAAATCTTGCTTTGGCATACCGACAAATGAATTAAGGTTAAATCATAAGATAAAATAAGTGGCAAGGTGACTTAGCAAAGCAAATTCAAGAATTATTTTTTGCCCTTTAACCATAAAAAATTTAATAAGCAAAACAACTGTTGACCCACTACAGACCAAAAGTCACATTGTTATAAATATAATTGGACTGCGTCTTGTAAACTCTCTTTCGTGAGTAATATACAACAAAACCCACTTGTACCATAAATACAGGGTGCGCCAGAACTCGCGCCCCAGAGAAAAATGCCATATAAGGTAAGATACCAGGAACATGAAAAAATGTTAAAAAAAAATTATCTATAAAAGTTTAGAAGTTATGAGGGTTTAAAATTTGCACTTTGATTCTATTTATTTCTGTTGGAAAAATAATTTTCCAAGTTTTTTTGCTAGTCTATTAGAAGAGGAAACAAAGAAGCTGTATCCTAAATTGTAACTCTGTTCAATGTTATTTGTGGTTTTTATTGGCAAAATTTTTGTACCTTCACTAAATAATTGTAAAAAAACATATACAAGATCATCAGTATCATTAAATAGATATAAAAATATGTTAAATGTCAAAAAATAAATGTCAAAATTTTTTGACAGATAGAATTTTTTAAACATTTTTTTCATGTTACTGGTATCTTACCTTATTTAAAAATTTTCTCTAGGGCGCGAGTTCTGGCGCACCCTGTAACTATTTTCGGTTGTTTTGTTCGATTTGGCTTTATGATTCTATTTAAAATTTTAATTTTTATGGAAAGCAAAAACACCAAAATTCAATTTCGCGTTTACGAAAAATTTGAAACAAAAATCCACAATAACAAAATGCAGACTTACGAACCCTAGTTTTTCTCTTTGTACAATTTTTCAACCACTAGTAATTCCATGTTATAAAGTAGTTAGACCTCTGTAAAATGTTTCAAGTTTAGTACTGCAATTCATTCCGGTGTATCGTGATGGAAATTTTGGACACCACTACCATTCGTAGATTAAAGATTGGCTATTGTAAAATTTAAATCAAGTGTGTTAAAACGTACAAAATTACCATTTCATTATGTCGCTACTAGTACGTGTATTTTTCACTGGATTATGTAACAAATGAATTATTCACGATATGAGTCATCCATTACTCTATTTGTGGCAAAAATGCATGATTTGTTAGTTTATTTGCAGTTACAAGTCAAATAAGCTGTAATGCAGAGTCATTTATTCTCATCCTGTGATGGACAATTAGCTCACCGTCAAAAACAATTTTAAAAATCGATATTCGTTGCGTTTTAGCGCGAATGTACGCAATTAATTACTATATTTTATGGTCGAGTGGCCGAGTATAATACTACTGCCATGTAAGAACCAATTGCTACAGTAGAATGGCGACAGAATGTGGAATTTGTAGGTTTTCAAACCGCCTGCAATCTGACATTCATTCGACCGAAACACATAAAAAATAGCTTTATAGAGCAGCGGCCATTGATCCTTCTATACGTGCCTTCATCTGCACCAAAATGCAAACAACTGCGTTATAGACTTGTTGAAATCATGCAGAAGGTAGCCAAGACATAACAAACAAGGTGCTAATCTCAAATAAACTATACTTCTCTAGTCAACAATCCCTCCAACTGGTAATTATTTTGACACACCAGCCCATGAATGAAACTTTTACACAGCTGGAGGCGAGAAATTTATCACATTTGTTTGATTCCAGTCTACACATTGATTATAGATTCAAGTCAGCGTTTCAACAAGCTCAGCAGTTTTCAGTAATGACTGTAAAGTAGACATGGCTATAATGCAATTCTAATGGTTGAATATGACACGAATAATAATTAACTGCAATTCTGACATCTCTGACATTCCCAGAATGCACGCGCGTTTCCACTAACCATTGTTCCATCTCAAGAAGCAAGGTCAAGACAACACGAATTGGTTCCAGGACCGGAAATTCGTAATATATATCATGCCTTCATTATACACAAATACTGATTTGAAAAGTTTAACAATTTGCACACCAAAAGAGGAAAAAACTGCTACAAATTGTGATTGAATTCCACAGTTACTTCCTGTTCAAAATGCACTAGGAAGCACACTACTCTTAATTTAAAAAATAATTCTGGGCATTGCCTCTCCATGACACAACTTGCTTTAGAAAATTACACCTATTTCATAAAATTCTAACAGATTAATACGAACTCGATTTACCAAATCATGTCACACGCACCTTTACTCGTATAAACTATGATAAAGTTAAGAAAGTGACAATAAGTAACACTTATTACAACACATGAATTGTAAAGAATAAAGTTGTTGTAGGTACCTACTTTTACAAATTCAAATTTTCTATCCATTTGATGTCAGAAATAACTTGAACAGTAAATGACCAACAGTCTCTTTTAATAATTGCCGTCTCGATAGAAATACTCCTTTCTCGCCTGGGCATTTGTTGAGTACAACTGATTTCCGTTGGAGCTTAAAATTTTTTTACACATCCAGTTTTTTAGCTTAAAGGGTTCAACCTCATAATATCAATTCTCCCTGGCGTATCTTGTTTTGTTGTATCCTTCCTTCCCAGCTTTTATTAATTGCGTTATTTTTCGTTAATAATTAAAAATCATTCAGTTTTTCCTTAGTAGCCCTCGTAACTAAGAAAAAATTCGTAATAAATGCTCCAATTTTACTAAATGCCTAGGCGGCTTATTAATACATTTCTTTAAGGAGGCAGTGCTTTTAATTTTCCATTTGAAAAGTTCTTCAATAATAATAGTTTATTTTTTAGTTGCAGATGCTAAACTTGAATCTGACTTTTAAATTATTTGCTTAACTCTGGTTTAAAAAAATATATATTTGAGTTTTTGTCATTCCACTTAGACCTTTTTCCAATGAGTTGCTGTCATGAAAAGTAGATATCATAATCACAGATTATACTGTTGTAGTTTCATCAGGAAACCTCCAAAAATAATTGTACCATAATAAATTGATAAATTCAGTCAGATTAGATAATGTTTGTTTGTATACTCGTACATGCTGTACAAAAAATAAAATCTAGCATTTTTGCATATTTAAACTCAACTTTTTGAGAAAACTAAGCGTACGTAACTAAAAACTAAAGCAAATGGAGAAAAATTAATATCATATTTACATTTCTCAACTCAAAATAGTTGTTACCTTGTTACTAAGAATCTCTCTACTTCAGACTAAATTTATCAGTGGCTCTTAACAATCAGATTGTACATCATAAAAAACACTATGTAAGTACTTACTAAATTACAAGTCATTCATTTAACCAAGTGATTAATCACAGAGTTCAAGCATTTTTGTAAAATTGTAAAAATCAATACGACTTTTTTGAGAGAATGATCTAAAATATTTCATTTCTATAAATTGACGAGTTACCTTTTTCTATTGTACAATGTCAAAATAAAATTAATTGCAAAATGCAAACTGTTTTTGATTTCATAACGCCAATCTTGATTAAAATATCCTGTTATCTTGTTCCTACAGTTTTAATTAATTAATTAGGTTTATGCTTCTTAAAAAGTACAATAATTATCACATACTATTAAAATGTCAGGGTTACAAATATGCAGTGCAAAATAGTTGAGCATTTAAATCATCTACAGATTTATTTCATGTTTAATAATTTCTTCCATTAGATTTTTATTTTGCTGCTGAAGATTTGATAAAGTTCGCCATATTTAATTTAATGTAAATTTCGAACAGTTTATTTCTCCTTGAATCACTTTTCGTCATGTATTTTGCTTTATAAAAAGTCAATGAAGCTGCTATTACCAGCGGATAATAAATCACTGATACAGGTATTTAATTCATTCAGTTGTTGATAACGTATCACCGTGACAGACGGTATGATCCCTGTCATTAGTCTTTGGTATTAATTGCGTTAGTGACCCTGACCGAAGTTAAACGATCATGAAATCAAGGCCGATAAAACGCAGAAATAATTCCATGTGAAATTAGTAGATGAGCGTAAATGCCTGGCAACACTGAAACGTTCGAAACAATGGCGTATAGTAACAGCGATAGTAAAGACTGAAATTTACTACAAGAGCATTCCTGCAGCTCAATCGTTACACGGACCCAGCTACTGTGCAACAACCCAATCACGCAGTCGCCACAAACGACATCGTGTTCTGTTACGTAAATCCCAGCGTTTCGCTGGTCGATTGTAGAGTTTAACTCGAAATAGAACCAAGGAAGGAATATGCAAATTGGTTTAATTTTTTAGCCATGTTTCGGCAGGAACAGCACTTTCAGCAGGAGGAAAAGCGGGCTATCGAAAGCCGGTTTTTCTCCTGATGGTATTTTTTTGTAATGATGTAAAGTCGAGTGGGAGCTAGCATGTTTATAAACAAGTTGTATACATTGTGTGTGCAGTGGGAGAGAAAGAGATCGGGCGACAAAGGACAAGAAGAACCAATAAGAGAGCGCTTGGCAACAAGGCTAGAACCGCACTTTTCGATACTTTTGGTCCGCGGTCCCACAAACCGGCTCAGCTAAGCCTACATTCCTAAGGTGCGTTCCTGCAGACATTCGTGGCCGATGACGCCACGGGGTTTTTTCCAGGACGCTTCCTGTCGACGAAGCAAACAGGTGGATCTAGTGCTAACCTTATGGCTTGCAGAGATGGCTCGAAAAAGCACGAAACGGTGCTCCATGTGCGACGAAATCCGACGTGACACTCAACTGCAGGACATCGCAGGACGCACTCACCACACCACCAGCTGATTGCGTAGCCAAATAGGAACGGACTGCCGTCACACCTTCGCGTTACCGAGAAACTGAAGTGAAACGAAACGCTGAAGCTGATTTCGAACTGGCGGCTGGCGGTGACGGTGGTGGTGGCAGAGAATGAAACCTGCAGCGTCCTCTTCTAGCTCGTGCGGACGCCAATCGCGCCCACTTTCTCCCACTTCTGATAATCGAAGCAAGCCGTCAATTCTTAGGGGGTGATTCTTTATGCTTGAAAATAGACGACAGTGTACTATACGACCAAACCTCACCCAATTGTCTTTATTAAATAATCGATCCCGAATTCTTCTTCGCCCATACAAAGCCCGAAAGCCGCATTCGCATTTTATTTAGTTTTCTTCAAAAGATTTCACTCGAAGCTTTGGCTTATACACCAACTCTAGCTTTTCATTAAAACAATAAAAAGCTTCGCTTTTCTGCAACAACATATTTTTTATAAAAGCTAACAATGTGGTACTGATACAATTTATTAGAACTAATTTATTATTGTGTAACAACATATTAGAACTAAAAAATACGACACAAATACAAACAATAGATACATTAATTACAAATAATTAAAATGTTATGAGATCTGGGAATATTTCCACTGCTTATCTCAGAAACAATTGTTAAAAACAAACTATACATAATATAATTTATCAACAAAAAAACTTCTTTAGCAATCAATCATGATGATTCTTATAATCATAGTAGTTAATTAAACAAATCATAACATATTTAATGTAATTAGTAGTATTACAAGTATTAATCTACCCGCTCATTTTTCTCCTGCAACACAAACAGAATTTACTTCTGCTTAATATTCCTAACATGAAAACCACAATACAGCTGTTTCTGTCTTGTACAATTGTAAAATTAAACCCCCTAAGACAGCAAAATTACACATGTTAACTGAAAATAAAACGGTTAATCGATCTTTTACTTTTTGCGAAAGCATGGATGCAATTGTTGTTTAATAATGATTAAGCAAGTTAAATAAATATTGCGACAAACTAAAAAAAAATATTATCTTCTTTTTCAGTTTAAAACAAACATGAGAAGTGTGTACAAGGATTTTTGATTCACTCGGTACACTGACATATGTATAGATAAATCAATATCAATTCAATATTAATAAATATGTATTAATACAAATTATAGATATTATGTATGTATTATATGACTGCACCTGAAACGCAAAATAAATAAAATTAAAAAAGGTTTCAATTATTTACTCCTAAATGCCATAAACAAAATTATTTCCAATAATAAAAATCGGAAATTAATTTCCTGTCCTATTCAGTAACTTATTCAAACTTATAGATAAATCAATGGATCACTCTTTTATATTTCAAGTTTCCTTAGCAACAAATTAATAGAATCAAGTTATAGCGTAAATTCTTTTCTATAAAAAAAGTATTTATTTGTGACCTATTTGAGTTGTGTATTTTTTAAATGTTCATTCATTGTGTGACACACTGATGAAAACATTTCCCTATCACAAGGAAGAGTTTATTAAAGTTGTGGATTCACAAATGTCATTATTTATTACTAAATTTGTTACAATGTTTTTATCTTATCGCCACGTTCAAACAAGTTTTGTAAGGTTCTATATTTAGCCTCGTCTTCCGCACAGATGCATTAACAACCTTATCAAGTGATAACAACCGTAAAACTAAAGATCTCTTCTGCAGAATTAATGTTATTTGCATGGTGTCTGATAAACAAAACCAAAAAAAAAAAAAAAACTGTGACTGGACGAGTTTTAAAGACTAACCCGAACTGCTTTGAGCACCATGGACAAATACCAATATTTACTCGTGAAAATTTAAACTATTTACAAAACACGAACCCTCTTTTCAGCTAAGCGATTCGAGGTTTTTGTTTCAAGTCTCTGAATTACCGATCCTAACTTTGTGGTGGTGCCAATGGGACCAAATCGGAGAGTTCTTTCCTGGGCCAGGAATAGACCGGTAGCGCGTCCCTGCGGTCGTCCTGGCAACTCTAAACCAGCTCGTTGACGTCCGCAGCAGAATCTACGACCTTCACCTCGCTCATCTCGATTCCACCAATCGTTTCACCTTACGTTACCTAGCCTGGGAGTTCGATTTTGCATTTACTGTTATCACTAGTATTGCTATGTTTTGATGTTCTTTGATGCTTGATCGAAAATGTCAAAGCCATTATGAAGTCAAAAGAAGCAACACATTTTGCGTTGCGACCACACTCGCAAAAATTAGATGTAGCAAGGTTTGATTAAAACTGTTTTGCCAGCCTTTGTGCGTTGCCTTTTCAATGTCTTTATATCAACCCAACAATTGGAAGTAAACACCAAACTGCAACTACGAAGCTTTTTATTTGGTAAATAATGGAAGGTTTTCAAAATGGGGTGAATAAAATTCCTGTACTGAGGAGGTAAGGGAGAGTTGCCTGAATTGAAAACTGAACCAATTTAATTCTTTCAATTTAAGACTTATTTCTGTATGTCATGATCTAACACTCTGCAACATTTTATCTATTATTTCAAAACCATCCTGTGTTGGTTTAAACAAAAAAAAATGGTTTCAACTTAAACCATGAACTTAAACTTAATTGTGTAATAAAAGGATTATAAAACACATTCAATTCTTTTACTGTTACAATTTCAGGAAGTTAATGTTTTACTATTAAATTCTTTAATTAACAGCAATGTTCTCAAAACTCAAAATTGAAGTAAATAAAAAACACTGCGTAATTGTTATATTATTAAATAATTATTACTTCAAAGAAAATTTGATTATGCAGATCGATAACTATAATCTATAAACCTAACATATGTAAACTTGATCCTTTGAAATAAATATTTTCAATATACAGGGTGTGTCATAACTCGCGCCCCAGAGACAAATTTCAAGTAAGATAAGATACCAGGAATATTGAAAAATGTTTAAAAAATTCTATCTGTCAAAAAATGTTGACATTTACTTTTGACATTTGAAATTTTGTTATGCCACAAATAACATTAAACGTATACGTATATGTATATGTTTTTTTATAATTATTTAGTAAAGGTACAAAAACTTTACCAATAAAAGCCACAAATAACATTAAATAGAGTTACAATTTAGGATACAGCTTCCTTTTTCTTCTTCTAATAACCAGTAGCAAAAACACTTGGAAAATTATTTTTTCAATAGAAATAGTCAAAGTGCAAAATGTAAACTCTCATAACTTTGAGATTTTTGTAGATAAAATTTTTTTAATATTTTTTTCCATGTTCCTGGTTTCTTACTTTACATGGTATTTATTTTTCTCTTGGATGCGAGTTCTGCTGGCGTATCCTGTATGTATACATTCCTGTATGAACTGTACCAGAAAATACCATTATTCAATATTTAAAAGCAGATTTGGAACTTGTGTTTTTATCGACCAGCCGTATAGTATTATATTTTTATAATGTTCATTAAGTAAAACTTCCGTTTATTTTAAAACTCGTCTTCAAATCTGTTGTCCACAGATCCAATATAACCAACTTTCCCCTACAATTACAGCTTCCACGCTACATTTATGACATAAAACCCTTTCCTATGTTAAAATCCTAAATATGTAATATTTTTTGGCACAAAGCTTGACAGAAAATTTATTTTACTGAGTGTTTGTGAATTTTTTTCGTTTTAGTATCATTTGATGCTTCACAACACTCCCCAACGTTAAAAAACCTCCAGTATGAGTTACGATTCGGCCTAAGAATCACGACAGAAACATTTCCATTTCTCTAGTTTAACAAAATGTGATTTATGAATTCTGTTTCCTGGAGCTAGTCGTTATTTACACTCGACATTCAGTACAATAGTGCTCTGGGATGTACTGAATGAGAATAAAACTAAATAGTCCGAAAAAATATCAAATTAATTTCTACAACATGTATCAAAAGCGCCGACTCTGTGGGTGTTTCAGTATTCAAGCACCCTTCAAAAATAAATCTTTATGGAGCATCCACGTCCTTTAATATTCAATAATGTGAAGAACATAAGTATAAATTACGAATTTTTTATTAGTGGGTATTGAAGTCATACTCATAAGTATGTGAAAAAATTCTTCATAGCTGTGCCTGAAATAGCTCGAGACCAACTTCGATAAGTATAAATAAACTTTCAAATAGTATACAGTTTACTTGATATGTAAAAAAGAGCTATTACTCACTGCAAAAATAAATGTTTAACATCGCAAAAAACTGAACAGATGTTTGTTGCCAAACAGCAAGAAAATCATAAACTTACACAACGACTGTGATGTTATTATTTGCACTATCTGTCCAGGTGCTATTGTTAAAATAATCACTTCGCACAGGTATCAAAATCATTCTACGTCTAGAATGTAGCAAAATAAATTCTAATTTAACACAAATCTATTTTTCTAGTATATTCCCATTTTTTTTCAGTTGCTAATTAACTAAAAGTTTCAGTTGACATCACAGAATATCGTGATTATTGCAAAAAATAAAAGATAAAACCTTATTTATAGCTGTTAATTATACAATTAGAGGTAGAGCAATGAAACACTCAGATCGTACTTTCAATTAATTAAATGTAACTTAAGTAATTAAATGCTCTCATTTTAATAATAAAAAGTTATTCTCTCCAATTCGTGCTTTTAGAACTTATTAATTTCAAACCTTAAAAAAAAATAACCCCATTGAGGGCAAATACCAACTGCCCAAGGCAAATCAATAAATTTTTCGAAGAAAAATGGCCTGATTCTGAACCTAAGTTGGCAGCATTGAATAATAAATAAACAGTCTCTTTCCTAATCTCAAGTTACTTGATCAGAAATTACATTAAGGTACGTACGGTTTATATACCTATAGTAATAACTGGAATCATTCATAACGAACAAGGTTATTACTTATTTGTTGGTAAGTGATGTAAGCTTTGAGCATGATTTAATAAACCATTTTAATTGTTTTGTTTACCCAATTCATTCATAAGTTATTTAATTATATTGCACCTGTTAAACTTAGAACTATCGCAGTCTTACGTAGCGTAATTTACATTAAATTACATCTATATGGACATTAATTGCAATTATTTACCTACCTTAATAGAATTTACTGTACACGCTTTTTATGTCATGCTGTTAAAACAGCAATAATTTCAATTTAATCAGCATGTAATGAAATTAAATATTAATTTGTGCCAAAAGTGTTATTTCTTTGAAAAGAAGTTCACGGCCCGAATTCGCACTAATGCCTCATTAAGAATGTGCATATGAGGCAATTAAATTAAACACACAACAGCCACTCTCTGCATAAATTAAACATTTGGGCAGACGGCTGTAGTAATTAATATGTTGACTGCGTTCCGCCACCAAATTTTTACACATCCGTTGGTTGAAGGTCGTCTCAGATAATTTATTGTCTTTATTTACCCGAACAATAAAATTAAACAGACAAACATGGTCAAATTCCGGTTCATCCTACTCTAGTTGTCCTCTTTGTAATTCAAGCAATCCAAAACGGTGTTGGAACGTTAGATCTGCAATTAAAATTAAAACCTCTGATTTTCCACTCCAGCATGACGCAAAACACGTGGAATAATCAGACAGAGGAATCATTTTTACATAAATATTAAATTTTTGACGTGGCCGACTTGGAGGAGGCGATAAAAACATGCAACAAAATGGTTTTTGACATACAGGATGATTAAAATTAAGTTTCCAAGTTCCAGAATCTCATAAACTAAATTATAAAATATATTTTTATCGTTCATAACGAAAGTCGTTTCAAGTTTTACAAAATATTTTACACAGAATTGAATTGAGAGCAAAATATTTTTTCACATTGGTGAACAGAGATTTTTGGCTTTTTAAAAGTGATTAAATATAATACAACCTATATAAGTTGCAATTCCTTGGGCAATCTATTTTTATCCCATGTTTGATTGCAGTTTACTGACGAATAGACGAACGTATAAATTAATTAACTCTAATGACGGAGAAGTGAAGAAAGAAGTTTAAAAATGATGCGTCAGTCCCAGTTTAATTCCTGCCGACAGCAGTTCCAGAATAGAATGATTGAAACTTGCAAATAATTATCCTTGAGTTTCTTAGGGTACAAATGATTATGCTTTTGGTAACTCCAAAACGACGAAAATAATTAAAAAGTCATTTCAAACACGGATTTAGCACAGATGCGACAGCAGTAAAATAAGCTTTTTAATGGCCATTCGTGCTGCAAATAGTATGAAAATTAAATTGTTCACTTTTGCATGAAAACCCCAATTTCCTGAATTTGTCATAAATCAGTTCCACAAGACCCGGAATTATTAATAATTTAAAGCGCCGGAGCAGAGTTGATTCGTCAATTATTGTCATCGGATTCCAACAAGTTGGTATCGCAAATATTGCAGCAGGTTTTTGTAAAAAAATTAGACGTGCATTCGACGTGAAATAAAAAGGTAATTCCAGTTGGCGTAACATTCTTGAACGATGGTGTAATATCTTATTGTTCGGCAATTCCATATCGATGTTATGACGTGTTTGGTAAAAGATCATAATATTCAATTTTATGCCACACGAATGTCAACACAAGTTCGATGACCGCTCTGTAAACCATTTGCAACGTATATAATTATCGAAATTATTTTACTAAACTTCCTTTATTATTATTGAATTGTCTTGCTCAATGCAGAATTACGCAACTGATTTTGCACATCTAAGGCATTCTACCTATAACAGCAACCGATTTTTATCAATAAAATAGCCACAAAAAATAGCCACAAAAAATCAAATTATTTTAACGACACTTGATCGTAATTTACATATGAAGGAAGCAAGTTACCAGCACTTGCTTATTAAGCTAGTTCACATTCAAAGCCTTTGCCCGTATATTCTGTAATTAAATTTCTGGTTAACTACTAAGATGGTTCATAAATATGCTGTTGCATTATTTGATTTAGAGTCATACCTATTATTAAAAAGTCATGAATGTTTTTATTACCATCTTCGAGGCAATCAAAAGCTGTAATATTCCACTAAGTTGTAAATTTCTCAAAGTAATGCGAAACATGAGTGATTGTTTGGTTGCAGACACATCACAAATAGTTTATCAAAAACAATAATTATTTTGATTGCATTATATATCCACCTCATTAACTATTACTTATTGTAACACTTACTTTTCTTTAATTAAGATAATTACTTAAAAAATAACAATGTTACGATATACATACTACAGAATTATGTTGAAAGGAAAATAAACTAGGTAACAAAAAATAATATTTGCAATTTCATTTCAATTCTAATATATACACATACCCACTTTTAATTAATTACAAAACGTTTTTATCCTATTATTAATCAAGATAACTTAATTTGTATTTTTTTTCGTTTATCGATCCCTCCAATTATCCCCAAGATGCGTTTTTAATTATTTTGTTATTCAATTATTGCAGTTATAATTAATGTGTTCTTTTAATAGATTTAGAAACACCAAGTTAAGGTGCAGATTCGTAGAAAGTTTTATTGTAGATATATAAAATATGGTAAAAGTTATTGAACAAAAGTTAAACAAAAAAACCTCCAAACTTGAGACACTTTAAAGTAGAAATAATCTAAATATATTTCAGAACGTACTATTTCTCATTAAAAATTAATATTACTAAGACAAAGCAGAGGAAGTGTCATATTGAGTCTATTTTAATTGTCCCTGACCGAATTTAGGCGTAGACCTACTTCCTGATTTTTTAATGTTTTTAAAAAATTCAATTTCTCAACTAAAAATAATCTTGACTTGATTAATTATTTATCGAGGATAAAGATATTCCATCAGATACTTTTTATACTGTGAATATTAATTTATAAATTATTATTTATTGTGTGTTTTTTTCTCTTTGATGTTTAACTATTACATATTATTAAAAAAAAATGAAAACTGTTAATTTATTTTGCGGATAAATTGATTTATATCAGCATCAAATTTGAATTTACTTTCATTTAAAAATAAAACTTTAAAACACAGACTGCTTTTAAAAAATTAAAGAAGCAAAACAACTTATTGTAAATGCAAATTAAAGACTTTTGTTGCATATGATACTAAATAAAAAGTAAAAAACAACCAACTAATATAAACATAGTGTATAATCATAAAAAAAATGTATAAAAAAAATCTCATGAAAAAGTGTTCAACCAAAAAATAAATTATGTTTCCAATACTATAAGACCTTTCATCTAGTCTAGATACTGATTCTTGAAAATTTGTTCGAGCGAAAATATCAAAAAAAATGTTTCTTCGTTTCTAAAAATTCGGATTGTAAAATAATTATGATGATAAAACTGATTTAACTCAAAGATATCTTATTAATTAAATAAAAGTTTTATATAAAAACCGCCAATTACCGTTCAATTAATTAAAAACCGTTCAATTAATTAAATTTCTGATCCAGTAACCTGTGACTTTGAAATTCATTTGCCAATATTAAATGACAGAAGATATAAATAAAACTTTTCATATCTTCTGTCATTATTCAGTGTTGCACACTTATTTTCAAGGATATTTTGATATCACTTTGAATTTAATTGAATGAATGCATGGTGTTTTTATATTGCAGCAAACCACCGTTTTTGTTGTGTCACAAAACATCAATCTAATTAGACAGAAAACTTATCTCATAAATTATTAACTTATTCCATAAATTAAGTTTGGCAATTCCAATTAGCAAAGTGTTTTCTTGTGCTGTTTAATTTGGCAACTTTTGCAAAAAGCTGGAAATTCCCTACTAAAAAAAACTTGCGCGAATATGACTGTAATTTATAAATATAAATATTGTCCAGAACTGGAGTATAGAATTTGAATTAATTCAAATTCAAATTATTGTGGTAATCCCTATCAATCTATTTATTTTAGTAACTAATCTTGCCCTGTGTGTGTAGTATATTAATAGTTGCAATACTGCACAATAGACAAATCTCGTCTTCTTGTCTAGCTCCACAAATATGACTTCTAGCACAATATAACATTGTATTATGTAGTAAACAGTGGTGAATCGTGAATTTGTAAGCTTAAAAAGCAGGTAACGTATATATCAAACAAGAATACTTTATTTGAGAAATTTTTTATAACTTCACATCACTTGTTAATTATTTAATAAAAATCTGACTTGTACGAATTTTGTATAATTCTTAAAGTGGTTGAACATTCTTTTTGTACTAAAAAGGTGTGTTACAATGTTTAGAAATGATATATGTAGATACGAAACATTTTCAAATATGATTTGCAATTTTCCCGAGTTATTTATTTCTTCTGTCTTATAATAACCAAATTTACAAACATTGGTATATCAAGCAACACAATTTCGCCACCTAATATTAAGTCAGGTCTGATGATACATATACCAATCATTAATTAAAATTTAACTGCGATGATTTTAATACAATACCTCAACCGGTCTGAATTAAAAACTAGCGCATCTGAGACTTTAAAAGTGAATTTGCTTCCTTGACAATCCGCCACTGGTAGTAAAAGCAATAACATAAACCGTTTTCAGATTACATTTCAACAGATCAAGTTTCGAAAATTGCTGTTATTTATAAACAACACGCGTAAACACTAAACACTACACAAAGCAACTTAATCCAAAATATTCTTTGTTTCATGTTTGCTTTCCATTAAACAAAAATGTCGTTTGGCAGAATGAAAACCCTCTGACAAAGTTAGGGTACAGAACATTAGCAAAGGCCGATTATTTAATTATGGTAATGTGGAGTGTAAGAGACACCGAAAGTTTCCCGTAAATGGTAACGACGTTATCTTCCTCTAATGTACCATCAGCATTTTAATTTCCGAACTAATTATGATATAATAAGCGTGCACCGTAAATGTACACAGCTTCTGAGCTCCACAAAAGCCTAATATATCTGCTTTCGCAATCATTATGTTGTTTTTGTGCCGGGAATTTAACATACCGGTCTAAATTTTTCCTCATTAAGTGAATATAAATGCATGAATTCAGTTTTAATGGGTGATACTCGCAAGTAAATTGATTGTCCATTCCATAAATTTCTCTGCGGACAAGTGACCAATTGATTCAAATCACGGACGACAAACAAAACATTATAAAATATACGGACTAATACGGGCACCATTGTCCACCGTCTGCGCGCCGGCCGCTGAATACAAATTAAATATTGTTGCTAGAAATGTTATTGATCTTATTAATTTCTTTGTAATGCACTATAATGGCGAAGAAGTGCTTCACCCCGCAACAGACTACAGAGAAGCAATTTACTTCGACTGCGACGCACATTTCTGAACACCCGTCTGACTCATACCTTTGTGCATTTTAGTTTTAAACCAGTGAGTAATTTAAGTGAGTAATAATTATACCGTGGCTCATGACATCCTGAAACCAAACCACGGAAGCTCTGCTGCTGCAATGCAAGCTTTTGCAGGATTGTACAGGAACTCGTACTTGATCAAACTTGCTAGTTCTAGTTCGGGTTCTTTCTCGCATTGATTATTATAATTACATTACCATATTATTTGGCAAAAATACACTACACTTTCAGCATTCGTGTAAAGTTAATAAAATTTATTACACTCGGTTTATCTACCCACTGAATAAAAAAGCCATTAAAATAAATCATTTTAGTAATTGAGTCAACAAAAAAATTAAACACTACAGAATATAAAGCAAACTGATGTGATTATGTGATTGATAAATTGTGTAGTTTCTATTTAAATCCTTGATTTTCTATTTATAATTCGTGATTAAAATAAATCACTGGACCACGTTACTGTAAGTAAAAAGAAACTATTTTTATTTTATAATTGTTTTTCATTGTTTTTTCATTATTTTGGTATATACAGGGTGCGCCAGAACTCGCGCCCCAGAGAAAATTTTCAAGTAAGGTAAGATACCAGGAACATGAAAAAAATGTTTAAAAAATTCTATCTGTCAAAAAATTTTGACATGTATTATTTGACATTTGACATTTTTTATATCTATTTAATGATACTGATGATCTTGTATATGTTTTTTTTACAATTATTTAGTAAAGAGACAAAAATTGTGCCAATAAAAGCCACAAATAACATTGAACAGAGTTACAATTTCGAATACAGCTTCCTTGTTTCCTCTTTTAATAGCCTATAGCAAAAAAACTTGAAAAATTATTTTTCCAACAGAAATAAATAGAGTCAAAGAGCAAACTTTAAACCCTCATAACTTGGAAATTTTTATAGATATTTTTTTTAACATTTTTTCCATGTTCCTGGTACCTTACCTTATATGGCATTTTTCTCTGGGGTACCCTGTATGTAGATAATAAATGCATTCGTTAATATTATGTGTTTTATTCACAATCTTTTTGGGGTTTTTTGGTGTACACACTGTATTTACAGGACATATCGGTAGATAGATATTTCGCAGATATTGCTCCTTAGCTTAGCGATTTCTAAGGGTTAATTTTCGATTAATGAACATGATTCCTAGCTCGATTACGGATTCTGGAAAAAGTTACTTTCCATTTCACTTTAAAAACTACAAAAATACAAAAAAAAACTGTTTATTGGAGTGGGTACAATGTGTATTTTTTAATTCTTTTTTTAAATTATAATCGTGTTCCTTGACGATCAAAAAACACAAGAAAAAGTTAACAATAATTATTTTACCTAATAAAAATACCGACATAAAAAAACTTTCAACTTTTCTTCATCTAAATAAATTTTTATAATTATTATTTGATTTGAAAAAAAGAGGTTTAAAAAGGACAATTTTTGATAAATTTTAAACTAAACTCGTTCCAAAAAATTATTGTTTTTCTTTTAACAGCTTTAGGTTGTACCTAGTTTCCACAGAAAATCTTTTTCCGAGGCTATTTCATGAAAAATTTTGTAGTGAGAAGTATGTTTGCACATAATATTGCACTTATTTGTTTCCATCAATAAATTTTGTGTGTGACAATTAATTAAAACTGTTAGACGTGTAATTTGACTAACCTGTTAATTTGAAATTAAAAATCCAGTTATAGAATTTAAAATGTCGAACGGTAAGTTATAGAATAGGCATTTAAAAATTAGGACAAAAATCACTAAGTACACAAAACCAAAACAAACAAAAATATGTAGTCAGAATTTTGGCTTGATACAAGAAAATATTTAATTTCTCCAAATTCCTTTCCACAGATTCATGCAAGTTGCATGAACATCGTCAAACTCACTAAGATTTAATTAAAAGATTTAGTTAGTCAAATATTCTAATTAGTTTCAGTAGCAGAAAATAGACATCGTACAATTTAATCTTCTGCTAGCCATCCACACATCGTGCAGCATCTGGAATCCAATAAACTCTTGTAAAAACCCGTCATCAACAAAATAATGGTAGTCTAATTACGTCGTTTATGTGTGTTTTACGAGGATCGGTAATGGGTCACTTTCTGGCTTGGATCCTGCAACGTGGGTTTAATTATCTAGTCGGGGGCAAGTAAGTCAGTCTATTTCCACATACTCAGTCGAATAGTGAACAAGCATGCAAATGAAAAACACAGGCGCTTGCATAAATACAGGAGAGGTCATTGGCGCCACCGTAAATACCTTCACCCAAGCTCTGCCACTTCTTCTTGCCAACACGCTCGTAATTTATTTGTGTGATTTTTATTAAACAGCACATTTGCATAGTTTACTTGTCTCATTCAGTTTTATTTTTGTGCTTAACTTGTCGCCCAACAGCCGTTATGTCAGAAACAGGTTACTTCCCGGGTTAAAAATACCTGCAATATGTAATGAGCCCACGCTGCAAGATATTTTATCCGTCAGTCCTCTCAGACGAGGCTATCTCATAATCACGATTCGGAGGCTTTACCTACGCCGAAACCCTAACTTGTATACCTGAACACTCGAAAATCGGAAAGCACTAGTCTGAGAATCCAATACTAACATTTCTGATTTTTGTACAAACAGATAAGAGCCAAATGATAAACATTATGACGTATTATGTGATTTGAAATAATGGATGTGGTCGAGTTGTCACGGGCCGAATCCCCAGAAGTGCATACAGTTCGAATCACCGCAAAACCAAAGATCTACTTACTTGTATCGTCTCCGAAGTGGTCTCGGGCGTCCGCCCCGACTGTACCTTCAAATGGCCACAAAGTTACCACAAACACATCACCTATTACCGAAATCTAAAGAGTCATTTTTTGAAAAAAAGCCGGCACTTGTTTGCTTCTTTCTGGACCGAATTACGTATCAACTGTTCCTAGTGCTCGATTTTACTGAGTGCGTACGCAAACACTTTACTACTACGCTACTACAGGAATGTAGCGGGGATACTACGAGAAGTGGACCTGGTAGAAGGCTCCGCATGAAAACTGCTTTCGAGAGACAAAACTTGAACGATCGGCTGCGGTAAGAAAGTTCAGGGCGTGTGGATGTTTTGAAGATGAGTGGATGAGATAGCGCGCCTCTGCCTGCGGAACGTAAGACCAAACGATGGTTGGACAAGCGTGGAACTATTTTGGGTACGGTTTTGGACATGTCTGTGGTCGGCAGACGTAAAACATTAGCCTCTTGCAACGAGAGGTATGTCGGGACGACGCACAGTGGAACGAATCAAGGCATTTAATGGACATAGGATCATTTTCTAATAATTAAATTTGTCTTCTTTTTTGCTCTTACTTTATTCTTTATACTTTCAGTTTACATAGTCTTTGCTCAAATTATTTGGAAAATTAGAGTTAAATCAAAAAAGCCCACTGAAATAAACGTTTTTCAAAACACATTGATTTGAAATTTTTATTTAATTTTGTAAGGGTGTCTCCAATTACAAAATTCTTTTATTGGGAAATAAGTGAACCTTATTAGGATAAGTTAATTTAAAAAAATTAAGGTTTCAGTCATCCGTTAAATTTTTTGTTCAAAATTAAAAAAAAATTGGAAGTGAATTACAAAAATCGCCCAATATGGCCTAAAAAACTGTCTTTATAGTATGAAACTAGAACGTTTAGAGTTTATTTTTCATTACTCAGATTCAGGGCCGCCGCTAGAGGTTTTGACGCCCGCGTGCACATTTGAATTTGACGCCCCTTGATAATTTGTTAAGAAAATATGGGTATACTTATTTTATTACATAGGTATGATACCTAAAAATATATAAGTGCCAATAAATAAAACAAAATAACAAAAAATTATTTAATCAAAATTAATTAAATTTGTGATTTTAAAAACGCAAATAAGAAAATAAAACATAACATCATAGAAACTATAAATCCTTAAAGAAATTGTATTTTCTTTACTTTCATACTTGCAAACTCTGTAATTGCAAATAAAAGATAAGTTGCTTAACCTAAACTGAACCATGGTGAATCTTAAATAATTTTTAATGATTTTTAATTTAGAAAAGGTCTTTCGCCAGACAAAACTGAAACTGGCAAGGAAAGTAAAATTCTTAATGTAATTGCTATATTAGGGAAAGTAAAAATTAAATTATTTTCAAAAAGATATTGTAAAAGATTTTAAGGTTCTTGCTAGTTTGTTCGATGAAATGTATTTTTAAAGCTTTAAAAGTCTTTGAAGTTTTTTAATAATTCTTCTTGCGAAGAATTAAACATATTGTCAATAACTCCAAATGTATCATTAAATGTATTTAGTTTTTCAAACCTATTATTTAAAGAAGGCAAAACTTGATTCAAAATCCTGTAGATAAGTTAGTTTTGAAATTATTTTTTGCATCTAGCACAACTTCGTCTTGATGTTCGTAATCAAAAAGTTTTGGCTTGCCTTTTGGGCGTACAGTTTGCATCATCGGAAAATTTGGTTCCACATTAAGTTCGTCAGCATTTTTGTTTGCTTCAGTCATTACGTTTTCAAAGCTTTCATCTAAACGTAAAATTAAAATAGGATTAAAAATTTTAAAAAAATGGTACCAAGATATTTGTTTAATTGTAATACTTCCACAAAAATCACTAATTTAAAAACAAATTTTCGACTAGCACTTATCACAAATCCACTAAGTAATAAAGCAAACTAATAAAAGAAAATAGGAAATTGGATGCGATCTTAGTATGTGTATTTTTTTAACCCAAAAGTTCTAGGAAATTATATAAAATTTGTTTTATTCAGAAGTCCAGATTCAGTGAACTTGGCGGCGCAATAATAGTTCGAATATTGTAAGAACACCTTGAGTCATTTAAATCCAACAAGCCGTTTGAATGGCTCACGGTGTATGTAGGTACATCTTACAGTGTTCGAACTCTAATCTCTATAACAGGAAACGGCCACATGACTAGTTTTTTCACATAACGTTTTGTTTTTTTTTGTTTGATTGTATTTCTCTTGCAGTTTTTTTTTTTTCATTGCAAAATTCAAAATGTCTTTTTTTTATTAAATTTTGTTACCGTTTTGGCGCCCCCTTAACCTTGGCGCCCGCGTGCGTCGCACGCCTTGCACCCCCGCTTGTGGCGGCCCTGCTCAGATTCTGCTCTTAGGTGCTCTTTTACGAAATAATGTCAAGAATAATTTTCGCCAATACAGTGGCGGACACGGAATTTTGGACATCAAATTTATGTCAATTCAAAAAGTGTCAATGTAAGCCACGATTTATTGTGATTATGATTGACGTCTGAAATTAAGATTTGAAAGTTTTAGTTGAAATTTATTTTTGGCGTCGATTTTCCGAAACAATAATGCCAGCAATATGTGTTTTAATATAAGTTCAATAAATTATTTTGATTTTTTTGTCATTTTTTCTCTAGCTATAAGAATAAAAATTACAAAAACCGAAAGTGAGGTTAGTGCCTAAGGCCCGTTTTATATTTTTATGCCAGTCAAATGACAAATCGTCCAAAATTCCGTGTATTCACCCTGTATACAATAAAATACTGTTTTTCTTGAAAACTGTTAATATAATGTTTATGTGGTGTAAATTTATAGTTTTGCTGGTTTAGTGCTTACAATAGATTGCGATCGGAAGAACGTCCAAGCGCTTCATACTATCGTCCCACTTGCGACGGCCGGAGGATGAGTGAAAAAAGTAGGGAAGTTGATGGTTTGAAAGTTTGAAAAGGCTACTTGCTATTTTTTGTTTGGTATTACACAAGGCGACAAAAAAAAGTCATGTCGTGACAACTTTTGTTTATTCTAATTAGAACAAAGAAGGTGCAATTGACCATTTTTAAGCACAAGAAGATTCTTAAAACAAATACTTTTATAAAAATGCAATTTTATGTAAGATTAACATGCATTTCTCCTATATGGAGCAATGCTTAATTAGCAAACCTTAACTTCAAAAATTCTTTTGAAAATTTGGATTACAACTAATAAAAAGATGCTCTACACGATGGTAATGATGAAAAAAAAATTGACTCGTAGGGTTTTTCTTAGATTATTTCGATTTGCTTCGAACTTCTTCGAACACTGTTCGAAGAAAAGTTTGCCAATATTCAATTTCAAATTTCATATCATCCTAAAGGGCAAAGCCATCCCTTTAATGGTCTTTATTTGAAGGAAATCGGCCTAATAGTTATTGAGCAATGATTTTTTAAAGTTAAAGTATTTTAAATTCATTTAAATTAGAAAAAAATTAATTAGTTCAAAGTGTGTGGACTTTTTAATTTTTTTTTAGTGTATTTGATTTCTCTCACTGAGACGAACAAAATGATATAAAATTTGGCTGATAAAGAACAATTAAATACAATTTTTATTTAAACGGAAAATTAACACATAATAGGGCCTATTCTGTAAACATACAAACAATTTTAAAGGGTGTTTAAAATTTTAAATCACATTTAATATTTCGATGCTATTGTGTATGTATCTTTCCTGTTAAAATTTTAAATACCCCCTTTATTTTTCACCTTTAAATGCTTAATTTTTAAAGGGTACTTTGTGGGTAGCATTTAAAATAATAAAGGAAACACACGTCAGTCGTCAGTGTAGAAAAATGCAAATCAGTGGTAGGAGTGCTAAACAACTATTTGGTTTATTTATTTGTTTTTATCAAATAGTCTTTGTTGTGTCAGGTTGGTGTTTTTGAATTATGGTAATACAATCGTCACCAGCGCTAATTTAAAAACAAAATATCGATTAAAGAATCGATTAAGTGTTTCTAATGAACCAATTATTGCATTAATACAACTTAGAATTTGAAATTGTCCTGCTTCGCTGAGTTTAAGATTGACGGTTGTAATTTTTGGGAATGCAGTGCTACCAATTCACATTCGCGCACCATTTATTTTAGACTTTTTTTTGTAAATTCTTTTTATTGTAAAAATTACAAAGTGACACACCTCACTTCACTTATTTTATTATTATTATTTGACCCGGCAAAAGAAGAAGAAACCATTTGCCAGATAATTATTTTCATTTTCTGACAAATAATTTCCACAACTTTTACACTCCACTGACCCGGCGGTTTAGATATGCAGACAGACAAGATTCACCACTACGGGTATTATTGTTGATAAATTGTTTGAAATAAGATTAATGTAAAAAAAAACAATCTAGCGTCACTGCAGATCTTCCGCCTCGCAACTTAATGAATTATTATTAATTAAGTTATTTTTATTGTTGTTATTAAAATAAATTTTGTTGATATTGAGACATTTTCTAACAATATTACAAGTTTTTATCTAAAACACAATTAATTCATATTAATAGTTCAATAACACTAAATAATAACAATAATACTAAATGTAATATTAAGCACTCGAAAATACACAACACGCATTCACTGGTCATTGAAGTTCCTGAAACAAAACAAAAATTAACCATATATTCTGGAAACAAATTAAATTCGCACAATACTTGATTTTCTTCCTGTCAATGTTTCTTTAATACGTAAAAAATCCAAAGTAAATTTGAACTCGCCTTCTACAAATTTTGAAATTAAATTTGACAAATAATACTTTTTATCTAAAACACAATTAATTCTTTATCATAATTTAGTAAATACTTACTGTTGCAAACAAAAATCACAAATTCTCACACTTCACTTTGCAATAAACAAAAAAAAAATTAAAAAAATTAAATGCACTAACCTTTATGGCATCTTCTTCTGCTACCCTTTGTAGCAATTTGCCTCTTCTTCTTACACGGACCTACTGAAAATAAAGAAACACAAAATCAGYTTAAYGTGTTATTAAATTAGTTGAAAATATTAAATACAATTTAATAAGTAAAATTTTTCTAAAAAATTAAAAGCTATTGTTGACTTACCCTTTAATCCGGACCCATGAAGCACGATTCCCTTCTCCATTTCCCCCATTGGCACTCACTAGAAACTCGAAATTTTAAAATCGCGCACTACTAAATGTCTATTAAGCACTTGAAAAAACAACAGGAACTCACTTATTTTATTATTATTAGTTGRCCCGGCAAAAGAAGAAGAAACCATTTAGCAGATAATTATTTGAAGACTTAATTTTCTGACAAATAATTTCCACAACTTTTACACTCCACTGACCCGGCGGTTTAGACATGCAGTCAGGCAAGATTCATCATAACGGATATATTGCTGATAAGTTGTTTGAAAAGAGATTAATATAAAAAAACAATCTAGCGTAACTGCAGATCTTCCGCCTCGCAACTTAATGAATTATAATTAATTAAGTTATTATTATTGATGGTTTTAAAATAAATTTTGTTGATATTGAGACATTATCTAACAATATTACAAGTTTTTAAAAAGTTTGTCTTTTGAATCGCAATAAATAAATTTGAATATAATTTTAAATTTCAAAATTTACTTTTAAATTGTGTGGTACATAACAGTCTTGTTTTCTACAAATTATAAAAAAAGGATTTGAGAAATAACACATTTTATCTAAAATTAAATTAATTCATATTCATAATTTAATAAATACTTACTGATGCAGTCAAAAATCATTTTCACACTTCACTTTGCAATAAACAAAAAAATAAAAAAATAAAATGCACTGACCTTATA
>NW_025401069.1:6516542-6615244 GCF_015345945.1 Tribolium madens
CACTCACTAATCACTCGAAATTTTAAAAATCGCGCACTACTAAATGTCAATTAGACACTCGAAACAACACAACACACCCCCACTTCAATACGATTTCGCACAGAACCACCAAATAATAAGTTATAATTTATTCGGACAAGTGATTCGTACGAGAGCTCAGCTAAGACTGACTCGTTATTGTAATAATTTTCTCGAAAACGGCACAAAAACTATTTCGTAACAGTTCCGGTGTAAAGGGCCTTTGTTCGAATATAGGGTGTTTCACATAATTTTACGAGGCCTACGCCTGAAGATGTAGTCAATAATACATATTCCGATACCAACTCGATTACAAATTTTGGAAAAGTGGATAATCTTTCCTAGTTTATTCTGTTCTGTGACTTTTGTATATTTGGGTGCGTACATTAGGCGCAAGCCTCGCAAAGTTATGTGAAACACCCTGTATTACCAAATTCTACGTCATCATTTTTTCCGTCCTTTACACTTGTTTACACAACAAAGGGACTTTTAGTCGTACAAATATACATTTTTTCTAACGTGACGTCACGGAATTTAACCCAATCAAATCTTTCAAATTTCTGAAATTCAACCAATCAGATTCAAATTACGCGATAATGTCTGGGTAAGTCTACGTTATCTTGTGTATGACTTGCTATAATTCACCATCAATGTTAATACACACCAATTTTTGTGTGAATTATTGTTTTTATAACTTTATAATCGCTGTCAATTTGTGATGCTATTCTGTATGTATCTTTCCTGTTAAAATTTTAAATACCCCCTTTATTTTTCACCTTTATATTTTTTTTTTTAAAGGGTACTTTGTGGGTAGCATTTATAGAATTTATCAGCGTCAATTACGAGATACCACAAATCTATTTATGTACTTTGAATGATGCTTTTATTTCGTTTAAATAAATTTTGTTTTTAAGATTTAGTCAATGCAGGTTATGCAAAGAGCACAACGAAATACTAGAATACCAGTGCACCTTAGAGCATTGTACTTTTTTGTGCATGGTAGTTACCTTACTTGAATAGGACATAGTTACTCGATGTCACAGAGCTAGCCTAATTTAAGTATGAATATTAATGAGGTGACCAATGCAATTATTCAAGGATTAATTAATATTTGGATAAAATTTCCTATTAATGAAGTTGTGATTGTAATTATTGACTGTGCACATATTAAAATTATTTTTTCCCCAGAAGAACATCCTTTATATCCAGGTCAACCATATTATTGTAGCAAAAATATTACTGACCAAGGATTTCAAACATTTTTCGTTTTCGATTTCTTGCTATGCCTGCAAACTGAGGCTCAACAATTCTCATTTTTTTGTCTTTTCTGAATCTTCTTATTTTGGATTATTCTTTAGAATGAGTTTAATCTAAAATGTGCATACCTTATGTGCACCTCTTTCTGTCCTTTCGTCATTTGTGCCAATCTTTCTTTAAGCATTTTGAACGTTTTTTACGGAAAATGACAAATAAAACTGGCTTGACATTTTTTCGTAGTCGGCTCATCATTTAAAACCAGCAAAAATAGTTCATTTATAACAAAATAATAACATTTCCTCTATTTAATACGATGAAAGCCGAATATTTTAAAGGGTCCGTTTAAAAAATATATTTTTAAATGAGCATTTAATTTTATGCATACAGAATAGCTTATTTAAATTTGGGGGTTTAAATATTTAAATTTAAAGGTACCTTTATTTTTTAATAAGTATTTACAGAATAGACCCTAATAGTAGGTATGTTGAATTAAGTTCTATTAATAAAAAAAAAATTGTATTTAAATGGGATGTAAGAAATTTTGAGTGCATGTAGGTAAATCACAAATCCCAGAAAAAGCATGTTTTAATTAATTTTTTTTTGTTTTAACTTATTTATTTTTAAATAAGACCACTCTTTAATTTTACTTGTTTAAATTTTTGTATTTATTATTATTATAACATTTTATGGTTATTTTGCTTTGCTTGAAACTATTTCTTACCATAAAATTAATTACTCAAATAATGTGGGGATTTTATGTTTAACCAGTTTTCATAGTTGAGGAAAAATGTATACATTCTAGTCCAATAAGATAAGATAAGATTAATTTATTCCAGAAAAAATATAGAAATTTGATTTTGGTTATTTTTCATTTGCTTGTAGAGGTATGTGCAAATTTTAAAACAATTTTTACTTATAGTTTCACTTGCAGCGACAAAGGAACTCTATTCATACCAATACGTGAGTGTCTCAAAAATAAGGAAAATAGTTTACTTTACTTACTGCCGGTTTACCCAACATTTAATTGCACTCAAATTAATTAAAGTAAAATTAAAGTAAATAATTAGTAGTTCAATCTCAAATGAAAATTTTAATTTGTTTTCTGGCCTCTAATGTCTTGTTCCTATCAAAATTTTTCTTATATTTACAAATATAAACAGGAAGATTTGGTCTACTTTTTGGTACCTATATTTAATTAAATATTCGTACATAGGTTTTAAAATTGAAACGAGTAACTACAAATTGAGATTCTTACAAATACAACATTTTGTACATTAGTTATTGTTCTGTAATCAAAAAACTTAACAGTGTATTACTTCAAGAGTCGTCTTGGAACAACCACCCTCTTCGTATGAATTCTTTTACAATAAAATAAGCCTTCTCTCGATGCGTATCAGTGACTTCACTCTCATGAAAAATAACGTCATGAAGTTCGAGCGCTTCTACGTCCTTGGTATCTTTATCAGCAGCAAAAATTGGAGGCAACATAGTTAAGACATGGAAAAATTCACCCTGCTGTATTACACTTTTGATTTCATTTAAAAATGAACCATAAGTGAAGAGTTTAGTGTCACATTTCATGGAAACTAAGTGCTTTATCAAACTATCAAAATAATGTAACAGAAGATCGTCACAACTTTCCTTCAAGACCGATGTTTGAATACTGCTGAAAATAAAGAAAACAACATCTCTTACAAACGATGTGTATTCATATAACTGAAAATCGACAAATTTTACATCAGTGATTGTGTTGTTATCAATTTTGACCATAATATTGTTGACCCACAGATCGCAATGTGTCAAGGTTAGAAAATGACTCGGCGAACTCGTTTTAATATTTTTCGTGATACAGAATTGAAGATTCTTCCAGAGAAACTCTTCAATTTGAGGTAAGTATTTTCTACAGACGTCATCATCTTTCACAACATTTAATGATACGTTTATCATTTTTCGATTATTCTCTTCATCCATCTCAAACACTTTGTATTGTTGTAAAAACGGCTCCAATTTCAATTTAAATTGCTCAGGTCGTAGTATTTTCCATGCAACAGTTGTTGCATGCATTTCTGCCATTTTTCCCAAAATGAATCGACTTTGTTCAAGACTAAACCCGACTGTTCTGTTCAAAGTTTGAAAACCATTCTTTTTAATATTCTTAATTAGCAATACTGAGCTTTCATCAACCCTTCCTGTTGCATCTTTACATAACCTCGCTGCGTAAAAATCGGGAAAACAACTAATCAAATCCGTGACACCTTGTTCACGTTGAAACTGCCTCAAATATGGGATAATAGTCTGGTAAAAACCGACTTCGTTAGGAAAAGTGTACTGACTATTAAACAGCTCTTGCACGAGTTTGTTTGAAGGAGGTCTTTTAGCTACTGCGTGGATGAGTTTGTTTTCTTTTTCATTTTTTACAGTGATGTCCACAGCTAGTAAAAGACTGCCATAATTGTCACCAGAAGCTGTTAGTCTTGTTATTTCAGCATCAACAAAGACATAATTCTTGGGAATGATCTCAGCGATGAGGTTGTCTAAGTTTTCTATTTTATCGGATGACATCTACAAGAACTATTGACTACTTTAAAGTAAAAAAAAATACTTACAGTTGAAGCTCAACACTATCACTCGGTAATTCGACTTGATGTACTGAGATAATATGCAGTCCCCCTTTTTATTTACGAATCAGGAACAAGGTCAATTCTCTTAGATGGTGTTTAATTAGTATCTTTACGTAGTAAAGCTTGCTCATATCTAATTCTTCTAACGTATATAATAGCAGAATGGTTAAATAGGACAGGTGAAACAGATTTTAGCTTTAGATAGACAAACTATTTAAACGATTAAAGTAGTTTTATGTGTAGATAGTTTAATAAATTGTTATGAACAATCAGGAACAAGGTAGGGTGTAATGATCACGACAAACAATTATTTATTTTATTATTTAATTGGTTATGCAATGATAGGGGAGCGTGAGGTATAAAAAAACGGTGATTCGTCATTAGCGCCCGCGGGTAGTTTTCTTAACCTGTTAATAAAGGGTTACTTTAATCCTACTCATCATTTGCGCGCCGGATAGGTTTAGCCTTTACCTAATGTTTAAAAAATGTATTACTTGTTTCGGGAATATTTAAAGCAAAAAAGAAGAACTCTGTAATTGTTTATTTGAGAAGAAAAATGTTTAAGGCATTAATGTTGTAGAGAACGAAATTTCGAAAATTTCTCTAGGTATACCTAGGTACTTTACAACATATCCACATATTTTAAAATATTTTTTCGTGTACTTAATAGAAATTGATAACATTGTTTAACCCAAAATAATTACGAAAAGTGGGACTTGTTAGCAACACTTTTCTTGTTAGCGACACCTTTTGCGTGTTTATTCCACGAGGTGGAATAAAGCGTCCGATTTACACTCAAACGAGTGGAATACAACATTTTATTCTTCGAATTAGACTCAATAAGGTTTAAACTTGCTTTAAATCTGTTAAAAATAATCTGACGTTTCGTATTGAGAAGTGCCAAACAGTTGTCAAAACTTCCTTACACGGATAACTTTGCTAATATAATACGAGAAAATTTCTATTTTTAAAATCATAATTTTCGTGAAGTCGTGAAGTACACGAAAAAAGTACGTATTCAACGCGTAAGAAAAGTGAGTTTTCTTTACTTGTTAAACAATCTACTATTAATTTTTCATAGAATGGGCAATTTTTTTACAACTAGTAGTTAGAAGTTACTTAAAAAAAACAATACGAGATGAAAGCAACTACATATTTTTTTCTATTTCACAATGTGCATTTTGTGTAACTGAAAACAGTTACATAATACTATATTAAAGAACGCATTTTGTAAGGCAAGTTTTGTGGAACGAATTCAGGTTTATGAAACGAGCAACGAAGCGCGAGTTTTATGAAGAACGAGTTCCCACAAATTACTTAATGAATAAGTTTTTTATTTTTTTTATTTTAAGTACTTTTTTAACATAAAAATCAATTTTTCAAAATTTAAGAACTTTTGCCCTAATAAGGTGGTGGTTAGTAATAATCTAAAAAAATCGATTTTCGAAGTGACAAGTCTCAAATATTTTTCTAAATTTTGTTACCATTACCAACCTCTAGAAAATAAATTGTACTAGTTTATTTCAGCACCGGAATTTATGTTGAAATGGTTCATTAAATCATCGATTTTGGTATCGAAATATGCTTTCTTTCAGACCCAAAATAGAAAAATGCAATTTTGTGACACTGTTTTTTTGGCGATATTTTATGCAAAACTTTGGCCATCAGTGACTATAGACCGTCGTTTTTAAGTGAGAAATTGTTGCAGTTCAACGGATTTTACCGAAACTAATGCAATTTAATCTATTTTCGAGCAACTTGGGTACCGCACACGTCAAATGTCAAAAATTTTAACTGTCAAATGTTATAAATAATGAATTCAATTTAAAAAGCGCTCAATAGAAAAAAATAAAACCCTGAAATAATGCATCATTATTTGTTTCCAAACTTCTAAATGGCTACCAGTTTAACTTATCTTATAGAATGACATCTATAAAAAGTCATAAACTGTATTTATCCCTATTTGTTATAATTTTTGGTGACAGAATTTCGTATCTGTTTTTATGTTAAAATATAATGCGTGCACTGAATATTGTCACGCGAAGAAACCGTCCAATTTACTGATAGATTTACCTCTGATATTTACCGATAATTTTTCAAAATTTTATTTTTATTTACATTCATGATATTTTATCATAACGAAGTGATCATTTTTAAACAATCAATTAATTATTTCTGTTTGACTGGAAATGAGTTGTGCTTTCTTACGAGTTGTGGCACTTGTCTATTCTCAGAGGCGCTATTTACGAGTAGGTAAGTAATCAGAGACAGGCCAGGTTCAGCTATTCTTCAAAGATTCAACTACCTGTGGTGCTTTGTAGATCGTTTTGTCCTACACACCTACATCGAGTGGCTCCCCACGGTGCCATTGTGATTTTTGCCGGACTCTATTATTTGGCACTGTCTCTTTACAGTCGACTTGGTTATACTTCATTGTTTATTTCGTTTCACTGTTGCTTTGTTCGTGGAAGGCGCCGTGCCGTAGTCGTGCCGCTAAAAGTGTTCTTTTCTTCGAAGGTCGGTCTGATGTCATTCTATTCTCGAAGTTCACATGACTTTCAAGCCACAAGGGCCCGATTTTACCCATTCTTTACAATTTTTGATTATATCATGATTTTGCAGAAATGTGGGGATACATCTGCTTAGTTCTTGATATTGATACTGATACTGAAACTTTGTTTAGTAATTTAATCAGAATAATTTTTTTAGTATTTTTTGAAAGTTGTAAACTTGGTTTAAAAATAAAAAATTGTATGTACTTGATTTTTTTTTCATACCTGTTAGGACGAACAAGTGTATAAAATTTAATGGCGTTTTGATGAAGTAGACGTTTCAAAATTAACAATAGCACAAAGGCGTTATTCTTTATTTTGAAACCTGCTAGGGATAAAAGCGGCAATAAGTCTATTTGGGGGATGAATAGGAGCTTTGGAATATTTTACATCTGTGGTTGGTAGAAAAATTTTAATTGACTGTGGGAAAAATCCGACTATTGACTATTGAGCATTTTGATTTGTAGTTATGAAATATCATATTAACTAGAATTTTTTTATCGCAGAGCCTGTTATTAATCAATCAATGTGTTTTAATTGAAATTATCTCAAAACACGAACATAAAAATACCTTTATGTGTGTTTAGATAAAGAGAAACGTACTATAAATATTATTTCCACTGATAAACCAAATGTAAATATACGTGTAATACTCGTAAATACGTACAAAATTATTATCTTGGCACAAAGGACTTTGATCTTAAAGTGAAAGGTAGAAAAATAATCATTAATATTTTCTAATTGAGAAATGAAATTGTTATTTTAAAATTTGTCAGAGCATATAATTAAACTTAAAGGAACATCCTGTAGGTATAATAAACTTTGGAGAAAATTGATGCTTAAAATTGGAATAATAATTTCACAAACTGCGATTTTTATTGAAAAAAAATAACTATTAATAGTAGGTACAAAAGAATTTAGTATAGGTATCGATAACTTAATAAAAATTTTTGACAATTTTAAACCAGTAAAATACTCGTAATAAGATATTAAACCGAATATTTTACTAAAAATACTTGCATAGAAAGAAATATGTATTTTTGTTTTTATTACATTTTAAGACCAAAATTAGACTTTAAAACAGTTAGGCATCAACTGTTTTTTTTTTAATTTTGCATTTACGAAACCTTTGCAACAATAATGGGTTTCAAACTTAATTCCTACAAGAAAAATCCATAAGAATTCTTTTACTAAACAGAAAAGTGGCAATAAACATAAAAAAAGCCACTTTAGAACTTATATAAGTGCGATTTTCTTAAAACCAAAATCGAAACGGACTTTAAATTCGCATTCAGCGTCTCAACAAGCGTCGAAACAATGAAAATTTGTTGAACAATGTTTTTACTTTCTAGTGATTATTTTTTTTCCGATTTATTCTTTAAAATAAAAACAAATGATAATAATTTTCACAACTGTTTATTTGTGCTTTAATTTAGTCTACAAACTGAATAAACAACGTCATATTTCACCAATTTTAGAGTGCATTGAGGTCCAAGATTATCATTAATGATGATTCATCCTCTTCTTTGAATAACACTGCATAACATGTTGTATTTCATAGTTCTAAATTAGTTTCTTGGAATAGTTTTATAGATAATAAGCTTGTGTATTCACGGCAAATATCACAATTTTAAGGGTTTGACTTTATTTAAATTGCAATAAATGTGGGCAAACACCTCTTGAAAAAGATCTTGTTTAGATTTAGCATCACAAAGAAATGTGTGAGGCATTATTGTATTGTAAATTTACCAACATCAACATCCGCATGCATTAATTAACTGTCGACTTCCACAATTCCACAATTATCATTTCGGTTTTTATCCATGTTTTGATAGCATATGTACATAATTAGCATATAAAAGAGTACTTAACTCAAATTTTACGATGAGTCGCAATAGGATTAAAACCGAGCGTATAATGAGGTTAATTAAAGCCAGTTCAGTGTTAGTTGAATATCTCTGTAATTTTTTCATACAGAGCTACACATTTTCAGACGGATGTGAGTCATGTTGAAGCACAGTATTTCGGTTGCAAATGGGGAACTATTTTTTATCTGAAACAAAGCAACTCGAATCTACAATGTGATGTGAGTTACATTTCTGGCAAAGTCTTTGCATAAAGTATCACATTTGTGTGTTTCAAATGCCGAATTCTGAAACAGGACATCTTTACATTCCGGTATTCATCAAGTCATTTGTGATTATATCTACTATCCAAACACAAAGGAATGCTGGAAAAAAACAACTCGAGTTATTCTTTCCATGAAATTGTCTAGAACGACTTAGGATGAGATTTGGAATTTCAATTATTTGAGCTTAAATTGACCCCGAGATGAACAATGAGAAACTTAGATTCATTACTTAAACTCGGCTTAAAAGCAATTTCCTACTACCAAAGAAAATGTGAAGCACATATTTTTGATACAAACTAATTTCCATAAATAAGAGTGTGTATTTTAAGTACTTTTCCAGATAAGAATAAGAATTTGAATTGCAATGTTCTCAACATTTTTTAGTTGCAAACATGAAAATTAATACTCTTTCTGTAAATAAAAACTATAAATTCATTTTTAATTTTAATTAAAAAGAATGACACATAGTAGGTAGTTACTGTAAACCCCATGGAAGTAATAGTTTATAGTTAGTTTAAATCAAATGGTTCAAACTTTCAAGGCTGTCTCGCGCCGTTAAGTACATGTTCTAATAACCGTTGATTTAACTTGTGCAAATGTTCAAGCTGACAGAAATCACAAGGTTTAGCGAAATTGTTTGATTTGTCTGTTTGCAGAACAGAAATTTTCATCTTCAATTTTATTAAATCTTTATGTCTAAATGAGACCAAAAGAGGTTGTTATTCTTTGTAAAAGCTTTAATCTGGAATTAATTACCAGCAAGAAACTTTATCGATGGCGCTACAAGATACCAGTGCATGCATAATAATTACCCTGTCGCAAAATTAAGTAATGAGTAAAAGTGTTATCGCGTACAGTTACAAAGCTTTAATATGCTTAAAAATAAAGAAGAAGAAATGTAAATTAGAATGAGTCTAGATAACAGTTAAAAAGAGTTAAATACAAAAAGTAACATAATTTAAATTTCTGTTAAACAAAGGACTGCTTTAATAAGACGAAAAAAATGAGATCTTGATAAAGTTCGTAAGCCTTCCTAAGTCAACACGTACATGTTACTTTGCAGTGTTAAAAGTTAAATAAACTAAAATGTTTATAAATAATGGTTTGTAAATTAGACCTTAACTGCATTTTATACATAAAAATAGTTTACTCTTGTGTTATTATATTGCGCAATAAATTTTATTTTAATTAATTTCTTATAACTGTAGTAAATAAAATTAAGTTTTGAGACTTATATGGCCAAAAAATTTTAAGAGTCAATAAAATAAAAGAACTAACTTGTATTTATTAGTTTACTTAAACTAGATTACGTGCAAGTGGAAATTTTTATACTTTTATTTTTTTATATAAATATTCCTTCCAGTTATAAGCGGTAATATTATTCAATAAGTTAGTAACAAAAGTAAATAGAAATAGATATTTGTTTTTGAGTTATAGATTTAATATATCTGCAACTTACAAAACAAGTCAAGTAATGTGTGTGGTATAACTAACAGGGAATAGATTTGCAAAAGGACTGTAAGACATCTGACATTTTATTTTATCTTATTTTGTTTTAGGAACTTATTTTGCTTAATATATTTTAGTAATATTTAGTATTCAAACAAACATTTATACAGGGCATTTCACCAGTAATACTGAGCCCGACGGAAATGAAAATACAACCCACTATACATTTACAAAGTTAACGTGGATATTTCAAACATCGTATTGCTTGAAAAACAGATTATGAATCAATTTGAATGGCAAGCTAGCTTGCAATTTTTTTTCTTAAGCTTCAAACGACATTACAAATTATTTATAGTGTAAAAAAATACATATGCCTATACTATATTTAATGTGTTGTTAAGTAATACTTATTTAATAATAAAACTGTATCATCTTATTTCTCAATAATGTTAATTGGAAATGTTTATTATGTAGATTTTTATGGTAGAGGTCGCATAATTTATAACTGACTTAATTTTACTTTCATTTTAATATTTAATTTGGAGATATTTCAGTCGATAAGCAATAAAATAATGAATAATAACTTATTATTTAGAAATATTTGATAATCAAACCATACTAAAAAAAAATGATTTATTCTCTTATAAAAGCAAATATGCTTTAGCCCGATTTATCATTTATTTATAAAAATAGTTGCTTATTAATATAGAGTTTTGAGTAGTGTGAGCAACAAATTCAGTGAGATTAATTTTTTAGTAGCTTGAAGCACTTGTTTGACAAAAACAGTAAAACATCAATATCTGAAAATAAATAGAAATGACTAAGGTAATCATTAAGGACACACTACCTATATCACATGATTTAATTGGTTTTACAGATAATATACAGAAATACGTGTATTATGCGAGAAAATTATGGCAATCAAATTTGACTTAAAATACAGCTAACAGAGCTGGCCTACTTTACCAATCAACAGCCATCTTTTCAAACAGATGGTAACAATACTTTTCTAACACCAACATCTCACTCTTAGCCTATCTTTGACTTTTCATCTTCATAAAATACATTTATATTAGTATAATTGATTTAAAACTGATGTATTTTATTAGTATAATTGATTTAAATTCCAACAGTGATAGAAACTTTATATAAATAAGCCTAGGCCCAGCCTAAAATTCTGCCATAAATATCAAATTTCAATTATATAATAATCATATAATAAGAAAAAACAACGTTTCTAAAAACTATAAACACATCACAGACTTAAAGTAATAAAATTAGAAAAACGGAACACAACAATTGTACTTAAATAAATAGTACGCGGTTCAGACGTCACATGAGTCAACTAAAACTAAAAGAAGAATCACATAAATATCATATCTAAATGTTTCGATAGCTCTTCCGTCGTTTAATTATCATTAAATACGTGGTAATCACAAAACATGGCTAGTGCTATTTCGAAAAAATCCGGAGATTACAAAATAGTACTTTAGTCGAAAATGGCAGACCAACAAGTCAAAAAATTCAAAAGAAACCTATCGCAAGTCGTACTACTACTGCACCGAGTGTTCTTCATTTTTGGACAATCCATCGCCCTAATACTGCTCTGAGAACTCAAAAGTTTGGGTTTTTCAGTCCCGATGACTCTCGGCTGTGACATTTTATGAGGCAACTCCTCCACCGGCCGATTCTTACTCTTCTCCTTGATGTAAAACTGGATCTTTCGCCACTCCTTCTCCTCCAGGATGTCGCTCCTCGTAGGCCCTTTCTCCCCGTAGATCGTCCGGTTGCAGAACTCCTTCCTGCTCATGAGACCGTACCTAAGGGCACAAAATTATAAACAAAAAATTAACAAAATTTATACTCGCAATTATTAATTATGAGTATTAATTAACTGACTGAAAAGATTTTTATTTAAGTTATTTTTAAATATTTTATGCTTGTACGTGTATAAATAAGTAGTTTTTTCTTTACAAAAGGATGTCTGTAGCTGTCATTTGCATTAAGCAATATTTGGTTGCGTCGGGGCTCATCTTGTCATTTTCAAAAACTGTAATCAATTACATATTATTTATTAACAAAAATACGTTATTACAATTATACCATGCGTTTAAAAAATTAAATATCTAAAACCCGTAAAAGTAAATGGCACTTACAACAAATATACGATAAATGTTCGAAAAAATGGTTTTCTACAAAATTAAAGCTTACCTATACAGTTTTTTTACAAGATCTACTCGGGTATTTTGTATATCAAATAATTTTCGGGATATTGCACGCAGTCTTTAAGAAACAGTTAAACTATTAATGAATTAACGTAAGGATTATTGTAAAAATTGTAAGCTTGTGATTGGACCATATAAAGTCGGCCATTATTTTTATGTAAAAAACCAATCAGTTTATTAGATTTTTGGATTCATTCAAAAATTTAATGCAATGATGTGATTGGTCCGTTTGAAGTCGGCCATTAAAAATAATGTGAGAAGCCAATCACTTTAGACTTCAGCTTAATTCAAAAATGTAGCGAAACTGGCAAATTCAAATTTGTCACATTTCCAATTTTTAATAAAAATGTTACGTGTGGGCCATCTACTTCTAAGTTTTATTGTGAGTGTGTTGTGATAACGAATTCGTACTTTAAAGTACCTAAGTACTTGATTGGGAAATAAAAACTTAATTTGAAGTAGGAATATTATTATTTTACCCATCTTGATGTGTATTTAACAAACACAACATAAATTGGCGACGAGGATACGAAGAAAATTTTCTTCAAGAAGTGAAACATAACCTTACTATGTGCATGGTACGAAAGGTATGAAAAAACTTTTTTCTACAAGTTGCAGAGGCCTGATGAATTATTCTACAATCCTCTATTGAGTGTTCATTAAGTGGACTACCTATGTTTCTAAATTATAAACACAACTCTAAAAATAAAACCAAAAACTTATCAAAATTCGAAATTATGTTCAAGAACTAACAATATCTAGCAATTATTATTATTAAAACATTAAGAACATAACAAGATTTATACAATACACTCGTACAAAAGATTACGGACTGTTTAATTGCCATCAAATTTTAACGTTTCCAAGTTCCAATTTTTAAATCAGTCTTTGTTGAAAAAAATTTTCGTGATATATTTCAAAAGTAAATAAAGAATAAAGTTTACTTGATCTTCTTTATCTTCAACATTTTTTTTTCAGAACGTAGGTAACCATAGGTAGTTAAAACAAAAAAAAACACTTGGTTCCATACTTTTGTTCACCCTACATAGTTGAATATGTAATAAATTAATAAAAAGGTCTAAATTCAATATCGTATCAACGTCTTTAAAACATACGTCGTCGTTACCAGTTAAGAAAATAAAATAATCATTCTATAGGTAAGTACTTTAAACGTAGTATATTAAAATCCTTTCACACTCAGTAGATACCTAATTAATATTTAAACCAAAAAATTGTTTATAATAAAGAGTGATAAAGTTAATTGAATCTCCAGATCAAAAATTGAAAATCATATTTTGTTTATTTATGTCAGCATTTTGTGATACAACTTGAAAAAGTAACTGATAAAAACAGTTATTTTTATATTAGTTCAACTTCATATACGATTCCAGAAAAATAACAATTTAATTTCATTCTTTTTATGTAAATGAAATACATATTGTATAATATTAATCCAACAGATTCGAACAAATCTGCTTTTCATGTTGGCTTTATTGAAACAATTTTGTGATGAAATTGTCTCAATTTTTTTTCGAATTAATTAAAGACAGAAATTACCTGGGGGCGTACCGCAACTCCCGCACCACAGCCTTGATGTTGACCATGTGGGGCAGCAGCGTCCTCCTGTGGCACTCCTTGGTAGCCCACTTGAGCACCGTGGCGTACACCAGCCCCTCGTTGCGCACCTCTAGTGTGTCTCTGGTGAGGATGGCCAGCAGGTCGGAGTAAGACAAGTCGAGGACTTCGTTGTGCTTCAGCACATAATCGGCGTTCTTGTCGATTTCGAGTAGGCAGTTGTGTCGCAAATTATCTGTCAGTTCTTGTACCCAGTCTTTGTCTCTCAGATTCTCGTTCTCCACGATGGGGGGCGCCGAGGGCTCGAAGTCGTTCGGATTCGAGCTCGGCATTTTGCACTGGGACAAATGCGAGAATATAGAGAGGACGTTGGTGCGATCGAGCTTCCGGTCGAGGATCTCGATGCACTGTTTGGCCAGAGGCATGTTCTTCAGATTGACTGCTGTCGACAGCAGTTTGCAGGCGAGGTTGGGGTCCTCGATCTGCAGTTGGTCCGCTTTCATCGAACTGAAAGCCGATAAAAGCACTTAATTTCCTACTGAATCCACAGGGTGCGACGCGGGGTATTACCTGGTGATGTTTTTGTATGCTTCTGCATAGGAGTTTCTCCTAAATTTTGTTTCGGGGGTTTCCTCGGAAGAGACTGTGTTCAGCATTGGTTCTGTTTCCGCGTACGGTTCGTTCGCTACAATCACCATTTTTTATAAAATCTGAAATTCGGATTAAAAAATAATTGATCCTTCTATAAAGACACTTGTGTTTCTGATAACAGTTGGTTTATTAGTAAATTTGAAATTGCAAAAATCGCTTTATTTATACAGACGCGTGCCCAGTTAGAGGTGGAGGTGCTAATAGATATGTGATAACAGTTCCGATAAAAGAGATAAAATTTTGTTTCGTCTACTAACTTAATTAATATTAATTAAAATCTAACTAATTTATTCTTTCATTAAACTAGATATGTCATAATTAAAAAACTTGCATTCAATATTGAATCAAAATGTTAATTACGATTACAGATTGATTCTGGCAGTCAGTTTCTCATTTTCATTATCTTTTTTACAATTGTGTAATGTTTGTATCCAGGAACAATAATTAAACCATATATAGTGTGATTCACCGATAAGTAAGCAATATTTCATAATAATGTCGATCTTGGGATAAAATTTCAAAAAAAAAAAAGTTTAATAAGAACTAGAATTTTTTACATACCAGAGGAGGAAAAAACCTCAAATTGTGTTTGACACTTACAAGTTAGCTATTAGCACTTCTTTTTAAAGTAATGTTAATATTTTTTAAAGAGTGCTTAGTTTTATATTGAGTCTGAAATTGCCATAAAGGTTCTTAGAACCTGTACAACCTGGTACTTTAACAATATAAAAATATGTATAATGAATTTTCCAACGATAACGTTAATAGAACTTCATAAAAATAATTATTCGCAACGTACCCATTACATACCTCTCTTCTCAAAGACACTTTTTTTGTGAAGATATAATAGAATTTGGCTTTTTCCGCAAAAATGCACAGTTGCTTAATGTAGGAAAAATCTTACTAAAGTTGGTTAACTTTTAACATTTTATTTTCATAGTAAAAATTTTAATGATGGTATTGTAATAGCTGTTGCTTATCATTAGCTATTTTATCGACAAAAAACATTACCAAACATCGAATAAAGTTTTAACACAAATTGAAAGCAACATACCAATGGTACAACTCGCTCAACTAAGTCAACAACGGTTAAAAAAGTTCTTTGATTTTGAAAATATTGTGGGCTTTTAAAACATGATGAATTTACGATTTAATTTTTATATTTTTATATTTTTCCTGTGCTCGCAGTTGATTAATGAAAGTTCACATTTTATTAAATGTTCACATTTCATTATTTCCAAATTAAAATAAAATTTGTAACGTTGACGAAATAGAATAAAATTCAGAATAATGTTTAAAATGATAAGCAAGAAAAACTGTAGAATAATATAAACACGACAAGATGTATACAAGATTATCAAATTTAATAGGTATTTCGTAATCTAATATGATGTGAACTATATACTTAATCTTGATTATTTCAGTTTTCAATTTTCTCTTTACATTTCTTGGTTTCATGAAGCGGATTTGACTGTTAATAAATTGATTTATTGGAGATTTTATTATTTGTATGAAATGTTATGAAAAACACAGGTCTTTTAATAAATTATCATCTAAAAAAATGCAAATCCAGAAGATGTAAAGTTTAAATTGAAATAACCTAAATCATTTTAATTCTTAATTATTTGCAGAGTTTTTGATAATTTACAATACTGCTTAACAACCAAAGCATAATATAAGGGTCTAAATTCAATGTATCGACGTCACTAAAACAGACATCACGAGCAAAGAAAATAAAATAACCGAAACAGTGAAACTCCTACAATCCTACAAATGATCAATACTCCAGAATTGACGTTGCATTATTTGTAGTGCAAGATGTGCTATAATAATATGTACGACCACTCAATGCGTCATTAAATGATTTTTTATCATAATTTGAATCTCCAGAATCATGTTGTGTTTGGAATGTCATATCATGTCAATGTTTTGTGATATTCGGGAACATTTTTATTTAAATGAAACATTGCAATTTATTAATCCAACAATAAATTTTGCTTAAATCTACTTTCGAAGTTGGTAACGATATAAACAATGAATTAGTAATGTTTTAATTGCGTTATCGTTTTATGATAAAGTTGACACAATTCTCTTTTTATAGAGATTAAACAAATTAATTAAAGAAACTGTATTCCCTCTGTAAATATTTATTGTTTCTCAAATAAACCGACACAGTTTAAAGTAATAATATTCATTGCATTCAGACTATTGTAGACTTCTGTAAATGTGTAGGTAATCTCTAAACAAAGTTATTAAAAGGACAATTAGCGCCTTTAAAATGCGTAAACTGAAAGATTCAATTTTGTCGCGTGGTTATCCACATTTGCACTATGTTTCAAACAAACAAATAAATATGTTACGTTTAGAAATTCACACGTTACGAATTTAATATAAGTTAACCAGCTTAATACTTTATTAAATTAAGTCTAGAGTCATAAAAGGGCGTCAGGTGGTACACAAACACCGACGTCACGATTCTTGGTTTTATTCCTTGATTAAAAAATTTAATTATTTCATTCATGTACGAGCTTCGCAAAAGTCTTATCGGTTCTTGACATAGCAACTACCTTTAATAAATCAGGATAATTATAATTTTTTCGAGCATGTGGTAGGGCTCCAACTGATGAATGAAATAACTTGACATCTCCTGTTCCGAACACAACATAATACCAAATTCAGGTGTGTCTATTCAAATGCTAACATCTTTTATTGCAATCCGGTCCCCAACTTGCGCATAAAATCTTTTCAGGTCAATAATCACTCTCGTAGACTACCCAACCTTCTTTAATAAGCAAATATTTAACTGCTTTACAATCGTAAGCAAGATAGTATTGAGAATCTAATATTTGTCCGGTTAAGAATAAAATGCATTAAGTACACACCGCTCATGAAATTAATTATACAAAACGAATGAACTTTATCAGCTTATAATAATATTAAGGTAGGTTTTGCGAAATCTCAAGCAATGTTGTTTACATACATTTTGCAGTTTGTATCAGTTGTTGTCACAGTTTTTTTAAATCATCATATAACAATAGGTGTACAAAATGATATATCTCTCACAAATAATATATATGTATATGGATTTATACCAAAACAACTAAAGATATCTCATTTTTAATCGCTAAAAAAGTAAAAAACTCGAAAACATTTTAATCATGATCTCATTCATAGCTTTTTGCTATGCATTCTGTAAAATAAGGAAAATTGATAAAATTTTATATATACTAAATTCCTAAAAAGCGTCGTCTGGCGTCATACAGTATTTTAGATAATGTAATCGAAGAGGATAGTTTCATCACAGTTTTTTACTTTTGGTACTACTCTCAATTATTATTCATTTTTACCTACACATACGACAAAAATAACTTTTTCCAATTTGATTGTGAAAAGCAACCATTGTGATATGTCATTTTAGTTGTCAAATGTGCTTAATTTTATCACTAGTGTCAAAAAGTGTGGCATAAAGGTGACAAATAACACTATTTCCATAGCAACGCCCCGACACTAGTATGATTTTGGAAAATTATTGAAATTACAGATTAAAATTCGAATTTGATGCCTATGCTCTTCACAACCAAATTGGAAAAAATCTTCACGTCTAGTGCAAAACCTACACTTATCTAAAATTTTAGAAATTCTATGCTACTACTGTTGTGATTGTTGATATTAAATCATTTTTTGATATGAACATGTTCTTTGGACAAGTTACTTGAAAATTGTAAAATATTCCAGACCTTGACTAGCAATACTTAGTTTAATAGTGTAAGCACTCGCTTAATACCAAATTTCATAAAACACAGTTTTAATAACAAAATCTATATTCACACCATTCAGACTTTACAATTTGATGGCTCAACTCATTTTTCCCAAAACCCTACATGGCCTTTCCCATTTTTAGTCGGAATCGTCATCTAATCCCGACTGCTTTGTTTTTACCAAAATAAACATAAAATATGATCGGGTTCCGATTTCGCTATGTTCCATATTATCTAAGGTTGTTTCAATCAATAGTATTTATTTATCAACAAAGTGTGAGGGTTTTGTGGTGCCATATTAATTAATTTTCTGCAGTAAACTTGTTTCTGACATTTTAGGAGCTATGTAAATTTTAATCGTGTAAACATAGAAATAACATTTTTAAATAGCATTTTAAGAAAATAAAACTCTAGAATCTAATTAAAATGTAACTCATACCTGCAGTGATGACAACAACGGTGCATAAAAGTAGGTATTATCAACATCAAATGGAAATATTTCATTATTTACTATATTTGTTTAATTATTATTAATAAGAAGGAAAAGATCTATTTATTTAGTTTATACCTACTTAAGTATGTATAACTTTTGCCATATTTTGTAAATCCTTAGCTAGTGTAACTAAATGTTGTTAAAGAAAAAAAAAGAAATTATTCGCTCGTATTTTGCATTAGATAAGAGTTATTAGTATTCTGTGAGCTTCACCTATTCGCTTCATCATGGAAAATGCTGGTGAAAATTAAGTTTCTCACCAAGTGATACAAATAACTACAGAATAATTATTATTGACTGGTGACTAAAATGATGAAATTCGTGTTGCGAATCTGTGATAATAAGTTGAACAAGTGGAAATATGGTTGTGGCTTTTTATTTAAGGTTTGATATGCTTTATGTTTATGAGATAATTACATGACAAATGATTTCCTTTAGTACGTTTTAATCATAAATAAACGATGCAGTTCTTTGTTAAACATCACTTTGATAAATACAAAATATAAATTTTTATTTTGAGCACCACATTCAGGACAGGAAAATTTTGTAGAAATTTTATAGTAAAAAACTAAATATAACCAAATTTATAACTTTACTTGTACTTCTATATATTCACAGAATTAATAAAAAAGACCTTATTTTAATACGTGTTAATTGAGGAAAAGACACAATTCACCATTTTGTAACTTAACTTGTTTGTAATAGGTATCTATTTAATTTAAGCCAAAGCATAATTTTTCAAAATTTTGCAATAAATTTGTTATTCAACATTCATTTCCTGAATGGTATATAACAGTTATAGATACTAAATCCACTGCATCATGTATTTAGGTTTTTTTTAATGAAACACCCAATATTTTTGGATTCTTTAGTTGGTGATGTTTTTAAACTTTTATTGGGCGTTTTTATTTAGTTTTTTTGAAAAAAAAAAACACAATTTTTACATGAAACATCAAACACCGATTTTTTTCTTTTTGCAGCTAAGAGGGTCAGGTTTTATTAAACTATTGGTCACCGACCAAGTAAAGCCCAAAATAACTCAACTATTCTCACGTAAATCTTATTTAGAAATTCCAGTTTGTTGACCCTGAAGTAAAGTTTTCAAATTTTGTTAAACTATATTTTCACTTTATTACTTGTTAGTTATTACATTTTAAACTACTTTTATATTTATTACTGTTATAGTTATTTACGGTACAAGTGTGTTATAAACAGGAGTAAATCACACAAGAAAAGGTTTACTCCAAAAGCCCGTAGGGTTCTGAAATGACTTATTTGTTCTTATTAAACATCAAATCAAAACATTTTTTTCATGAAACTGGATTTGTTTAGATATAAATTTGATCATTTTTAATTAATTTGTTATCATAATATGATATGAACCAAATATGTATTGACAACATCAGATATCGAAAAATTATTAATTAAATTCTTGACATAATTACTACTTACTACATATGTATTTTAATAATGAAAAATTTGTAAACAGTCCCAAAAAATTATATCAACAATGGTTTCAGTGACATCATTACCGTTTAATTAATTAATTTTGTGAACACATTTGGCTCACATATTTCACACATCCAGCAATTATCTCCATTATAAAAATAAAAATTTAAATGTTACATCACAGGAATTACACTTTTTAATCCCAGGCAGTGCCTCCTTACCATCAATCCCCAGTGGAAATAAACAAAAAGGCCCGATCAAGATTTTTGCTAAAATTAGAAGCATGCATAACTCTGCAATCTGCCAACACAAATAAAAATAGACCGAAAGTGTGTTTTCGTGCGTTCCTCAGCACATGACGAAGATTCCAAAATATATTTGAACAAATTCACCGTTGCATTTATAGCAGCAACCCATATAATTTTTTATTGGTTAATAATCACTTGAGCTATATTTCTACGAGTACTACGAGGCTCGACCTACCCCGCTAGGTCATCACGTAGTACGCAGGGGTGCATAAAACATACAGGTAGAAATCGATACCGACTCCAGCTCGAACCATTGCTCTCCGAAACCGCTTCTTCAGTAATCAATTTTTTTATTGAGAGGACGGCTCGCAAGGCCCAGTGTCAAGCCTGTTTTGTCCCATTTGAGCCAATCACACGGACGATCTTTTGATTAAGGTTTCAAGAGCATGCGGGTATCAAGTATTCAACTTCAAGTGCAAAAATTTTAAATGGTGTTCGCAGTCTACCACAGGAAAATTGTTTTTTCCAATTAACAGTATGTTTCCATTGTAGACAAATATAATAACCCATTTTGCCCGCACAAGTCTTAATTAAAAAATAAAATTGTACTTACTATTATCAACAAATTTCAAGGATATCAACATTTTGTTCTAATACAGTTTTTGTTTTTTTTTTTACTTTAAACTACGACTGAAAATAAAACAATAATTCTATTGTAGAAAATATTACAATTTATTATTTTGTCAATTCTTGTTTCAATTTTGCGGTTAATTATAGTTGAAAGGGAGAATAATTTACGAAACAAGGCATAAATAATTTACTGAAAATTGTATTTCTGTATCCACTCCGCTTTTCCACCCACAATTAATTAATTAAACAAGGGTGTCAATGACATGTTAACCAATATGAATAAATTTTTTTATCAGTTATGTAAGATCAAAGAATATCGGCAATTTAGTTCCTTGATTGTAATAAAGGTCAGCTACCCAATTCCTGCAGATTGGCGGAACGATATGGCGGACATGACCTAGATAGTATTTGATAGTATTTACTACAAAACCCATCATTATAATTGCTTGACGAAATAAGAATAATAAAATATTCAACTAAGAGAAAAAATCAATAAAACCAACGCAATCAATTCTGACGTTGCTCTGTATCCATAAACACTCAAAATTAGTCAGCGTGAGGTTTTCCATTTTAATGTTTATAATAAACTCTTTGTATCATAAACCAATTTTCGAGTAAGTGATTTACAAACCGAGAAATATTCAAATTAGCACGATTTTTACTGCTTCCGATGTGTCATTGTAAAGGCATCAATGCTATTTTGTTACTTTTCAAAAAACAAATCCCCAAATTACACTATTATCAAAACTAGAATTTGTAATAGTTGAGTGTTTATGTCCGTCTTATTTACATTGACACTTTGCCAAGTTTTTCAGGTTTTTCACAATTGTCATGCGCTCTCTGTTCTTTGAAATTAATTTTTCTTACCTATGAACATTTACGTAACGAGTCACCAGTCAAAAAGGCACTGAAAACTGATAATATCAATGGTGATTGTTTACGTCGCTAAAGCGACAGACTTCACTATGTTGTGGATTTCAACTGAGCTTGCGGACTCCATGCGAGCTTTGCCAGGATTCGCGCGCAGTCTCGGTTTCCAACGGAAGCTCTTAAACTGCGAGAAAGGTAATCCTGCTGTTTCAGGACTACTCACCAGAAATATTCATTTCGATAGCTTTTCGAGTCTAGGGTTGAAAAACAGACAGGACTACATGACAAGATTCTGGATTATCCTTGCAGGAAATGTTAAAATTTTGATTTTTAGTGATAAATAGATAAACAGTTGCAATTTAATTTTAAATGAATCTTGTAACGGTCATTTTGTTTACATGATAGTTTATTAATTCGTGATAACTGATAAGCGTTATCAAAGATGCAGTAACGGACATTTTAATGGGAAATAACAATTAACAAAACTACCGTTAAGAGATCAAAGTGTCAGTGGAATTTTTTGATATAAAAGTCGGTAGTCTTTAAATTTAATAAAGGAAAAGACAATTTTAAAATTCTGATTAATGCATGTTTTGCAAATACCTTTTTAAATTATAAGATAAAATAAAATAATATTTACATAAACTATTTTCCATTTAAACATAAACATTTCTGTGCCCTTTGAGGTAAGACGTAAAAAGTACTTCTATACTAACATAAGCGTATAATTGTTCCAAAGTGTTTGTGCATCAAGCCACCTAAAGAATTTAAAAGTTATCAGAAAAACTATATTTGAATCGACCTTACAAAAGAATTTAAAATGTTTAAAAAAAAAGCTCAATAATTGTTAATCAGAAGATTTGACAGTGTCAACAGATTAAGGAATTTGAAATAAAAATCGAAAAAATATTGTAAACAAAGCGGTCGCTTATGGACATGGGACAAGTGGATGGTAGATGGGTTTGTTTAGTCTACATCCCATATTTCATCTCATACTACAGATATTTATTTTTGCTTCACTTAATTAAGAGAATTATTCAACACACAGAAACTATACATGTATGTACTGTATGTAATATGGAATAATCTTATTAAAACTGAAAATATTTTGTTTTTAAAAAATACGCAATCTTCAACTTGATTTAAAATTTTACACTTTTGAGTACCTAATGATGATCGACATCTTTTTAAATGGAATTCCTATTTTTTTTTAGCCAATTCGATAGATTTTTTAATTGTCGAAATGACAACACAACATACATAAAGTTTTCGAAAAAAAAACATCCAAAAAGTAAAATAATATCAACAAAAAATAAATTAAGTTGAGATTTTTGTATTTTAAAATAAAAAAATTGAAAATGTTCGAGCATTTTTGTCAAAACAAAATATTTTCAGTTTTAATAAATAAGATTGATTATTCCATAATTTGTGGCCCACTGTATAACAATATGAAATAAAAAGGTACTTCAATTGTAACTTTTATTAAAAAATATCAATGCTTTTGGAAAAAGCTCAGGCAAATTCGGGTTAGGAATAACATACGCGATAAGTATTTTTTTACTTACCTACTCCTGCTACATTCTCTTTTAATGCGTTTTTTCCTAATATTTCAGAAACCATTTTACATAAAGTTATACAAAAAACTACCCTAATTGCTTTTAGATTTTGGTCATGTTAAAAATAAATTAAAATTCCATAGTTATCACAACATTGTGCAACTTTCCGTTTAAAATCAATTTAAAATTTATGTTGCAGACCAGAAATATTCTGTCACCTATTTCAAGTAACAATAATAATACAATAATAACAATATTAATATAACTAGTTAATTTTCATACTGATTTTATAAAACAAAGTAATTTGTCATTAAAAACGAATAAAATTCAGCTACCTCTACCACCTATTTAAAAAAAAAAAATAGTTAATAGGAAAAGTAGTTAATAAAATAAGCACTTTCGCAGATAAAACATATAAAATAAGAAAAAAATGCAATTGAAATGTCTACAACTATTTATAGACAAGAAGACAAAAACAGATTTCTATTTTTTTTTTGTTAGTTTTATATTGCGGTAGGTACTTACGTGTACATAATTAACAAAATGCCTGCTTCGCATATTTAGTTTTTAATACAGTTGTTTGGTTTGGTTTATTCTTCAGATAAACGTCTGCATTCCAATCATTCTTTATAAATATGTATAGGACTATTGATTTTTGTATCAAATGTTTATAACCAAGCTAAACAGATCAAGATATAAATTGGAATAAAGCACAATGTAATGGTGAATCTGCCACTGTGTTCATTGAGTATTGTACATAATGTATATTAATTATATTTTGTTTGTATTATCATTTGAAGTGCATAAAAGTGTTTTGTTTGGCATTAAATAAAACACAAAACACATTAAATAAAACACAAAACTATCCCCGATAACTAAGTTCAGAATAAAACAAAACATGAAAACGTAAATAGCGTAGAGGACTTTATAATCAATGCATCTTGTTGAAAGTACTTAATTTCCTTTTAATATTCCCATTATAGATAAAGCGTCGGCTACATGATTATTCAACAAAACTGAAACTGTAACTAAAGAATGTCTAGAAAATTGTATAAGGTGTATTCAAACAATGTAAAAACATTATTGAATTATACCGTCATGGACTAACGTTAATTCTGTTTATACACATATTAGAAAAACCAAACGAAATACCGTAATTAAAAAAAAGTTATCCAAAAAAGCTTTTGAAAACGGTATAAAAAAGAGGATTAATGGGAAAAGAATAATAAGTTATAGCAAAAAAAATAATTAATGAAAAAATATCAAATAGATGGAGAGAGTGAGCATCTAATTTTGCTGTATCTTTAAAAGTTTAAAATATTTTTTTTGTGTCTTTGACTATCGATAGTTTCATACGATAAAAATTACTGTACCTAGGGTAAATTATGTATTCGAAAATTTATCAAAAATTAAAAACTTAAGGAAGGGACACATATAGAATAAAGAATAACAAGATTTGGAAAAACTTAAGATTTTAACAATATTTGGAGCTATGGAAACATAAGTTGGTGCGAATTTTCTTAACAGAATTTTGACTTGGTCAAAAAAAAAAGTAAATTTCAAACACCGTTTTTGTACCATTTTTAATGCAGTTTATAAGGAGTTTGTAGGGAAGGTATGTACATTTGCCACAGAGGCATGCATGTTCACGGTAATAATAATTATTCCATTACTACAAAAAAAAAGTGATCCAGAATGACTGAATCTGTTGGCAATCCTGACTCTAATTTTTAAAGCTTACCATTGGAGTGCGATTTTGATAAACAATTCAACATTTTTTAGGGGTCAGTATTTGTCAAGCAAAACCGTATCCGATTGGTTCCAGTGTTCAAATTATTAGCAAAATACTTAATGTTATGCAACCAAATGACGCGAGTGTATTGTGCGTAGCATAATGTATATTTTTTGAACTAGTTTTTCTTATTGGTAGACAATTATTGAACAATAAACATTGATAGAGAGAGTAGATGTCAGGATAATTTAAGGTGAGGTACAAAACATTTAATTGAATTCAAATTAACGCTTAATAAAAACAAAACAAATTAAATGAAAAACATTTATTTGACAGGATTTAAACATCTCTCTTGAGTTGTATAAAGCAACAACCGTTACTTCTTTCAACTCCCGAGAACAACACAATCACAAGTCCAGGTGTCGATATATTCTCATAAATTTCTTTCACCCACTTATCAACATTTTTAAACACCTTTGTTCCTTCCAATTGTCCTTCTTGTAGTTTCACATGTCCAATATTTAAAGAAAACATACCCATAGAATCACACATTTTCTTAACAACTTCTTTACAATTTTTTTCAGAAAAATACTTAATTTTCTCATTTTGTTGTTGCACTTTCAATTCTTTATCTACACAATATTTATATTTTGAAGTTATTTCATTAAGACCCACAACCACCGCCGTCTTATCCACTTTCGTCGTTTGCTTCAACATACTAGTAGCATAATTGTAAGTCCCCAACTCGGGACAAGTCCTAATTTCACTGTGCAAGTTCCCCATCACTGCATCACCGAAATATAAACTTTTCGTCAGCTTGAGTTGAGCCAATTTTAACGATGCCATACTGTCCTCAGTTGAGCAATGGCCACCTTTTCCTTCCTGAATTCTCTCAGAAAGAAATTCCTCTGTCAGAGTTTTGAGTTTAGTTTTCCGCACGCGGTCACCAGTTATATTATAAATAACGCTGAAAAAAATTATTGACCATAACAAATTTAAATCGAATTGCATTTTGATACCTAGTATCGATTACATAAGGGTGCATCATTTTCAGAGCATGTAAATCGTTTCCTAAAGACTGACCAACCAAAATAGCATCAGCAGGCAATATTCTTCTAAGATCTTCTTGCACGTCTTGTAATCTAGTTGTAATATTTTTCATCATTTTGTACGTAATGCCAGAAAATCGAGTCAAATAATCAGTAATTCTATTCTCTGGCTTGACCAAAGTGTCATAAAACGTGTTTAAGTCTTCATCTACTACTGACACTCTAGTTAATTCGAGGTCTCCAATAGTGGTTTTACACATTTCGCAATCAATGCCAAACATCTTACTGTGTGGAGTTACGTCTTCATATCTGTCTTTAGTCAAGACATAGCCGGCGTATTTATTCTCCATAAGGCCCTTGATTGGTAATGGAAAATTCTCTTCAACCATTTGCCACCCTGAGAGCAATAACTGAGTCCTAGGAAACCGATCTGTGGGTGGCAAGTCAGGATATAATTGGTTCTTCCCCTCTTTATCTTTCTCAATAGGAAAAAGACTACGCACTGTATCAAAAACTTCCGAACTTTTGTGCACCGCTTCTTCCAAAGTCCCATACTGAGTACAAAACTTCTTCACTTGTGTCCCGGTTAAAGGCACCATTGACAACTCCCTAACAACATCGCTATTACTAGAGTTTGGGGCCAATATCTCGAGCTTATGTTCAAAAGTTGAACTCACAAATGGGAACATATTACCATGCGCCATGTAGTGGTATAAAGTCATGTTTTCTACCACCAGAACGCAAGTAGTCGCCAGTCTGTTAAATTTCTCTAAAGCACACCATCTCGCGGGAGAATACGGTGAATGGTGTCCAAGTTGTGAGTACATAATTAAGTGTTGCAAGTCTGCGAGAAATAAAGGGACCCGATTTTCGAGATCTGTTGCTAAACTGGCATTTATCCCCACGTCGCGTAGCTTAAACACGGGTTGCTGACGCATTTTCGTGGTCTTCTCTCGCAACATCTTTTTCAATTCTTGTAGTTCCAAGCCACTAAGTTTAGGTTTCCCTGAAGGCCCCAGTTCTGGCACACACACTTTTTGGTCAATGCTGTCTCTAAAAATGTATAATTACTTTAATTAAATAGTTTGGGGGTAGTTTACCCAATGGGAGCTTCCGTTCTTGGCTTTTTGACACTTGGTTCAAGCTCTGAACAATTTGAGCCATTTGCTTCACTTATTTGCGTTTTCTTCAAATTTCGGTCGTATTCATTAAGTCTGGAGATTTCTATCAACGCTGCCATTTTCTTCTTCTTATTCTCGATGCGTTTTGTTGATTTACTTTTCATTTTGAAAAGAGTGTCACCGTCAGGTATCTTCTTTAGGCTGTAAATTTAAATGAATCTTAGAAATTATATCAGGGGTTAATGTGGAATTACCAAAATTTTGTAAAACAAAAATAAAAAGTTTGTATCGTGTGCGAAAGTTTACGCAATAAAAATTTTATACTTGATGGCAACATTTGAGGTTATAACAAAATAAAACAAACGAGGATTTCTCACCTGACACATTGATCCAAAAACTACTTCAAAATATTTCAGTTTATTATTACACAAAACCCAAAATCGCGTGAAATCTTTACTTAAATTAATTTACAAAAAAATGATATCAGACACATGCTAAGAAGTTTTGACATTCGAAAAAACACATGTTTCAAAAACTGGCAGTGACTAAAGTTACAATTGTATAAATCCGACAAAAATCACTTGAGACAATCACATAAAATTAGTTTGACTGATTTTCTTTTGTATAATTATTTTAAAGACCCAACAATACATTAAAAACAACAAATCTTAAATTGTTTCTTTTATTTCGTAGCAAAAATATCTAATAAAATAGAATAGTGTGGCAACACTGGTCAGCTGTCACCCGTTAAGTGTCAAGCTGAAGTTAAACAATTTTGTTTATATTATTCCCTTGCAAAATGGATAAACCAGACCTCCCCTTCATGCTGAAAAATTCGAATAAGAATTTTATGGAGCGACAAAAAAGCATTTTTGATCAGTTGAGCACCTTAAAATGCAACCTACAGAAAGACGAAGAAATGGAAGTGGAGGAGGCCCCCAGACTCTCTAACAGGACAAACCGGTCAGTAATGAAGCAGTTTCGGGGTAAAGAAAGCATCTTCAAACGTCCACAAGACCCCGTTTCCAAAAATTACATGAGGACAATTCCTGACTTCAAAAAGAATCCTCACAAGTGGACGAAATACTCTTTAGCTGATGTGAAAGATGAAGACATGTCTGATCGAAGTAATACTAAAGCGGCTCTTTCATTCTTAAATGAATTGAAAAATAGGAGTAACGAAAGCATGGTGACTGATAAAACTGAAGAGATACAGAAAATTGTTTTTAAGAAAGTCCACACTACTGTTAAAGATAATTTGAAGAATGAAGACGAGAAACCTAGTTTTAGAAGTTCAAAAGTTGTGATGCCAGAATATGTCGTTGGGCAGAAAGTCAAGAAAGATAAGAAAAATAAGAAAATTCAAAATAGTAGTGGTGGACAGTTAAAACTGGATCATTTGCTTGATGATGAATAGATTAAGTTATATAAGAGAAATAAAATTAATATACACATAATAAAACATTTTTCATTTCAATATCATATTTTTGGTTGATTGTGGTCTCATAATGAAGCTATATTAATCATCGTCGGATAATTTAAATACAAATTTTCAAAATTTGATTATGTTTACAGTACTAAAGAAAATATCGTATTTGACACACACCTACATAATGATAAATTTTATGCTCGCAATCGCGAATTATAGTTAGGCACATTATACGATACATTTTTTTGTAGATCTATTATTGTTTCAACTCATCTTTTATTTTACTTTACTGGTTCCACAATTTTAAAAATAAATTAAAAGGTGTACCTAATATACAGGCTGTCCCAACGGTCCGAAAAAGCTCTATAACTTGTTTATTTTAAGAGTTATTGACTTTTTCTTTTTTTTTAGATTATAGCTGCGTTTTTGATGCACATTTTAAAAATATTGCGGTTTATATACAGGGTGTCTCAATATTAAAAAAAACAGTAAAGTTATGTTTTTTTAAATGGAATCTACTCAGTTTGATTTTATTTTTGGATTCTACGCTAAATTACAAATAACTTTTATAGAGGTTGTTTTCATTTATCTGTTATCAATTTTGATTTGTGGCGCTTTTTTACCAGAATTTTTGAAATGCAGGGGTCTGTCTAAAAATTCGTAACTTCTAAATGCTTGCACACAACTTAAATTAAGTAATGCCGTTTGATTCCTGAAGGTTTGCCGCATCTTTTAAGTGTTTACTCAACAACCTGCTCAGTGGCATGTGCCTACTGCGATTTTTTAAACATGACTAATTAAAAATGTCAAAAACTCATTTTTTTCAAATAGCACCTACTATTTATTATTGCACCAATCAAAAGATCTTTTGACAAGCTTTCCATCAATATATTGTTTAGTCTAGTGTAAAATTCTAAGTTGCTATCCTAAATTAACTAAATTTCGGACCGTTGGGACAGCCTGTATGTATTTGAAGGTATTTAAGCACAATTTAATAAATTTAAATGATTTGAAAAAATGAAGGACATTCAACGGAGTTCAAAAGTTCAGATGAGAAAAAGTTGTTTGAGCCTTTTTTCACCAGATATATAGCTCTTCAAAGGTTAAATTTTATAATAAGTAATAAATAATATAATAATAAATACAGAGTGATTATGATTCATATAATGTTATATTATTCATATAATTCTAGGAGGGTAAAACCCAAAATACAATATTCACAATTAAAAGTCAGAATTTATGTAGTCATATTTTGGGACATCCTTTTCCAAATATCAATCCGACAATCAGTTTGTGTTTGAGTTTTTCTACAATGAGTAATGTATTGTTGGTTGCTGTCATAGTTCATGAATCACTATATTATACACTATACATACACCTCGTACCATTTCAATCGCCACATTAGTAACGTCGCAACTGTGTTTTTGAGATTAAATAAGTCACAAATATTTGATTTGTGTGTAAAACAAGAATCTGTGTAACTACTGGTACCCACTGACAAATTTAAAGTCACAACACTCTACTATGTACAGGGTGCTGCATTTTGGATGTCCGAATAGGGAATCTCCGAATCTAAGATGTTTAGCCAAAAACGAGTGATACATTCTGGGGCTAATTTTTTGAGAAAATAATATTGGTTAAAACCGCACCCCGCTAACGCCTTTTGTTTTCGACTTACAGACAAAAGTTGACTTTTTGGCGAAATCTAAAAAAATTCATATCTTCGTTATTATAGAAGATACGGATTTGAAATAAAGACATTATACAGGCACTTTATTTCGAGGAATTTAATAATGTAGTTAACAATTTTTTTCAGTTATTAGTTTATCCGTAATAAGATAAACTTGTATTTTTTTAAATGGAAATCATAGGCGTCTATGGCAATTTTGAAAAGCTTATTTTTTTCTGATCTAAAAAATATATATTTGTAACAGAATATTTTTTTATAACTATAGGTATTTAAACTCTTGTTTGATATTTTGTTTGATAATAGTTGGCCATGGAAAAACTATTTCACTCCAAATGTGTAAATAATAATCAATAAGAGTTTTATGAACTGTAAAATAGATGAAAAAATAGATACAATTATAAAAAAATTAAAAAATACGATACGGTAGAAGCATTGCGAGCGCCTCAGAAAAAATTATTACATATTTTTAAAAATCCAAAAATAGGAAAAATAAATGTGTCAACAGTCAACACAATTAGAAAAAACATTTTTTTGATGATCTAACGGAGGTAGGATAACGTTTCACAAAGACGGAATTTGGGTATTTGAATAGCCATATCGTCATTTTTGTGTCATATAAAATATATTTTATTGAAGAATTAAAGCGGCTTTTTTTACAACACTCTATGTATCACTAGAAGTTGCAATGGTAATGTTAGCTCGTTTAAAAACAAAGAAATGTTATTAGTCGCCAATAAGTTGATTTACAATTTATTTTGCATTTTTTTCATTACTTAGTACCTACTTAGAAAACTCTTTCATTAGTGATACTGGTTAAATACATATAATATAGTTTAAATCCTTTTAGTTGAAGATGCAACATTTTTTCATGGACAACTGCGAACAAAAATCAAAGATAATTTTTTGCTAAAAATGTATTATAATAATTTGTTACAAATATATATTTTTTAGATAAGAAAAAAACAAGCGTTTTAAAAATGACATAGCCATCTATGATTCCCATTAAAAAAATACAAGTTTATTTTATTACGGCTAAACCAATAACTGAAAAAATAATGTTAACTACATTATTAAATTCTACGTAAAAAAAGTGCCTCTATAATGTCTTTATTTCGAATCTTCTATAATAACGAAGACATGAATTTTTTTAGATTTCGCTAAAATGTCAATTTTTGTCTATAAGTCGAAAACAAAAGACGATAGTGGGATGCGGTTTTAACTAATATTATTTTCTCAAAAAATGAGCCGCAGAATGTATTACTCGTTTTTGGCTAAACCTCTTAGTTTCGGAGATTCCCTATTCGGACATCCAAAATGCAGCACCCTGTACAGAAAATAAAACGTTATGAAAAGTGGCAGAATTGCGATTGAAATAGTACGACATATCTATACTTATAATAATCATGACTTTTTATGCATATGGAGAACTCAACGAGATATATTACGATAGAATTCGCCTGTCTGATTCGGGCGGAAATAAATGCTGTATAATCCAATATTCAGAAAATATTTGGATTTCTTTAAATAGATAACAGTTTTATTTTATTTCAATTGTTTGTTTGTCATGTTCTTATTCCATATAGATACTGTCTGGTATTAAATTTAGTGTACATAATTAGAGTTATTCCTTGAATAAATCATTATCATTATCATTTACTTTTAAATCAAGTTCAATAATTGAGCAGTACCTAAATAAAACAAATTTGAAAAAGTAGGTATAAACATAAAAATTACCAAAACATGGTTGAATTAAGTCATAATTAATATTAGAAGAGTAAAAAATCTAAAAAATCAAATCTGCTACTCTGCTTTGTTTCGTTTTGGGTTTGGTGAAACAATAAGTATAAAATTTTATAATAATAATATAAATTATTCATAAATATATCGAGATCAAATCCTTGAAATTTTTTGATTATGAAGGAAGATAAGAATTTAGATGTTAAATCATCCAAAAAACATTTGTAATCTCTTATAAGTATACATATTTTATCTGAAACTAGGGTATTTGTAATTACAAATTCAAATGGGCGTAAATTGTGAACTCTATCTTTCTCAGTGTAAAAGGTGTTTTTAACCCATATTATTTAGTTTTAACGAGAAACGAATTTCGATACCTATAGACTAAATTTTTACAGAAGGTCAAGTGAATTTGTTTAAAAAATTTTGCTTAATTAGACTGTATAATAATATTGATTTAAAAAACATGTACTATAAATCCTATTTCAAACCTTTGATTTTTTAAATAAAGTTCGAATGATAAACAAAACGAGTTATCAATATTTATGGTGGACTATGATATTTCATTAGACAATACGAATTTATAATGGAATTAAACAAACCGGATTTTAGTGAAATACCCTAAATAATGCAAAAAAATAAATAACAGGTTGGCTTAAAATGAGTGTAATATGCCAAGCCAAAAAACGATATTTTTCTTGTATTACAAAAATTCAGCAGTTATTGTATTATACTCGTACCAAAAGCATGTCAATCCAGGAAAAATGCATTTTTCTATTTAACAGATCTGCTCTAAGTGATTAATCACACTAAAACAAAGTAAGCGACTGTAAAATTTGGAATGAGCAAATACCCTCTTTGGAACATTTACATTTACGTAAAAAATTAATAAACTAAGAATCATGCTGGTCATGTGTTTTATCTTTTATCAATTTGTTAGCAAGTTGCTGCATTTCGAAACTAAGACACTTAAACAACGCTGTCAAGTTCGTAGAGCTCCGTCAGTCTTTCGGCGTTTTGTTCGCAAGCAGGTTGATAATCCTGCCGCCTCCTCGTGCGCGCCATCAGCCTTGTCAAACTTTGAAAAATTGGAACGTTTCCCATTATCAATATTGTGTAAACAAACTACATATCACGATAGTAATTAAATTTGTTTTTTTTTCACCGGTTATCTAATAATGGAAGAATAGTGTTGGCTTGTGTACAACTGAAGCGATATGAATATGAAAAAGTATTAATTGTTTTGGCGGTGATTTTAATTAGTGTTAGGAACCAAAATGGTATGCATTCAAATTCGGTTTAGTAAATAACAGCTATATGAATCAAGCCACAGACAATCTAGTGATTATTTTATAAGTGGCTAATTCGCCACAACAGGAGAACGCCTTCGAATTATTTCTTTACGTCATCGGGCTTCCGGCGAGGGTAAGCCATCTTAACTTTTAAATTGAACTTATTATTTATAATGGATACAATTTGGTCTGGAAGCAATTGTTTTTAAACATGCCTTTGTGCACTTCCATCTAACCATCTTTAACAATCCTTCTTTTTATTTTTACATTCCAAACAGGAATATTAAAATTGTTATAAATCTTTGCCGCTACATTTTTATGAGCTTATGTATAATTAATTTAGCAAACATCAACAGTAATAACAAGGTGAATAATTTTTGGCGCTCTCTTTTCTTCTCCTAATACACTTAGATTAGTAGCATTAGTAGCATTTTGAGTGTTAACACAAAAGTAAAATAACCCAGTACATAGTTTAAAAACAACAAATAATTGTTTATAAGAATAAGACCTTACACTTCTATATTTTGCTTTTATCTGCAATAAGGATTATTAATTACAATATTTTTTTATTTGGGAGTCACGCCATAATCCTTAGACAATAATAGCATAATGATAAGAAGTAATATTTAAATAAACTTTAGTGAGAACAGTTAACTTTAATAATATGTAGGAAAAGTACTATATTAATAATGGTTATTGTGTTAATGAAGAAGAAAAAAAAAAGAAAAAATGATACTACTAGACCAAACAGAATTATATTTGCTTAATTTTACACACTTCGAATTGAAATTAATTTAAAAATGACCATGGGGAACTGTTCTATAACAAAAACGTAAATTAGAGGATTGTTATTGTTATCGTAATAATAAAAAATGGTACTCTTAATAGGTTCACTGATCAGTGACAACACAGATAACAAATCTAGTTGATGATGATTTGACACTTATCTTAATTAAATGTTACGTGCTATTTCCAAAAATCTAGGTGTCGAAAATTACATATGTGTACCTTCTTATTGCAAAATATGGATATTAGTGTTTATAGTAAACCGAATCTCCAGTAATAAAATCTGTAATATTTTTTATACATACATACAGGCTGCGTCAGAACTCGCGCCCCAGAGAAAATTTTCAAGTAAGGTAAGATACCAGGAACATGAAAAAAATGTTTAAAAAAATCTATCTGTCAAAAAATTTTAACATTTATTTTTGACATTTAACCTTTTTTTATATCTATTTAAGGATACTGATGATCTTGTATATGTCTTTTTACAATTATTTAGTAAAGGGACAAAAATTTTGCGAATAAAAGCCACAAATAACATTGAACAGAGTTACAATTTAGGATACAGCTTCCTTGTTTCCTCTTTTAATAGCCTATAACAAAAAAACTTGGAAAATTATATTTCCAACAGAAATAAATAGAATCAAAGTGCAAACTTTAAACCCTCATAACTTCGAAATTTTTATAGATAAAATTTTTTTAACATTTTTTCCATGTTCCTGGTATCTTACCTTATATGGCATTTTTTTCTGGGGCGCGAGTTCTGGCGCATCCTGTATATTACGATGAAACTGATTTGAATAAATGAATGAATAAAGGATATCAAATATTAAACAGTTTTTTTTTTTCATAAATAAGTCTTGAAATATAATATTTTGTTTGATGGAAAACAAATAAATTTGAAACGAATTAAATGCGGTTTACCACATACCTAATCAATTTGGCCGTAAAATATACCTATGATAAAGTATGTAGTTTAATATTTTTATTTCAATAAAACAATAACAGAATGGCCTTGATTATTTCTCTTTAGCTCATAAAATTCACAAAATGAAACAAAAAGCAAAAATTAGGAAATGGCTTCTAACAAGCTAAATCAACTAATTTGCTAGAAATGAATCAAAAAGATAACTCACTTCCAAAAATTTTAACAAATTAAGTTGTTAAGTTTCATTTACGAGTATGTTCCTAGAAACTAAAGTTAGCCTCATTGTAGCTCAATTTTAATCAAACCATAAAAAATTAAAAATCACAAACGGGTTTTTGTTTTATAAAACAGGTATTTATAAATAAAATTTTTTTCTTTTAAATTTACTAAGTAGATGAAAGATTTTTGTTCAAACAGATAATACAACATATTCATTATGTTGTTCCCAGTAGGTCATGTAGGATGAGAACTAATACAAATTACAAATATCAAATCACGCCTTTAAATCAACATTAGATTGCACGTATATGTATTGTACTAGTAGTTTAACAAGCTGATGATAATGATAAGGTTAAATAGGAATCCATATTTTGACGAAGGTTAGTTAGATGTAAAGTTTTACTAAAAAAAATAGAATAGGTACGTTTTAGGTGGTTTTAGTAATAGATGTGGAAAGGGATTTTTGTTTACTATAAACAGCAATTTTTTTGTAGACAGTAGAAGTGATCTATTGCAAAAAATTGCTTTCTAAAATGATTAAACTTTTCAATTTTATTGGTGGTATACACTGGCCGCCAAAATTAACCGGACATCTGAAATTTTGCGATTTTTTACATTGCAATATTTTTGTTATTCTTCGTCGGATTTCGACGAATTTTTGTTCGGCTTAAAAAATGAACTTTGCAGAATATTGTAATTTAATTCAATAGCATTTCTAGTTTTGTCTTGTAAATGTTATACCTAAAAGGCGAGAGCACTGTGATTTACTTTTTTTATACTGAGCTGAAGTGTGCAACAGAGACGAAATTAAGTTTTTACTTATTTCGGATTATTGCCCGTTCCTTTCTGAACGAGAACCAATTTGTTTCAAAATTTTATATTTTGGTACTTCCGAGATACAAAGCATTAAAAAGATGTTGCTTTTCTAATGTTACTAAATATTCGTTCAGAAAGGCGGCTACATAAAAGGTAGTAATCGAAAATCATTGCTTATATGACCAAAAGAGCACAATTACGTCTTCAAAGGATTACAACAAGTAAAACGGTTAATTATTGGAAGCTTCCATGCGCCTATTTTGACGTTTTGGCACATTTGGGCTACTTAATACGAAATTGGAAATGTAATGCTTTTTATGAAGGTTTATATCTCATGTCTCAAGAATTAAAATTATGGAAAATGTGGTACATAATTCAAAAAAGAATGGGCAATAGTCTGAAATCAGTAAAAACTTTTAAGTTTGTCTCTGTCGCACACCACAGCTCAGTATAAAAAAAGTAAAAAAAATAGTGCTCTCGTCTTTTTAGATATAAGATTTACAAGACAAAACTAGAAATGTGATTGAATTAAGTTACAATGATACAATGTTCTGCAAAGTTCATTCTTTAATCCAAACAAAAATTCGTTGAAATCCGACAAAGAATAACAAAAATATTGCAATGTGAAAAATCGCAAAATTTTAGGTGTCCGGTTAATTTTGGCGGCCAGTGTGTAATGGTCGTATTTAATTAAAAACACTATCAGACCATTTACGAATTTCTTGGTGGTCAAATCTCAAAAATTTAAATGAAAAATCAAAATCGTAAAAAAAATTCCTATAATTCTGTTTTTTTTTTTTATAGTAAACAAATCTTTCTCCTTTATTTCAAATCTGGGAATCCTTTGTTTTAGGCAAAATGTGGCTCTATTTAATCAACTTCAGCGTAGTTCTTATAGTCGTATTGGGTCGTTTAGATCGTGATATCGGACATCCTTGTCCAGGACCTCCCGATAAAGGTCCTTGCAACAGAGCCCTTTACAAATGGGCTTACGACCACGATAAAAATAAATGCGTATTATTTGCATGGGGAGGCTGTGCTGGTAATAATAAAAATAGGTTTAATACAGAAATACAGTGTATACGAAAATGTATTTCATTAAAATGTAAGTAAATTTGAAATTGTAAGAAACAAAATCAAAGATATTTCAAGACCGTTCCTTCATCTCTGGGAATTACACAGTACCAAAAGAAAAACGTGGACCCGAATTGACTTTCCAGGAAACGGGAAACGAGAACACGTTTATGTTTGCCCAATCGAACACTTTTATTCAAATCGACGGGGATATTATCCAAACTTTTCAATTAAGGTTCATTCACCCACCGAACATTCAATCAAAGTTAATAGAAAAATTGTAGGCTGTGTCGACAAATTTCTTTCCAGTTTAGAACTAGACTTCCACATGGGCTTTTAGTCTATCACAATGTTAAAGTCCCAGCGGGAGTTTCTCTACAACCTTATGCTTTATACATCATTGTGGAACAAGGCCAACTTAAAGTTGTCCACGTCTATGGGAAACATCTAACAGCACTGACTGTTGGAAGAGGGCTTAACAGAGACGAGTGGCATTCGGTGACTGTACGAATTCGTTATTTCTCTCTGAAGAAATAGTCCACGAATTATTTTAGGTCAGAATAGACGTACATGGGGCTCGTTTGATGGCCACTGTTGACGACCAGAAGGAAGAGACTAATCTTCGAGGTCTCGACAAAGAAAATAACTATGGAGTCTCTGCAAACGTTACCTCGGTGATACTTATCGGTGGACTGAGTTCAGAGGAACGTTTGCATGGTGTTAAATACATAATTGAGTCATTTGTTGGGTGTATTAAAGACGTAGTCCTCAGCACAGGCAAATCAGCATCTGATCTTTTGACGATAAGTCCTCTAATTGCAACCAAACACGAAAACGTACAAGAAGGTTGCATCGATAAGTGCAAAACGACCGAAAATTTGTGCTTTAGGGGGTCTCGATGTATAAATCACTACAACTCGTTGACGTGTGACTGCTTTGGGACTCTGTACGAAGGAGAGTTTTGTGATATTTACGGTACATCAGTCTAACACTTCTCGCATTTGAAATCCGAAAATCTGGAGAAAATTGCATTTTATCGAAAAGAGGTATTTTGGGTACAAATTTGATACAAACTTGTGTTTTTTCAAGAAATCCTCGAAATTTAAAATGGGAAATAATGCGAATTTCACATTTTTGGGTTCACTTCTTGAAAAAAATATTTTGGGAAAAACCATTCCTGTTGTGTAGCAGGAAAATCTGATAATCTCTAACGCATACGAGTATGAGTACAGCTATTACATAATTTTCAGCTCATATCTTATTTTTTAGCAATTAAGTTTCTGAAATAACACGTAAAATTGGTTTCACAAAAAGAAGAAAACAGCTCCTTTAGTAATGATTAGTAAAACTATTGTTATTTGGTAAATAACAATCAATTACTCTAGTTTACAAATAATAACACCTTTTATCAAATTAGTATTTTTATGTTTATTTATCTTTAATTAAACAAAAATAATTGTTAATTTTTTTATCACGTCACAGTTTTTTGTTAGGAACGATGACTTTCCTGCTTTCTGCACAAATGCCTCCGATTTAAAATTTATTTAATATTCAAATTGTTGCTGAATTATTGCAAAATTATCACCAGATGGGTCTAAATGGGTCTTAAAATACATTCCATTGACTCGTATTTGGATTTCTTTTCTTTCAACTTAGGTAGCATGAGTGACGAACAGGACGAGCGCTTTTATCGAAAAGTTTTCAAAAATCGCCACAAAAGTTTTTGGAATGAAAATACGTTAGGAGATTACTGTTGGACTGTTATAAAAAAAACTTATCTAAAAAAGTAGAAAAACTAAAGTAAAATAATTCAATAATTCAATTTTAATTTGTTGTTTGGCGATTTTTGTATTTTTGTTAATTACGTATTTCTTAAACGTGACATGGTAGACTTTTTTAAATAACTTTTTGAACTGAGTGCATTAAAATCTACAAAAAATTATAACTTTCAGTATAGAAATCGTGGAAACTAGTGCTTATTATTTTTAAAAACTTTATACTTTTATTACTTTCGTATTTTTTCTAATTTGTACCCAAAATAAATCAGTGAAATTTTTTGAGGTGTTTGGATTTCAATTGCGAGTACGAATTGATTTACTAATTTTGTGAAAAATTCATTATAGCTGCCACAGTATTAACGCTTCGAGGATCATCCTACGTTTCCTACAGAGTGTACGACTGGAAAGACCGAGTTCACTCCTCAATAAACCGTTTCTCAATGTTATTCAAGACCCGATTTGATGACTCTGCCTTATTTTACGCCGCGGGGGGCGAACACGAACGTATTGATCACTACATTGCTGCCTCAATTTACAACAACTCGGTTTACATAGAGTTGGATTTTGGTGCCCAAACCATGTCCCAAACCCTTGGCCAAAATGACGATTTCCAGCTAAACCAATGGAACAACTTGACTATATTCCACGACCATGACAAAATCCTTTTAAGCCTCAACCAGGAGAAAGTCTGGTTGAACCTCACTGGTTCCCCCATGTTGTACATAGACCCCGAGATATACATCGGGGGAGGCCCCGAACTCCAGAAGAAAACTGGGCTAAAATCGAAAAACAATTTCGTCGGAGGCCTCAAATACGTCTTTTTTAACGACATTTCCATCATCTACGAACTCAACAAAAACAATCCTAAAGTGCACTACATTGGTATTTTGCGACCGGAATATGAAGAAATCGATGTTACAGAAATCCCAATCACTTTTCCCTTCACTTCGTCGCACATCTGGTGGCTTAACAACTACATCAACAACTTGTTCCTCACATTCAATTTCAAAAGTAGCAGCAATTTGAGCGTTTTGGCCTCGAGTGAAACCACAACCAAACTCTACTGGGAGGTCCGTGTAGTCAACGACGAAGTCAGATTCGAGTTGACAAACATGGCCAAAAACACCACGCATTTAATAAGTGTGAAAAAGACGCCGAAAATTTGGCATTTTCTCAACTTGACATATTTCAACGGCGAGGTCATTTTGCGAGTTGACGACAAGGAGAAACAGGAGAAGATTGAAGACTTGAAATTCGCAGTCGGGGATAAAATTAAGGTCGGGAGTGGCTCCAGGTCCAATTCTGGACTTGTAGGGTGCATGAGAGACATTATAGTCAATGGGGCGAGTTTGGAACCCCGATCTGTGTTACAGTCGGAAAGAGTTGTAGGTGAAGTGACTTTGGATGACTGCAAGTTTGTCGACCCGTGTTTGCGACCAAATACGTGCGAACACGGAGGGAAATGCTCAGTTAAAGAAGACAAACTTATTTGCGACTGCACTGACAGTGGATACACTGGGAAAAATTGTCATTTTGCAAAATACAGGAAAACTTGCGAGGAACTTGCTTTACTAGGTGAAAATTTGCTGTTTTGAATGTCTCACTTTTGGTGTTTTACAGGATACACAAAACCTGACGTTTATTTAATTGATATTGACGGTAATGGGAAGTTTCCTCCAGCTCACGTCCGGTGTGAATTCCAAAGTATCGAAGAATCAACCAAAACAATAGTGGAACACAATCTTCCAAGCCAAATTGATGTGAGATCCCCCTCTGAGAGCGATTTCAGTTTCACTATCAAATACCGAGAGTTTACTCCTAATATGCTACAAGAGCTGGTATCCCACTCGTTGAATTGTAGCCAATATATTAGATACGATTGTTTCAAAGCACCCCTAGGGTTGCACTCCGCTACCTGGTTTATAAGTTCAGCAAACGAAACTGTTGATTTTATCGGAGATGTTAAAAGGTTGGTTGCTTCACTTTTAATCAAACCATTTTTAAGGCGATTTCAGAGGAACGTGTCCTTGTTCCATAGGAAAAAAATGTGAAAACCCTTCACAGTGGTGCAACTGTGATGACGCTGCTGACGACAAGTGGAACTCAGATGATGGGTATTACACGACAGCAAAAAGTCTTGGGATAACCCAAATGGTGTTTTTGCAACCACCAGATTTACCAAATGAGGCCCTCGGAAGGGTAACTTTAGGGCCGTTGGAGTGTGTTGAAACTAGTTTGTTGGAGTGATTTGTGGTGCAGGCGAAATTGTATAATTAAGGCATGTTTTAGACACTCAAAGGTATGTGGTTACCTTTACTACAAGTCAGTCGTATATTGAGGTGCCAGGGTGGAGGAAAGGGGACTTGGCTTTCTCGTTTAGGACCACTGGAAAAAAGGCCATTTTGTTGTATCAGCCACCAATAAGGCCCAATTATCCCAGTTTTATGATTGCTTTAACTAGCGGTAAGAAATTATTATTTTTTAACTATTGCTTTTTATTAAATAACCTTATTTTATTATGGTTACAATTTTTAAAACCACTTTAGACAATAGTGGAAATAATATAATGTATTCTTTTATAGATTTTCAGTTGACATTTAATTTCACTTTAAACACTGGAGTTTCAAAGGAGTTGGTGATCATTTCTGACCGGAAATTAAACGGTGGGGAGTGGCACAAATTATGGATTGATTACAATAAATATCATGTGCGACTTATGATCAATGAGGATCAAAAAATGGATGATTTGAAACCGGAAGAAGAGTTTGGGCCGTTTGAAGGATCGATGTTTATCGGGGGCGCACCAACGTACTTTTTTATTATTTTTCCAGTTTAAAAATATGTGACTGTAAATGATTTTAGCAATTTACTAGATCCTAAAACTTCGGTGCATCAGGGGTTAATAGGTTGTTTTAGAGGCCTTGTCGTGAATGAAGAAATTCTGGATATTTATAGCTACATGAGTGTACATTTGAGTGAAATTATTAAAGATTGCAAGCCTTCTTGTGTGCCGAACCCGTGTCAAAATGGAGCTCAATGTAAAGAGTTGTGGAGCACTTTTGAATGCATTTGCCCTAATCCGTGGGCGTATAAAGGCATTTATTGTGAAACAAGTGAGTTAAGAGAAGTAGCAATCAATTTTTTTTCTTTTTAACAAAGTTGTTATGAAAAATAATCGTTGATTAATGATCACAGTTTTAATAAGGCGCAATAAGGACACAGTAAGTCGACAAGTAAACATATATTGCTATAAATTATTCTTTTAAACCGCAATTACTAGAATAAACATATCACTTCCACAATTTACAATTTGACAAACTTCTACAAATATTTTCTTTTCATTTGCGTAGATTTTTACAGCTTACAAACATTAGTTTCAGTTAAAACTGCACTTCTATCTTTCAAACAAAAAATATGTGGAACGGAAAAATCATATTTTCAATTATTCATACAAAAATTGTTAGTAAAAATAAATCTGAATAGGTGAAAATTATATACCTCACCTTATTACCTCACCTGTTATTTGTTAATAATTTGCACGTGCTTGGACCTTGTTCAAGACAAATTATATAAATTATTTTAAATTTAATGCGTACTTTAATATTACAATAATTGTTTTTACAAATTAGGGAAAGAAAAAAGATATCTTTCTGTGCCCATTGTTGCAATAATTTCAAATATAATAATGTCCTCGTACCTTGAGTACTTAAATGATACTGATTTCCTGGCTTTCATACAGAGTGAATAAAATTAGGACGTCTCATCAAGAGTGCCAATTATTCGTTGATTAAATTTTTTTGTGCTATTTATGAAGAATGTCCACAGAATATAGGGGAACATTCCTTCCGAGACCACATGGAGGTCAAAAAATCTCAAAAGTTTTAAAATTTCAGTAACTAATAGTTTTTGAATCCAACCGAAATAAAGCTGTTTTAAATAAACAAACTAAAATCAGTCAAAAGACATCTCGTTTGAAATATGTGGTCGCAGGCAAAATAAAGAAAAATAACAAAAATGTGCTTATCATTTGAAAATTACACAATTTGTTCATTTATAAACTATATACCAAGTGAATAAAAAGTATGGAACCAAACGTTTTTTGCTTAAGCTATTTATTTTTTGAAAAAACTAATTGTTGAATGATAAAGTACTATAAAAATGTGATGATTTAACAAGAATAAAATTTTTCGAAGTTTCCTTTTGTTTTTGAGTTCTACAAAAAAAATATTTTTTTAAATGGCAACCCACTATAAAATCATTTTTCTCATAAAAGCTATACTCTAAGGATTACAACTATCTGCTTTATATTTAATTTTTTCAAAAAAATTTTTTCACATAAATTGCAAATTTGACAAAAAAAAATCGCATAACTCAAAAACAAATTTCATACGATCACATTTTTTATATTACTTTAATTTATATTAATTATTATTTTCTGGAGGCAAATGATTAAAAATAAAACCGCTTGGTTCCATACTTTATATTCACCCTGTATATTTTAGACATTGCATTATAATTATTGTATTATAATTATAATTTTTCAAAATTCTGCAAGTAACCTGAGTGAAAAATTTTACACTTAATTAAATTACGACTAAGACTGAGATTTGTAAAATGTTTTTTGCTTTATAAAATATTTTATATAAGTATTTTGAAATTCAATTAATTTTTTACGTGATTAAAATCATCCTGTAAGTATTCAAAAAATTGGCCTCTAGGCCAAGTTCCGTCATAGCACACAATAAAATAAGTTTCATCGTTATAATAATATAAATTGATTTTAGTTTAATCCACGGGCTTATTAAAAAAATATTTAAATGGTAAAATCGGCTAAAAGTAAACAAGTTTGAAAAAAAAAGGAAAAAATTCAAATTTATGTTTTTGAATGGATTTTGAAAGCACTTTTTAATATAATGACAGAAATTGTTCATAACAACGAAATAAAAGAAATAGATATCGATCAACAATCAAAAATGGTAGAAATTAAGCCAAAATTTCAGTTTATAGGTATCTGTTTTATCTTATTACAGCATTCACAAGAGTAAAAATTTGATTCACTCTGTGCAAAGCCCTATTTTCTTAAACCACTCAGAATCTTTACTTTACAGATGTTAATGTTAATGCGTTAACATTCACAAAACCGGAATCTTTTTTGCGACGCAATTACTTGGACACCAAAGACGAGAACGACAAAATCGCCTTAAAGAAAATATTCGAAGAACAAATCCTAATAAACCTTCGTACCTACGACGAATTAGCCTTGATTTTCTACGCTAACGACCATTTAAACAATTTCGTCCATTTATTCATTTGCAACGGGACTCAAGTTGTATTCTTATTCAACTTCGGAAGTGAAATTTATGACTTATCCGTCGAACATCCGGAGTTAAATTCAAGTAAATCGATACAAATTGCAATCCAACGCGAAGAAAACATGACCACAATGTACGTCAATGAGAACAACAACAGCATTTCGATCGGAGTCTCACTCTTGGAAACTTATTCAAATAAGCCTTGGATCAATCCCGAAAAAGGTATCAAGTTTGATGTAATTGAAGAAACAGTGGAAAAATTTTTCTTTCAGAGGTTTTGGCGCCGCAAAGGCCACCCGCGCCTCCCACCGAATATTTTCAATTAAATTTGGGCGGATATGACCCCGAAACATTGTTAAAAGTGTCGGAGGATCCTCCCATTTTGCCCGGATATGTGGGATGCATGAGAGGTTTTCAAATTGGCCAAACACTTATAGATCTTCCGTCTAAAGTTACGGAGGTCGACGAAGGTAATGGTCACGCTGTGATATTATTTTATAAAATATTTCGCATTAGGCGTCAAGGCTAATTGCAATATGAAATGTGATGCACTCCCCTGCAAACACGGAGGGATCTGCATTGAGAATTTCCGAAATCAGGAGCATTCCTGCGACTGCGAACACACCAGTTATTACGGGGAGTTTTGCTCAGATGAGAAGGGGGCAGATTTTAGCGGCGAGTCGATTTTGTGGAGGGAATATATCCTCAATGGGTCGGTGGACCACGTCAAAATACAGCTAGCTTTTTCTAGTATGGACATAAGACAGAAAAACACAGCTTTGTTGCTTTTGCAGACGGAGAACAAGTACGTTTATCGGATGCTTCCTGGGGGAAATTATAGCTTTTTTTCGTAGCCGAAGTTTTTATTTTTTGATAGGTTTGAGTCCTGAAGGGTATTTGATCATCCAAGAAGACAGGGAAGGAGCGGTTTTTGCAGCTGTTGTTCAACATAAAAGTTTCATTAACGGTGCGCGACACTCGGTTTATTATCGAAGAGACCACAACGAATCGGAGTTGTTAGTGGATAGAGAAGTGATAGAAATGCACCAAATTCCAGCCCAGACTTTCACAAATGTGCCAGAATTGGGGGCCAATGAGGTGCTAATTGGGGGGCATAACACCAATGATCCAAGGTTTGCGATATACAAAGGCTATAGTGGATGTCTGTCAAGTGAGTATACAAAAAATTTAAAAAATCTATTTTTTCTATTTTGCGTCTTGCTTTAATGAGCCATTTCAACACCAATTCTGGTGCCGAAATAGACTAGGTAGTACACTTTACTTCCTAGAGGTTGGTAATGGTGATTTTCAGCAGCTTTTTGAGTAATTTTTCTTATTTCAAATGATATGCATGAAATATTTGCAGTATTCATTGTTACTTTAACAAATTTTTGAAAAAACTCGAGACTTACCTATTGACACTTCGTAAATCGAATTTTTCAAACTTTGTGACATTTACCACCTTATTAGAGCAAAGGTTCCTAAATTTTGAAAAATCGACTTTTATGTTGAAAAAGAACGTAAAATGTGCAAATAGAAAAAATAACATATAAAACTTGTTTCATAAGTCATTTGTAGGAACTCGTTCAAAACGTGACTTTTTGTCTTACACTTGTGCTTAAAACTGAACTTTATTAAAATTTGTTAAAAATGGACATTTTTACGGTTTTTTTTTTACGAAAGTCCTTCTTCTTTTTAACTTATTAGATAAACTCCTTTTTTTAACGAACGAGAAATACTGGAAAAATAAATTTTTTGTCTGCTTAAAGAAGAAAGTACAAACTTTTTAGGGCTAAATTTTTTTTAAGAATTACAAGGAGATCCAATTTAAAAAAAAAGAAATATGAAGTTTGCTAAAAAAATTAAATGGATCACCAATTTTTTTATATCAACTGTCTATAAAATAAGAAAAAAGGAAATAAAACGTTTATAAATATAAGAGTCTAATTAAATTTTCGTAAAGTTTAACATTTAAAGATCAATAATATAAACGGCCTGTGTATAATCTTATTCACTGTAGATTTATTACTTGTTCACAACCTTTTAATTCTTTCCTGTCATTAGAATTAACGTAAAAAGCATTTACACCAATTATGTTTTACATAAATAAACTAATTGGTAGGCAATAAAAAGTATTGCTTATGTTATTTACAAGACCATTACCATTATCCAGTCATGTATTTTTTTAATTATTTTTTATAGACATATTTATTGAAGTTAATGAGCATGTAATGAAACCTTTAGAAGAATACATGCTGTTTACAAAAACTGGCTCCGAAAAGGTCAACGTTTCAAACCCGCACGGAGTTCGCAGTGCCCAATGTAGCCCCCATTTCGACGTTTTACACGAAAAAACGCCAGGAACCACCAATCTCAACATTAGCCAAGTACGTTATACACAAATCAAAAAGATACCATAAAAGGAATTGCAGGGTAAGGATAAAACATGGGTGGAAGACGCACCTCAAAGAGTTGTTTACACATCTGATGCATCTACTGCAACCGAACAAGAAGAAGGAATCGACAAAATCGTCGTAGTTGTCCTTTCTGTATTTTTTGTATTCATTATTATTTGTTGCATTTATGAGTTGTATCGCACGGACAAAGCCTACAAGAGGCGTAAAGAACTTGAAACTGATGCTAATATATTGTGGTCGAAGGAACAAGCTGCTAAAATGCAGGAAACTCCGTTCGTGCAGGTTGGTAATTTTTGGAAGTATCAATTTTTGTAAAATTTTGACTAGATGCCAGCGGAAACTGTAACAAAGCCGCCAACACAAAACGGAAAATTGCCAAACGAAATCTCAAACGGATCCACTAATAAGGATAATGAGACAATTGTGACAACTGCGGAAGTTACGCCAGTTTTAGAAGAGGTTCCCACGAAACCTTTGAAAAGACAAGACAGTAAAAGAGACAGAAGAATTAGTTTTAGAGGTACTGGTCGTTAAGAACTGTATAATTTATAACAAATATTTGTTTTATAGATAGTGCCAGTGAACTAGCATGGGACACGCCTGAGGAAAGTTCAGAACTCTTAAGCACTATGCACGAAGAAGACGAAGATGAACAAAACGGGAACTCTGATGAGTCAACGCACAAGTCCGTAAGTAATATCGAGGCAATGGCACCCTATAGCACCATAAGCGAAGTTACCTTAAATCTGGATACATAAGTGCTTGGCCAAAAATGTGATGCTGTTTACAAAATACAGTTTCATAAATCAAAAACAAGCCTTTCCATAAATCACACGCATGCCATTAACGCTTAAACTTGTGCACGTGAAATTCTGCATGGGATGGAGTTGAGCATCACTCTTTGTCTTTAAGTCGTAAATTATTGTCAGGTGCCTCTGACTCCACCAGTTAGGGCACGCATCAGAAGTCCACCTCCACACAGCAATCCATTAGCTACTCAATTACCATACATGATCGATGAAATGGGAAGTTTGGAATTCACGGGTACGTCTTCACCGGTGCTGGGTTAACCATCACGCTACATAATATCCCAACATTTTTTATTCAACTAATTTTGTGTAATTCGCTGACTGATTCATCTATGGCAAATATATACATTTTATTTCACGTTTGGTGTTTTCTTTGGCGACAGAGTTCTAACGGAAATCACAAAAGTGTTAACGATGTTAACGAAATTATTAGTGAAGAAGGTATTTTATGGTTTATCGCTTTTGAAAATTTTCTATCCTAATTTGTATTATAGCAAAAGCATCCCTGGAAAAGCTTCTCAGGTTTGGTAATGTCCCAAAACCCGTATTCCTGAACGATCACCAAAGAAAATTTGCTAACCCCATTAGTTACTTAGGAGGACCCAGAATGGCTCCACGAAACCGTTGGAGTGTAGAAAGTGTATTGTCCATAGATTAGTTGTAACAAATGCTAATTAATGTATTTACAAAGTAAAATAAAACCTCTTAACACGTTGAAATCCCTTTCACCAAGTGTATTTGCACGATTTTAAAGGCAAGTCAGATGTTCCAGTATAGAATAATTATTAGTAAGTTTATTTTCGCTTAATCAATAGATCAATACAAAAATGCATTCAAAATTTAATATAAAAAACAAAGTTTAAACTAAAATTACAAAAATAATATGCAACCAATAATACACAACAGCGTAATGATTTCATAAAAACTGGCAAACTGACAGGTAAATGTGACACGTGGGGTGGTTTATAGGTTATGTGTGTTTTTTACCCCTTGGAGTTTTACCAAAAATCGTTTAAAAATCTCGAACAAGAAAACTTGTGTATAACTAAACAATACATATTTTTCACTTAAAGTTCATTATTATACAAAAAACTTTCTTGTATACTTACCATTTTGTTGCGACATGGCGCAAGGTAAACTAAAGACAAAAACACAACTACCCAAAAATGTAAAAAACAAGAAAAGCGCTAAAAAAGGAAGTGCTATTACCAAGAGAGCAAGTGAGTAAAATACATTTCAATTCAATGTCTGTAAAGATTGATTTGTAATTGCATGTGTAGATCGTCCAATTCAGCCCAAAAAGAAAGGAGTTGCAGAAGCAAAGAAATTAAAGCAAATTGTTCATAAAAACGTCAATAAGGCAATAGAAGAGGAACTTCGTTCAAGAGCCTCCAATGAAAATAAATCATTATCTGCGGCCCAAAAGGCAGTCGTGGAATACCATAAGAAAAATGCAAGTGGGCCCTCTTAAAGTTTAAAAAATATTTTCAGTTTTATGTTGTAAGTATTATTATTTATTAAAAAATATGTAAAAAGAGATTTTGTCTTTTTATCAGAATTTGAAAAGGCTCACAGGTGCTTTACAATATTTTGTATGATATTTAGATACACAAAATAGTCACACATTTAAAATTTTAAGAAATCCAAATATTTAGAAGTAAATGTTTAAAAAAGTTCACCTCAAATTTGCATTTTAGTGAAATGCGACGAAACTGTTACGCTAATTTTTGAATTTGGATTAATTAATTACATACTTCCTCGTATTATTGTTCAATTTTAATTATAAGAGGGATTTTGACTTGAAAGAAAATAAAACTTCGCATATTGTTTGTATGTTTATATTATTAGTACTTAATTTAATATACTAAGGCCCACAATAAATATATGTAAACATGTATAATGAAAATGCAGCGTAAAGTTATAAGTACACAAGTATCTTTGTAATGGCACTTTTTACATAAATATGATTATTACTTCTATTTCACCAATTAAGGCACTGAATTCAGTATTGGTCTAAGAATTATGAAGAAGCCACCTACAATCACGATTTTAGTTTTACATTTGCAGAAACGAAATATTTCAAACTTACAATCAAATGACCGCTTTTATCTTTATGTATACTTTCAGAGTTCCCAACAATAACATCAATAGTTCCCCGTTTGCCTTGCTTCATGGAGTGTTGAATCCTGAAATAAATCATTCCATACCTTTGTTTACAAATCCTATCGCATTACTTACGGTGATTTATCAATAATGGTCAACAGAGCTGGATTATTTGTCACATTTATGATATAAGTTACAGTTTCGATTAAATGGGGAACTTCCAGAATTAAATCGCCTTTGTCTTTCTTCAACAAATCTTCCGGAATTCTCACCAGCAACATCTTATCATTATTTGGCGTCACGACAAAGTTCAGTTTGGACAAAGGCAAACAGTGCTTTTGTTTAGCCGATGAATTATTTTTCACTTCGATAACGTAGAAATTTTTGGTGGTAATCAAAACGACGCGTTGGCGAGGCTTGTAACCATGCCTGTCGTATTTCATGACTGTGGTAACATACTAGAAAGTTGGACAATATTTGTTTAGTACATTTTTGTGAAAAATAAATCAGACCTGTTCTCGCTCCCCATTTAAGACCTGAGCGTAGCTCTGTTTCGTCACACCGAATTCGGTCACTCGATCCGTCTTGAACCACTGAGAAACACTCGCTTGATAACTCTTCTTTTTATTTTTAAACAATTTTTCGGCGAGGACTTTAAGTCTCAGCTGCTCTTCTCTCTCTGGGGTTAACTTGAGTCGGTACACCCGAGACATGTGAGCCCCATAAAGGCGCTCCAAGTGTTGCGACGCTTCGATGCAGATATGTGGACATGGGGGCCACGTACGGTTCAGAATATCTCGGGGCAAGTTTTTCGACAGGCGTATCAACCACTGGGCTTTAGCCAACTCCAAAAACGCTTTGTTTTCCTCAGTTGCAGGTCCATTTCGTGTGATAAATCCTTTGATGAAGTTTCGCAAGACATTGGCGGCCCTTCTGCGCTTCCTAGCGCGACATTTTGCAATGAACATTCGCACATATTTTTGCATAATTATGGAAGCCTCTTTCATTTTTTTGTACTTTCGTCGTTGGACTAGACCTTTCCAAGCGGCTTGGATTATGGCAGCCAAGTCGTGTTTTTTAGCTTGGAAGGCGTCTTCGGTGTAGAAGAGGGTTTTGGGGTAGCGGATGAAAATTTTTGTTTTGCCCATTTTGTACTCGTCGGCTTCGTATCCAAGGGCACAGACTAGAATTTGGACACCATCTTTTGGGTTTCCGACGTATTTGGGCCAAGTTTGTTTTGATAGACATTTATACCTCTCGAGGAAAAGGCTGTATTCGCGTCGATAGGCAAAACCGGCTCGACGAACCCTTAAATTTTCCATAAGTCCCAAGTATGTCACTTGGTGCCGTACCAATTCCTCATCAAAGACTCCTAAAAGCGAGGATTTGAAGACAAAAATTCTTACTTTACCATAAAAATTACCAACCTGATCTTTTATCGCCGTTAGGTTTGATGCACCTAATATACGACGGTTCCTTATCCATCAAAATGTGCATTAAATTGTTTAGTGAATTTTTAAATTGAGTAATGGCAGTAATGGGGCGCCTTTTGCTTTGTTGTTCCTCTTTCAAGAAAACTGATTGGATAATATTGTTGGAAGATTTTGACATGGTTTCCCTCAAGTCGCGGAAGAGCAAGTCGTTGTTTTTCTCGAGGAAACCTTTAACATTGTACGTCACAGCACCAGCATAGTGAATTAAGCGGAATTCCTGAAATTAAATTTTGTTTTAATTAATTTACAATTAGATAAGCGATATTTACATCTCGGCCCATAATTTTTTGTAATTTAATGTCAGCTTTTTTATGGCTGATAAAGTGGTTGTGGTAACTCAAGTTCTTATCTAATTTATTTAACATTGTCATGTCGGAGGAATCCCCGGGTCGGAGGCACTCTTCGTCCATAAAAGCGATAAGCCCTTAAAATTACGTAAAAAGATGAAAATTTATAATTGTTATGCGAAAGCGTTGAAATTCTTGTAGAAAATTAGATATAACCGAATAATCATGAAAAAAAATTGATTTAAACATAATAAATGAAACCTAAAATATTTATTCTGACTGTAATCGAGGTTCAAATCAAGTAATTTTTCAGCGTAATTGACCTTGATCATCTCCAGCAATTTGAGACAGACATTATTTCGTAAAAGATTTATGGAAAGCACCGCTTATACCTTTATGTTTTTCCTCGATTAAATCGCAGATAACTTTATTATCAAAATACTCAACATTCTGCCACTCGATACCCTCTTTCAAATATTCCTCCTGTTCCGACTTGAGAGTCAATTCTATGAAAAGTTGTTGCAACTTTTCGTTACAGAAATTGATACACAGCTGCTCAAAACTTGAAAAAATTTATTAAAAATATTTGAAATTTGTCACCCAAACTTACCTGTTCTTTTCGAAAATTTCGAAGCCATAAATATCCAAAATGCCCATTACGCTGTAGGTCCTCTTGTCATGCGGTTTGAGGGAAGTGTTGAGTCTGTGGACCAGCCAAGTGAAAAGTCGATCATAGACCGCTTTTGCCAAAGCGTCACGTGCATAAATCGCCAATTCGCGGGTTAACGGAGTCGTTACGACGTCTCTAATTGTTTCAATTGTGCGATTTGTCAGGGCATTTTTCAAATCTTCGAGACTGCATCCAAGAAGCTACAAGACACTTTACTAAGAACCCCCCAGTTGGATTTTTACAAAAATTTTGTACCCTGCTGACAGTTTCGACGATTTCCGGTTTAATAATTGTGGAAACTCCGTTATCCTCCGAAAATCCGATATTTCCCAAATGTAGAATAGCCGCTGTAATAGCAAAAATTTCGTCTTGTTCTTTTTGATCAAACTCAATTACTGTTAGTGCGTTTTTGACATCACGGTAGCCTTTTTCGTCGTCAACTGATGCGCCGTTTCTCTTGGCCTAAAACATTTCGTTATTATTTATAATAAATGTAAACTTTGTAGTGCTTACTCCATTGGAAATGTAATAGTACGAATCTAAATCCCGTTTTAAGTTAAGTCTTTGCAATTCTTGTTCATCAGCACCGGAAAGTATTTGATAAAAAATGTGAAAATTTCTTTCGCCAGGAACTTGACTGATAACCCGGGACTTTTCTAGTAGATAGTTTAGGATATTTCCGCCAGAAGGATTGCCTTCATAATTAAATTGTACGTCCATGTATTTACCAAAACGACTAGAATTGTCATTGCGATTAGTTTTTGCGTTTCCGAAAGCTTCCAAAACCGGATTTGATTTAAGAAGCTTGTCTTTGACCCTTTCAACGTCTCCTCGATGGTCGGTGATTTCAGCAATGTATTGGAGTATCTTTTTTGATGCTTCAGTCTTCCCAGAACCTGATTCGCCTACAAATTTTATAATAGAGAAACTCATCAAAAAAATTCAGATTTTGCGTACCAGAAATTAAAATGCATTGTTCCCTGTTTTCGTTTTTTAACGACCTGAAGGCAGTGTCTGTTATCGCAAATCTACAATTTAATGAGTGTTTATTAATAGCTCTAATGACTGTGTAAAGGGGGCTTACACATGAGGCGGAACTTCAAAGAAGTGCTTATTATAATAAGCCTTAACGTCTTTGGGTCCATAAATATCCAACTGTTTGTAAGGGTTTACTGAAATTAGTACTTGCCCAATGTACGTCTGAAAACAATTATTTTTAGCTCATATACATCGAGAAATTTAAATTGTGATAAAATATGATTTTTGGGAATTATTTTTTCTTAACACTTATATCGCATGTTCTTTTTTTAAAATTGCCCGAGAATTAGTCTTCATCACGATTTTTTCGGTAACGATTTGTTTTAGTTTAAATTCGTAAAGATAAATTTACCGAAATTTGCGCTTAATTCATTTTAAAGTGTTAAAAAGTGAAAACTATCAAATACCAATTACAGTGGCTATAAAGAACATTATTAATTATAGGTACTTACATAAATTATATTCTCTTTAAACCTCTTCTCAAGATTTTCGACAAAAGCAGTTTCGCTGGTGTAGTCTTCCAAAAGAACAGCATCTTGAACACCCACCTTGTCCCTGTGCTGGAGATGGGTCTCCATGATCGGTCTACAACAAATTCATTGACTTTTATATTGTAGAAAAATTCGTGACACGTATTGAAGGTACTTTTACTCTTGCGATAAAACTGACGTGCCTATCTTTATAGCTTGTTTCTTTTATCTATTCGTTTGTTATTTTCTACTGTCTTTGCTAGAATATAGTGATGGATTTGTGCCTATTTTTACTCGTAATTAAATAATGGCAAATTAAACCATAATTGTACATGCGTGACGATTAGGTTTGCTTCTTCACAACTACCTAAGCAACAAGTCATGCAAACTAATTTTATATCTCTTCAATAAATTTAGAGCAAACCACTAATTCCCTTTAGACGACTGATGGTTGTAGTTTCTTTTCATAAAAAATAGAGTTGCATTTAATTAAAATTAATGACACATTAAAATCGTTATCTTTATAAAATATACACGTAAGTGTACCTACGTGTGTGCCACTGATGATAATAAAATAACAACGTGTCAACAGAGAAAAACAATTTCGATTTCTAAATGAGTATTTCCACAACAAATTTTTGCCAGTACATGTTTGTCAAATGAAGTGTTACAAGCAAAAATCACTAGATTTTTTTTATTTCTTACTTGTTATTTTTATTTCAAATTCACTTTAAATATTAAAAAACGATTCAATTTAATGAAAAAATGTTTTTTAATCATTATACATCTTTCGTGAACTCTAAGAATTTACTTACTTACTTTTTTTGAAGGGCTACTCTCAGCTAGTCCAGATTTACTAATTTTTTGATCGACTTTATCATTCGAATAAAGAAGTCAAAGAAGTTTGCATTGGGTTATTAATTCCGAAGCTTAATTTCTTTAAAACCACCCAGGGTTTCAAAACACCTTATTACTGCCTTCTCTCCACATTTTCTTGTTTGTCTTTTTTTTAGCAAAAACGTAAAATTTATATAATTTTAAAAACTGATTTTCTCCCCCTTGTATTGTCTACAAAAAAGTTTAAACCCCTCATTGGAGACATCGTAACTAAGTATGCGACAATTGCTAGACTTTTAAGGAAAAAATAGACAGGAAATTTTGTTAAGTTTGTTCAAGTAAAAATCGTACAATCGATTCGAAATTAATTACAATGAGTCATTGTGTTTATGGAAAAGTTGGAATTATAACTCAGGTTCAATCTAATAATTCTAAATTGTATGGAAGTGCTCCTCCTACAGGTCTGTATGATTCCCATATGAAAAGTATTAAACCTACAATACAATTTTAAATTAAAAGTAAGGTAAGGTAAGTTAATTATAGTTATTAACATTTATCTTTTCAGATAAATGCACTTCGGTTAGCATAAATCCATAAAAAACCCTTTTACGACAAATTGACGCTTTTGGGATCAATTATGCCGATATCATTTTCATTTTGGTACTAAAACATTTATTGATCAATCAATTCCATGTCAGATAAATGATAAATGATTGACACTTTAACGGTATACCTGCCAGATGATTCTGTTGGAAGTCGAGTCTCGTGTCACTCATCTTAATGTACATAACATAACAATATATCTTTCAGATTTTATAGTCCAAGATTCATTTTTCCACATATTGGTGTCTATAGCCGCTTATCTTTCAAGATTTAATAAGTGTCTATTGTCTCCTAATGTGCAGATGCTGCGATGGCTTAGAAAATGAATCATTAAACAAATATCCATTTTGACGACATTTGTATAAGTACTTTCCTGTTTTTTAAATAAATAAACGTAGTTTTAAAATGCATTGTTTTATTAATTATTACCAGTTACTGGTTCCAAGAGACGAAGAAAGTAACAACTTATTAAATAATTGATTGTATCACATTGTCATTCTTTTATCATTTTCACCTGCAAGATAAGGTTGATTGTCACAAAATGGCCTTCAGAAACAATTAAATTTTAACATGCAGGAAAAAGTAGAATTTATTGTATTGCACATTCTAGAACTGTTTATTTTGTTTTATTTGTTTAATTACTGTCTACTACATTTAAATAATTATGATATATGTACTTAAAATACTTTTTTTTTATTTTTGTTAATTTATTCGTTCGAATAGTTAAAGCAAACGAATAAAAAAGCGAAAACAAATAATGTAATTTGCAAGAAGAATGTAATTCAGTTCTATTAATTTGTTATCGAACAATCTCTGATATCGTATGTTACCGAACAATGTTATCATATTATATCAGCGGCATTTTATTGGAATGTCTGGAGCCGCCTTAAACCAAAATCTCGAAAAAGAAACAAATATGACTCTCAAATAGCTCAATTACTGTAACAATTTGTTAATTAAAATTGCTGTTAACCTAATTTCATTGACTAAATGATGTACATTGTGGTGTAATTGTTTCCGCAAGTTCTCAATTCTTCTAAATATTTGTCTTTGCTCTTTCGCTACAAGCGCTTAAATGTTACTTACCTTTCTACCGGTCGAAATTAGAACATTCAATGCACTACTATATTTCCTTTACAGCCAATATCATGAAACTAACTGTAGGTATAATATTGTTGAAGCCTCTGGATGTGATAACACTTATCTTTTTTATCGTGATAAATGATGACATCAAATGCTTTCCTTATTGGTTAGTTAGATTTTAGCAAGGTTTAGTAATACTAATAACACAATTTATCAATTGATAGATTTTAATAAGTGTAATAAGTTACTTTAAAGATATTTTCATGACGTAATATTGAGGACAATCAAAGGATTAAAGTGCTTTATTACTTGTTATTTACGCAACTGCACTATATCTTTTGTTCACATCATCGATGAAAGCGAATGGTATTTTTGCAATTTTAGATGTAAAATTCCGAAATTTATATAATTTATCGTACATCTCTATCACTTATTAAATGCAATATAAAAATTTATGATTAGCTGTTAATTGTTACTTCCTAGAACACAAGTGAATAATTTTGTTGTATAATTGAGAATTTGTATCAAAGCCTTAATCTAAACATGTACGTAAACACTTTCACCTTACTTTCCTGGCAAATAATTGAAAAGTCCATTAAAGACCAAATTAAACAATTGTTTCAATTGTTGATAAACCTAAATATGAATTAAAATGTTTACGGAGGCCACATTTCAAGCATTTTTAAAAGCAAGTATCGCAATATAAGTCCTAAATGTACGAAATGAAATATAAGTTTGAACATAGCCACAGAACACCTAACATAGCTAACTGATTGTCATTTTTGACCTTTTTACATTGAATTGTTGACACTGAAGACAATTGACCACAATCACACGATGAAAATTTTCAATCCTGCCAAATTTAAAGTGTTTTTTTTTGTTTGTATTTTTGTCTTTTTTGAATAGATACTACTTTTCAGACAATTCATTTAGAACAAAAAGAAAAGTTTTCTACAAAAATTTGTCACTAGATTTGTCTTTTTTCAATTATTTCTGGACGCCCTATGTATTTTAAATATTTATACATACATTTAAATTTCTGAACAAATAGGTACATTTTTTTTATTTTGTGCACAACAAAGTTAAGAAATGTTCCACTTTTTGTAATAAACAATAAGACTTAAATCTTTTCACATACATGAAACCGCTTCAGACAAATAAGGGCACTTGCTTTCAAGTGAGTTTGAAGATGCACTTTATACTTTCATTAACTTTTAAGGCTAATCTCGGCCTTTAAGTATCTAATATCGCATTAAGTCAAAACATCTGATGTTATTCGTTAATACGAGTGAAAGTCTTTTGAAAAAGGATTTAAAAAATTAAATCTAACATATCCGGGGTTCTAAATCGTTATCGCAGGTGTATTAAAATTCTGCCATAGACGTCGCTATGAAGGTTGTAGAGCCAAAGTACTCTTGAAGTCATTGTCCCTCGAGTGACTCAGTTATTTCTTTAAAAGACTGGGTCTAAATATCTAGAAATTGTGTGGGATGATTGTCGTGGGTTTAGTTTGTATTTCCTCATTAATTTTTAATAGATTGAGAAAAAATTTCTAGTAATTACATGCTATTGTGTTGACTAGAAGAATATAGGTATATTTGATGTCGAAATTTCTTGTACCCTGTTAATTAAAATAAGAAAATGGAAAGAAAGTACATAAAGTATATTTGCTCTCACTAATAAATGTCGAAAATTAGTAAAAATTGAAAAACGGAAAAAATTGTAAGTAGATTCTAGTCCAAAGCAAAATTCTGCTACAACTTTCCTTTTAGTTCGCTAGTCTATGATAAATGCACGTAATAAAAGAAAATATTAAATGCCATTCAAAATGTGTAAATAAATTTTAATTAAAAATAAAAATTATTAGTAATAATTTATGATAATATAATTATCTTATTACACATTTTATTTGTGAAAAGCCATAAAGCTGTTTGAGAAATTGATTGCAGTTATTTTTATGGTTACAGTTTTTTCATTTTATTACAATCACCTCCAATTGAAGTTATGAGGAATTTATAAAGGAATGACTAATTTTAAGAAAAATACACGATCTAATTAATGATTGGAAATACAATAATTGATAACCGACATATGATATTGCTGTTTTTATGAAAACCTTGAAAAAGAAAATTATGAAATTAATAAATTGCTTTTAATTTTCTATTTTTATTCATGTCATGTTATAATAACAGTAACACAAAAGCGTGCACTTTTTGAAAATCATTCAAAATTCCGTGTCATTAGCTAAGTGTTGCACTTAATTTTTCCAATGTTTATCCATCAAGGCAACAATAAAAACATATTCTTTTATTGTCGCGTCATTAGATGTGCTGTCAACTCAATTATTTATAATTTCATAACACCGCATAAAATGGGTCTGGGTTTCCTACTTTCATAAATAATGAGGGTCAATTAATTCTACTTACTTTCCAGAAAACACCTGTCATTAGATTATGTATTTACTTTATTAATTTTTATAATTCGAACGTCATTTTGTGAAAACCACATTTTTTATTTCAATTGAAGAAATTGGACCAAATTGCCTAAATCTTAAAAATAGACAGCAGAACAATAAAAATAATATGGTGTACCCATCAAAATAACCCAGTAACCTATTAATGTATTAAAAGAGTTACTTAACTTGATTGTCCACTGAAATAGTCACTGTTTATTGATATTTATTTTGTTACGACAAGGATTTTTCAGGTACGTGTATTGTATGTGTAATGTTTCACAAGGAAAACAAATTTCGTTTTTGTACTTTTTTTAAATATATGTATGTATGTACTGCTGACTGATAACTGCACTTTTATTTTGAATGTTTAGAAAATTATTTCATGCTCACTGAGAATGTAAAAACTTGCATCTTGTAATCACTGAAACAAGAAAACGTGAGTTGAATATTTAAAATTGTTATTTACTCAAATATTCAGAAAAAGTAAAAAACATACGGGTAGAAATAATTAAAAAGACTCTTACTTTCAAACTAAATATGTAACTAGTAATAAATCACATTAATTGCTCACACCATAAAATTTTATTGTTGAAATAATACGAGGAATGTTTAGTTTCATTTTTGTTTATTTCCTATGCACCTTTATACAATGCAGAAACTTTTTCGAATTCGAAATTACTGCTATTATAACCTCATGAATCAATTTGTTTGGATTAAACCGTTTATTACTGTATACAAATGTTAGACCATTTTTATCTTATAGTGGTATAAATATTGAAGTGAGACTAGAATAAACCTGACTATTTTAAAGTAGTCAAAAATGTGTAGTGACCTAATTGCGTCAAAACAAATTAATATATCATAATTATATTAATCATGAAATGAAAACTTTATCTTACATCTCACACTTATTGTAAAATTCCACCATTCATTATAGTTATTAAAATAGTTTCCTTGGTTTGATAAAAAAATAATAAGAAAATTAATCAACGAAACTATGTGAATTTTTCAAGGAAAATTAATTCAGTGTGCATTGTCGCTACACCTTACATTTTTAATTACAGCTTTCCGCTAATTAATCTGTTTACAAAGCTCTTCGCACACTTCCGTTCATTCATAAATTTGGAAAATATGCGAAAGCTCAGGAATATTTACCCCGGAACTAAACTTACTTAAAAGCTAAACATCCAAAAGTTTAATAACTAGTAGATTATGAATTTATTAGAAATAAAACAAGCGGAAATACAAAAAAATATATATTGTTCCAAATAAGGAAACGTCGCCTTTACATGTTAAAAAGCTTTTTTGAAGAAAAAGTCAATAAAATAGTTTCCTTGGTATGATAAAAAATAATAAGAAAATTACTCAACAACAAGACAAGACGCCCTTAAGTCTTGACAAAATTTAGTAATTGTACAACTCAGTGTAAAAAAATAAGTAGGGTTTACGTAAACAAACAATAAAATAACAAATATAAAATAAAGTTATAATAAATTTGAAAATTGCACTTTTATCACTTTTAGATAAAACCCTCTGTCACAAAGGGCATGAAGATTATATCAAACGATAGATCAAATAAACATTAAATAATAGAAGAATTTAATTAAGTCAAAGCATGATTTTTTTCAAAATTTTGTAGTAAGGGAAGGAAACTTTGTAAATTAGTTTTTTTCGAAACTTAAAATGTCTCATGTTTTCCAAAAGTTGTAGCCTTGATGTATTAAAAATAATCAGTATTTAATTTTTATTTTCCCTACTTGATACACGATTTTATTTGTTAAACCCTTCAAAAACAGAAGTGTTATATTCTGAAATAACCAGTTCCACATATTTCTCGGAAAATTACGGTTTGTTTCAGGAAGAAAAGAATGCCTTCATTATACATACAGATGGGCAAATACCGGTACTGCCGGTACCTGCACCTACACAAGATAAAACAAGGAACCACTCAGTACACGAATAAATGGTTTGTTTGTATGACTAACACATGTAAGCATATAACATTTTTTTAACAAAATAATTTTTTGACCCAACAACCGAGACATTTTCATCAATCCAATTGAAAACAAACCGCAAAAATTTGTAGGTTGAATAAAGTGCGCAAGCACATTGTCACTTGCTGACCTAATAATATGTTTCAGCAAAGAAAAATTCGATGTGTCATCGTTTGGGTGTTTTCCCTTGATTTAACCGGCGTTTTATTTTTTTAAATAGGGCTTGCGTACGTACCAATTGTCTTCCAAAAATTCAGGTATATTCAGTTGCACAAAACTTCACCACGGAATATTTTTTCATGTTTTTTGAAAAAGTCGCACTGGCATCGTCAGGAAATGAAATTCACTGTGGCGCGTGTCACGCTATTTCACGCACGTGTAGTTCAAAATGTCGCGATCCTATGTATAAAACGCGGGCATTGACAGCCAGACTGCATATTCCTTCGTGTTTGGAGTCTTCGACCACTCTGTCTCGGTGGTCCCCAGAACACAATATGAACTCTCCCGCCTGCGATGAACGGTGAAAGGTTGCCAGTGGCGGTGCCGGAGAAAAATTACAGTGACATTTTTCACGATGCACCAGACATGAATATTCACTTTCGAGGATTTTAAAATAATGAACCTCTTTCTGTCTTTATCATTTATTGATTTTGGATCATTTTATTGGTGGCACACTATAATTTTGTAATGACCGGATTTTGTCCTGACTCCGGTGCCTCCATTTTGACAAATAACAATTCGAATCACACCACTATCTAATGAAATTTATTGAAGATGACTGAAATTTCTTGTTTTCAGTCTTGTAATTGTCTCCGTGACAGATTAGCAGGATTTTCTAAAGTTACTTTATCGTTTTTACTTTTGTCTGGCGTTTCTATCGCATGTGGTGCTTACGAAGGAGAAAACTCGTTTGTCCACCACTAGCACTTGCTTTTTGCCGGTTTGCCTCTTCGGGACTGAGGAGTTGAGTTGTTATCCTTGTCATCTGTACCATTGCACTTTTTCATTTGTAACGTATTGAATGCAATATAAATTCTGAGGTCTACAATGTGATACACTTAAAAAGCTTTCCATTATCCACACCACATATTTTGCTTTCAAGTATAGTGTTCTGTGATTTGTTGTGGACACTGTATTGTAAATCAATGAATTTCGTATCAAAAGAAAAGGAAAATAATGTACTTTGTGTTCCAATTAAGGCCTGTATTTAAAAAAAATGTTAAACACAAATTTACATAATGAGTTAAAACAATTCAATTAAAAAAAGATATCTCGAAACTAATTTTTTTTATTGCTCTAAAGTCAATTTATGGTCAACACAAATTAAACTACTTCAAATTAAGATTAAAAGTTTTTATTTCAGAATTTTTCAAATTAAGAACATTAACATTTTACTAGTTACTCTTGAAATTTTGTTTTATCTAAAACATCGACAGTAATTTTTTATCAATTTTTGTCAAAATGTGGGAAATCATTTTTTCTTAGAAAAAAATATTAAATTTTTTTTGGGTGATTGCAAGATGGAATTGCAGACGATTTTTAATAACAACCAATATCTATAATCTCATTTAAATACTTGCAAGATGGAATTGCAGACGATTTTTAATAACAACCAATATCTATAATCTCATTTAAATACTTTTAAAATTTTTAACATTTTGTTACAAGTCGTTGTGTTTATTTAAAATTTCAACATTTGTAACCATTTACACACAAGTTCAATTATCACTAATACTACCACAAAAGTATAATGTACGAGTAAATTAGCTGCAATTTCTATTTTCAAATTAGTTGCAAGTAGGTAAAGTAAAACGTCGAGGAAATTGAAATTACGAGTGTCAATAACTAGGTATTTAAATAATATAATCAAATATTGGTGAGCAACTATCTTATTATCAGTACCCAGCTGTCTTAAATATTTTTGTTTGGTTAAAGAACAATTCATTTCAGGCTAAATTAAATAACCTTTGCTAATTTACACTTTTTTCCGAATTTCGACTGTTTTGCGTTGACTAAATTCTATTATCTTTCTTTTACGTGTACATCTTTTTCGTAATAAAATATTTTTTTATTTTTGTGGGTGGTTTTTTAATTTTATCTATAAATATATTTCCGTATGCAACACTCTTGGATTAAAGTCTCGTATTTACATAAACTTATTTTAAAAGAACTACATTTAAATGTACTGACCTTAACTTCGGATTTGTTGATCGACTGACAGCCGTACAAAGTTAAACATGTACCTGTATTTTTTGTCAAGGAATCTTATTAGGTCAGGGTGATAAAGTGAAGCTGGTTAACCACTAGAAATCAATATAAGTAAGCCATTGATTTATCTGGTCAGAATAGTCCACTATCTGCTTTAAATGTAGATGCGAGATAAATAATTACAAGTGATATGATAAATATCTAATATTTACATATTTTTAATGTCAAAAACATCCTCCTACAGAAATTTAAAAATTGACGAGTAAAGTTTTTACTCATTTGTTATTTAAACCAGAAACTTTTTACTCACATTTTTCATTTACGAAAGAACACTTGAACTTATACGTATATCGCAGACAATTCATCACTTGAACTCCTCAAATATTTATACTACAATTGGTAGTAAATGAATCGATATATAGACAGATTGGGAATAATTATTCAAATAAAATATTTACAACAACTGTAGAAAGAATGCTTGAATGAAGAATTTTCATGACCATTTTTGATTTGCAAAAATGCTTGAATACTTATTTTAGTACAGTATTTAGCGAAAGCAATTTCGCCTTAACTTTATCCTGACATAAGTCGTGTATCATGAAACCAGTCACGATTAATCTTTACTGTGAAATTAAATATTTGTTAAAAAACACGAAAAACATCAAGATTTAGGTCGTTATTTCTTGAATTGTTTTATTTTTTTAAAGGAAAACTTATTATTATATTATTGCTTACACTTTGTAATAAACCATTAGTTTTCCACCTATTACTTAACCTTGATATTGATTAAGTAATTAATATTGTTAAGTGATAAAATATTTATGACCTGCGTGTTGTGATTTTATTCGTTTGACTTACAACTTACAACCCCACAAAGCTTTTTAGATTTTTTCTCTAAAATTTTTTTAACAATCGACTCATGTACATTGAAGTTGAGTTTATTTTACCAATTTATTTATATAATTTTGCAATAAGAACAAAATATTTTTTTTAAGTTAACATAATCCTTGCACACTTGTAATTATTATTCAAAACCTGACGTTATCGTTCATCTGCAAACCTACAATTTGTATCGACTTTATGCAAATATTTTTCCGAAAAGAAGATATAAAAATATATGAGTCAACGGCGTATTCTTGTTAAAACAGCTTTATTTCTTGGTAAATTGGAAATGAAAAATTTTAATTACAATTTATAAGTTGCGTGTAGAAATGAATACTTATACTTACATATTTATCCGCAAACCGCAAACGTCACAAAAGTGACAACTTTTATGACTAAATGTCAGAAATAAAAGTTTTACCATGACATTATTGACATTTAACACTGTTTACTTTTTTGTCTATTTCGCTGTTTCATCAATTTCTGGAGAGGTACATCTAAAATATTCGACATTTTGCATTACTAACTAGTTAAATTAATAAACAATTTTGATACCTTTTGTTTATAAGTATTGTTATGATTTCATTACTTACAAAGCGTCCTGATTATTTTATTAATTTACTTGCGAATTATAACGATGCTTTTTACTCTCGATCTAAATACGTTTTTTAATAAAATAGTATATGTTATCTAAAAGTAAAAGGGAGTTTATGTGACTCAGATAAATTATTTGCAACGTTCGCTTCACCAAATAAACTATCAGTTTATTCCTAGTAACATAACATACTAATATCTTGTTTTTGTGACTCAATTTTCCATTTTTGAAATTACACAATAAGAAAATGAATTAATGAAATTAATTTTTGTTGTTCAAACAGCAAAACGTGGGCTGGTGTGCTATATTTGTTTCACTGCAATTTATTCAACTCTAAAGCTGCAAACTGCATTTTCTTTCTTGTTGCGTTTCATCAAACCAAAACCCACAAGTATCGCATGTTGACACGTATCGTAAAACACTTAATTTTATGGATAATAGTTTTGTAATACATAATAAATAACTTTCTGTAAAATTCTGATTAAACTATGAAGTTATGAGAAAAAAAATTTCCAAAACTAAACATAACTAAATTAGGAATATATTTCCAAATTAACTATTGTTTAGTTTTTTATTCAAAATTTGGACTTTTACAAGTTTTTCGATATTTGACTCATGGTTACATTCATAAAAAATTAAAATTTAAATTCCTATAATCGGTTACCTTAAACTCTTAAATTAGTATTAGATATGACGTCATTTGTATTAATTGGACGACGCGTAGCGACGGTTGGCGTCAATGTCAACTGTTCGCGTGTTTTGTAGCGTCGTCAGCGTCAGTTGTAACGCGTTGCACGTGCTATAAACACTTTACCAACAAACTGTTTGTTGTATTTTCACTACATACACGTTAATTATCTGAAGTCGTGTATTTATTTACGATTAAAAATGATAACGATGTAAATTGCTCCCTCGCAATTTAAAGCTTTATTTGCAATGTGAAAATTTAAACAAAATGAATGAATGAATGACTTGCGGTAAGTACGGAAACTACCCTGACCTACCCTGACCTAGCACGAAAATGTGAATGCAAAAATCCAGAGCTTTTCATTGTGATTTCGCACCATCAATGGACGTAGTAATTAATTAAAAATACTTACAAGAACTTTTATGTTTGATGGATGAATTTTTTTTAACATATTAGAAACACGAAAATGGTAACGCGTCCTGGAAACCTGTACAAAACTCCTCCAGGATCACGTGGCACAAGTCCTGCGAGAAGTTTGAACAGGAGTACTAGACCCAGTCCTGTCCAATCACCGAATCGAACTTCTCGAAGTCCAATCAGGACTACTTCTAAAAAAATTCAAAGCAGTCCAGACAGACAAAGAAAAACTCCGGAGAAAATTTTAATTAGATCAAGAGGCAACAGTCCTGCGAAAAGTCGGGATAGCTTGTCGAGATCAAGAGGGAGCGAGTAAGTCACAACTTTTTAAATTTTGGACGCTCTAGAAGTTTGTTAATCCCAAATTAGGAAAAGTTTTGCAAACACAAACGTTATAATGTTTTGTTGAATTTTGTTATTTTGAGATGTGAACTGTATTAATTTAATCGTGCGATTCGATAGCACAGGTCTTTGGCCTTCTTATAGTTTATGCAAATTTGCAAACAAAAATAGTTTTCTCATAATGTAATTTTTTCAGGTCAAAAGTTTTAACACTATTCGTGATCACACGAAACAAAAATCGAAAAATAGCATTTATTATGCCGATTAGCACAAGTTAATTGTAGTTTAGGATTTTTTAAGATATGAAAATGAAAATTTTTTGTGTTATTTTTAAGGATCAAACTACATTTTGTTAACATTTCCATTTTATTAAATGCCGACAATTGCCCACATAAAGCGGATTCTTTATTGTCACAACTACAATTTATTTCTATGCTGATTAGGTACTGTTTGAGTTTGTCATCGAAATTGGGTTTATAGTGGAAGCTTAAATAATGGAAGACCAAATTGTTTACACAATTTAAGTAAATTGCACATTATAGGTATACCTTACCTATGGATATATCATTTCTACGATAATAATATTCCTACATACTTTATTTTGTTGAAGACATAACATACCAAAGTTATATTTTAATATAATAACGCTTTAAACAAACAAAACAAAATCAGCAACATTTTTTACCTCTGAAATAAATATATGTACGTAAGTATGAAAAATTTGGTATAGAATGTGAGAAAATTTGAAAACTTTTACTTTGTTATAGGCTTATTACCACATAAAATTTCTTTTGTTGTCACTGATGACAGTTACATTCCAAGTTACTTCAAATCCACTTTCTTTTGAAAATGTAACTTCTTAATTGTAAGTAAATGTTTGCGTTAAAACTATAAATTTTCCAGTTTCATGTTAACACATATTAAGATAAATTTACTACTTTATTTACGCTTTGAATGAAGAAAATGTAATTAGTTTTCTTGAAATCTTGACTCAGGTGATTTCATACTTTTCGACTTTAAATCGTAATGAAATTATAACTAAATAAAATGTTTTTATGATCTCATAGAAGAGAGTCGACCATTTTGAACGGCTATACAAATTAATACAATAACAATATTAAAGATATACAACTATATCTCAAATAACCGATTTCTGATTCTGTCTCTTTTTTAATAGAGCATATGAGTTTAGCAGTTTTGATATTATTGTTTTAGATTCATGGAAAGTTGATAATAAATTATAATTGTTCTGTCTAAAATAATTTTGATTTTAAATGTAGATATTAACCGTTTATAGAGCGCTCAAAAAGTGGCGCAGAAACTCAATAGTACGACGTTATTGAGGAGCATATGCAGCTTACAAGAAAAATGTTGAAAAAATTTTTTGGGTCATAATTTAAATTATGAGATTTAGTTTTTGATATTTGTTGTAACAGTAGGTACTTAACATAATCTGCGGGCTCTTTTTATATTATTATTATAGTGTGCAATTATAGGTTACTTTGGATAAAACAACAAATGAGCTTTATATCTTATTTTTTTAAATAGAAGTATGTAAAAAAAGTACCCGCTGATGGGCTTTAAAATAATAGTGACAATCATACTTTCTACATTGTGACTAAAAAAAAATATCTTATTGATATTGTGCATCAAATTGTTAGTATGGATTTTTGTTCTTTTGCTGTTTTTGAGTTAATGCTTCTATTTTAATACAGAAAAATGCAATTATTGATTACTGAGTGCTAATAAAAAAAGTTTCCAGTTCAGTTTATAAAAAACCGTTTTTGAATAATTTGAAATATTTGTTTAGATTACTCACTTTCTGAAAGGGTAGTAATAAAGCGATCAGTAAATAATTCAATTTTGATCAGTATAAAATGATCAGTATTTAATTAATTTTGCACAGTAAAAATAATAAATGCTAAGTAAAGCACGCACAGTATTTTATTATAATTTGTTCAGTAAAAAAATTCAATTTGCACAGTAAAAATAATAAATGCTCGGTAACTTTAATCAAAATTAGTAAAGCAACATTAAATTTAAAGAATTTTCAGTCTTGGTTACATAACAATGTATGGAACCTGCGCAAGAATGTTATTTATTATTATTGTAGGGTGGTATATGTATTAGCAAAAGCTCCTGTGCAAAAATTATTTTAGCAAGGGCTGGAAACGGTGCACAAATGGTAATCAGTCTAATCAGCGTAGGCCACTTTTTGCACTGCTGTGCTCCTGATACCACAAAATTGGTTATTGAACGCTTTGCGATAGATATTCTGATTTTGCTCGGAAACATTTTGTTTGTTTTTGTTTGTAAATGTGTGAATATTAAATTAATTAGTTTTGCTAGGCATTCATTCATTGTCTTTACTGTGCATTTATTCTTTTTACTGTGCATTTATTATTTTTACTTATAAAAAATACTTGTCGTTTAAATAATATACTGTGTATTTATTTAATTTGTTCCTTTTCTGAAATTTGACTTAAATTTCGTTGTCATAATTAGTACTTTGCATTCAAAATCTAAATGTAGTCAGGCAGTAGGAAGGTAAAGCATATCTCCAACCTGATAACATATTTTAATATCGATTTTTTAAAATAAAAATATTTTTCACGACCTAACTTACCTCTAATAGTTTGGGAAAGCAAAACCATTTTAAATTTCATAATAGCAGCTATAATGAAGTTCTATTTAACACTTGTTTACTATGATACAATGGTAACGGTATACAATAAACTTTGTTATTGTATTATTTATGAATCCTTTGATGTTATTTGTTCAGAATTTAGACCAATCACATATGCTACCAATAAAAAATTATCGATTTTACATACTTACCTACTAGGATAAATTCTAACCTTGATATAATTTTATTTAAACAAGTTTAAGGTATCTATTATGTGTACGTAGGTACATATGTGCGCATATTGTTATGAATAAATAATGAAATTGGGCATGCATCACACAAGGTACCTACTACTTTTCCATTCATATTTTCATTCATAACTGTTGGTTTCAGTATCTCATTACTACTCATTAGACAACTGTATGAGAACAGTTTTGTAAGCTTACCTAGTACATGTATGAATTATGAGTTTGTTTTTTTCTTTTTTTTTTAATTGAAAAAACTAAATAAACACACAACTCAACCACTTAAACTATTACTAAAATTAAATTGTTTCATATATGACTAAACTTTTATTTTTTAAATTATAATACATTTTGCCTGATAAGGTTTAGTCATTAAAAAAAATCTAAGCACTACTACAGTTCCACAATAATACCAAATATGAGATTAAAGATTAAATCATTTGTTAATCACTCTTATATTTATTTATGAGTAATCAATAATCATTGATACATTTGTTGGTTATTAACCCACATAAATAATAAACAAAAATATATCAAAGCAGGTTGAATCACCCTAAAACTAATAAGCAAACTTCTGAACAAACAACGTCTGAAAATAAATCTCATTTTGCTAATAGTTATTTATTATATAAGACGTTTGGACTTATTTCACGAGTAGAAAACAATCTTTACATCGTCGTGTATAATATATTTATTTCTAAATAAAAAATAGAATTTCCAAAAAAATTACAATGTTTGGCACAAAAATCGCAATTGTGTTGCTCTGCTACAATGATGGGTTACTAAAACATTTTATCTATCCTTGCAGTTAAAGTTCTACTTTATCTACTCAAAGGAGTTGATAAAGAAATAGTTTAACACCTGCTATAAAAAAAATATTTGCTAAAATACATTCAGGAAACCTGGCAGAAAACTTTCAGATCCGTAAATGCCAGCAGATTATTGACATTAAGAATTGACATTCCACTACGTACTATGAAGAAATTAGGGTTTCCATTAAATTGCGTGAACTCTAATATCCTTTGAACTGTAACCTTCAAATTTAAATAATTACGTACACCACCAGGTGAATGAGAACGTAACAATAAAGTTGAAAAAATATAAAGCAACCAATAATGGTTCTATTAATGACTTTCATTACCACACTCGTTTGAAGTCGCACCTGCTCATAATTAAGAAAGAATGGTGATAATAAGTTCCCAAAGTCGGGAATGAAGTTAGCAACCAATTAACATTTTTTGCGCGAAAATTTTAATCAAATTTTAAATTTTAATGACTTTTGTTAATGAACTTGAAGTTATTTAAAACATCTTGAAAAAGCAACGGATTGTTTTGCAACTTTATAACAAACTAAAAATGTTATTAAAATTTGATTTATTTAATGTAATGTTGTTTTTATGATTTTGGGGTAAGTACTAAAACTACTGACGATTATTTAATTAGGAATTTGTAATAACGACAATTTTATTAATAATGATGTAGCACGTACACTCATATTGATTTTTTTATTATTTATGTTCCAACAGAAATGTGATTGATCTGTTTTTTAGTTTTGGTAGCATAGAACGACTGGATGACGATAATAATCTACAAAGAATAATTACAAGTTACAACCAAACAGAAGATAATATTAATGTAGTTGTCAGGTAAGCCAATAATATTCACATTCACTTGAACTAAACTATATTTATCAAATCTTTACTTAAATAATTAATGAACTAAAAAATAGCATCGACTAGATATTTATACCAATTTAGTAGACAGACTGAAATATTTGATCACATTTTTTGTACTTTAGGGTGAGACCACTCAACAATCGTGAAAAAAAATCGGGTGATACATCTGTGATACAATTTCCTGGCAATGGTCAAGTCTTGGTAATTTCAATATATCGATTTAGTATTATAATATTTATTAAACTTGTGTAGGTGGATGGAATACCAGGTGGTCCAAGTGGTGGACAGAAACCTAAACTTTTTTCATATAACGTAGTTTTTGAACCTGCGGCGACTCAGGAAGACGTTTTACAATTTTCAGGAATGAAAAGACTCATTGAAATGGCACTTGAAGGTTTCAGGTGTACGTGTTTTTGTTATGGACAGACTGGAAGTGGAAAAACACATACACTAACAGGACCTCCTGGCCTTGTATGACTTAAATAATATTTTTATTGACTGATTGATGAATTAATATTTTGTAGTTCGGAGTGAGACCAGCCCCTTTTAGTGATAAACATGGCCTAGTGTTTCGATCGTTCCTTTATTTGTTCGAACTTATCCAACAAAAAACCGACGTGCATTTTGTCCTAAAAGCGAGTTACTTGGAGATTTACAACGAAAAGGCAAGTGCTAATTTTTGAGCAAGGTGAACTAAGTTGGTAACATTGAACAATGGACCATGTTATTTTCATTAAAATATTCATAAATATTATATCATTATATGAAATGTTGCCAACATAATTTACTTACATTATTAGAAAAGGTTAAAACAACAACTTATTTTAATGGAGTAATTGATAATAATAATGATTTAGAACTCTGCAATAAATTTAAAATAAACAACATTTTTAAATATCAATAATAGAAAATAGAAATTACGATAATGCTTAATAATAATTAGAAACTTGAAAACTATTTTAGACTTATATTTTGTGAATATTTAAAAAGCATAATGCCAAATTTATAAAAAGTATTTAACTAATTTAATAAATAAAATATCATCAAGTATTGATACCAGCAACTATAGAAATTTAAAGAAAAATAAATTTACTACTGAGCATCGGTGGTTCAGTGGTAGAATGCTCGCCTGCCACGCGGGCGGCCCGGGTTCGATTCCCGGCCGATGCATCCTTTTTTTTTTCACTCACTATTTTACAATTTTTTTGTATAGGTAATAGATTTATTGAATCCCGGAAGTGCGAGAAAACCTCTTGCAGTCCGATGGAGCAAAAAAGCTCGGGGGTTTTTCGTTGAAAATCTTTTTACGGTCGATTGTGAAGAACTCGATGACTTAATTGCAGTTTTGGAAGAAGGACTAAGAAATCGAGCTATAGGAAAACACAATATGAATGAATTTTCGAGGTATTGACTCCAAATTTTACATTTTGTTTAGATTTTTAATACTGTTGTTACAGCCGAAGTCATACTATCCTAACTGTTTATATCACTTCTGAAGAACCAGCTGAAGGAGGTGTTTTTCTCTCGAGGTCTGGGAAAATTAATTTCGTTGATTTGGCGGGAAGTGAGATGACCAAAAAGACGCAAAGTGAAGGAAAAACATTGGAAGAGGCGAATAATATTAATAAAAGCCTCATGGTGCTAGGTAAGTAAAACAATAAAAAAGTTGTATCTGTTTTTCATTTGGAATACTTTTCTTTTTGGTTTTTAATTTGTCACATTTTTGTGCAAAAAAGCAACAATTTGAAAGAGGAAATTAAACAGATCATTATGAAATAACCCGTGAAACCAACCAAATCCAATTTATTTTATTTTAAGTTTTATTTCGTAAAAATTTATTAAAGATAAATTTTTCCTATTAACAATTTACATATTTATATTGACATTACGACATTGATATCAAGACAAAACTTTGTCTCTTTATTAAAAATACATGTATAAAAAAGTCGTTATAAATGAAATGTTATTACATCCACTTCGATTACAAAAATATTTATAAACACTCAAGTTCAACACCTATTTATTAAATTATGTGGCCATGGGGATATTCGTACAAATCCAATTACTAAAACTCATGAAAAAACTATCTACTTCAATAGTACATGAATTATAAATGAAGACCTTTTCACTCTTTGCGTTTAAAAGTCAATACCTAGGAATAGCCAATAATAGTTTAATAACTAATCTCTTAAACAGTTTGGTATAAGCTGTGATCGAATTGCTTGTTCTTTAATTTGCTAGTTAGTTTTATTATCGCAGTTGTAATAATGAATTCCAAGTTTATTAAAGAAATCGAAAGATTCTAGTTCGATTTATTTTCTCTTCAGGATACTGCATCTCTTCATTAAGTGATTCCAAGCGAAAGAATTCGCATATCCCTTATCGAGATTCAAAACTGACCAAACTCCTTGCAGATTCATTAGCAGGAAATGGCGTGACATTGATGGTAACTCTTTCAAAACTAATTAAAACCGCTTTGCAGAGAATGTGTTTCAGATTGCTTGCATTTCTCCTGCCCGATCCAACATCAGCGAAACCCTCAACACCCTGCGCTATGCCGCTCGAGCGAAGAAAATTCGAACAAAGCCTATTGTCCTGATGGTAAATATAAAAACAACTCCCTAGTTGCTTGTAACATATTGTAAATGTCACTAGGACCCTCGAGAAGCGCTCATTCTGAGCTTGAAAAGAGAAGTGAATGTCCTGCAGAGCGAAAACGAGCATCTGCGCTCGGCGCTGAACGTTTACTCAGGGTCAACAGCAGGAGATTTACCAACAGGTTAGTTTTTAATTTATTATTAGAACTATTATCAGTTTCTGTGTACAAGTCGTACTAAAAATGCGAGCCTCTGTGGCCCAATGGATAAGGCATCGGCCTCCTAAGCCGAGGATTGTGGGTTCGAGTCCCACCAGAGGTAGTTGCGTTTTTTGCAACTACAGTTTATCATCACTTATTCCTGTCTTTGACGTGATTGCGGCAAAAAATAGATATCACGCAAGGCGAGCTCAAAGCAAATCATGCTTAAACAAATAGAACGACCAAAATTTTATTAATGAATTTTTTAATCTTTTTATAAGAAAAAAAGAATACTTCAAATTTTTAGACTTATTAGCTTATTACTCGTACTATTAGAGTAGCGAGAAAGATTGTTTTTGAAGTAGTTTTGCTTGCTATTTTTTTCTTTTATTTCAATTTTAATGCAACTCTCTAGAACTCTAGCGTCTAAAGTATCAAATATTGACCTATAAACTCCCTGTATTTTATAATCTTATCTAATCGTGCTCGATTAGGCAAACCAATTATTTTCATTTACAGGAAGTTTCAAACATACACTATCATGTATAAAAATTCCTTTTTCGTGTATAAATAATAGTTATTTATTGTAAGAGTGTGTTAGGTAGCGTTTTTTCCTCGCAAGAAATATTAACACACGACTGCAATATAACGTTTTATCCACAATCACAGGCCCAAATTATTCCAAACTTAAATAAAAATTAAACTGACATTTAAACGTCACGTCAAATGTGTTTTCGGTTAAACATAGTAAGCTGTTACGCGGTTACTAACAGTGGAATAAAGTAACTTTATACATAAAGAGTTACTTTATTCCACTAGTGGATAAACTGTTACTTGATACGCATCTAAAGTATGGAATAAAGTCTCTTCATAGAGTGATTGTGGATAAAAGTTAATTAGAAATGGAAATACCTAAATAATATCATTTTCGCATTTTTTATAACAGAAAATAATAGAATGAAAAAAATCTGAAAAATAAAGGGTTGATGGAAAATGACAATAAATCATAATGATATTGAAATAGTGACATAATAAGAATTTACTATTAAAAGTATAACAATGAAAGGTAAACAAGATTCAACTATTTTTCGAAAACGATTAAGAACTAAAAGTAAATAATTTTGAAAATAGAAAATAGAAATTATTGCGATGAAAACCGATTTTTTTTTTTATTTAATTAATGTTTCAAAAGTAATAAGCTGTTTAATTGGTGTTTCTTTGTTTTATTTAACGACCATGAACAGAAATAATATAAAAAAAACCCTCTTTAAAGCGCGCTATTTCAATACTGGTTTTGAAAAAATCAGAATTTATTTTTAGATTTAACTTCAAAATATGAAAATAAGTTCTTTTTATAGATGTTTATATTTAAAATACAAAATTTTCAAGTTTAACTCGAAATTTGCAGTAAACTTTTCAGTGGCTTTGAAATATAAATTAACTTTCGTGATATTTTCAGTTTGTCTGTAACTGTCTTTGGCGCAAATTTCTGTTCGTGGAGTAGACTACAGTTTCAGTTTTGCCGACAGAACACAAGTTCTAACACAAATTTCAACACTTTTTATTTCAGTATCCATCTCATTCTCATACTGTAATAAATTTTTGAATGCAATTATTAGATGAAATATCAATACTGCAAATTTATTTATGAATTATTGCAGAGCTTATTGTAAAATCGTGATAAGCCACATCATCAAATTATTGACAAATAGGACTTTGAGTATCAGAAAAATCTATAAAATTTGTATCTTGATATTATAGCTCCTAGGCTTTTTGATAAATTCAGTAACTCAGAACAGTAACCTTCACAAATCTTTTGAAAAATACCCAAACTCTTGACTGTGTGGTTTGTCTAAAGTCTTGATGGTATTTTAAAAAAATGTGTGTTATCACGTTTTTGTGAATTGATTACTGAATAGAAATAAATCTACCACCTACCACTAGTAGTACAGTACTCGAGTATTGATAGTATGTTTTTACTTTACTTACTAGTGGATAAAGTAAATCTAAAGATTTTAAATTATTAGGAATTGTAAAAAATGTGGTGGCACTCATGATTAAATTCCACAAGTGGGCATAAAATTTCATAAAATTTGCTTACACTTTACGTGTGTAATTCGATTTCTTTGTTTCAGAGAGAAGAGTAGTGGTAACTCCACCCCACGTAGATTTGGAGAAATTAGCCGAACTCGAAGGCCCTCAACTTGCAGAACTTGTGCGTTTATACATGACCGAAAACGAAGCCCTCCGACGTGAAAATTCTGAACTCTACTCTTCCCGGGAAATCCTACAAAGAGATCACGAACTCGTCTGCCGGGAAAACGAGCGCCTACTAAAGAAACTCGAAGAGGTCAATTCGTACGTGTCAAGACCCTCCTTTCCCAAAATCGATTATAATTTTTATTTTAGTGTATGTTGTAGGTCTCCACTGATACCAGCTCGGCCAGCGTTTTCCGCCGAACTCCTCAACAGCATCGAATCAGAATCTACGACAAACATTTGGTCAGACGGCGACAAATCTTCACATAGCCGATCCCCACAGCAAATTCCACAATCTATTCAGAAGGAGTTAGACAAGAGACAAATCAAAACAGAGTATGTGATGCCAAAGTGGCTGAATTTTTGCCTAAATGAAAATTGTAGGATCCAAACACCTAGACGAGGACACCGTAGAAACAAATCCTTGGAAGAAAACTCGAGCGATTCGAAAGTAGTTCGAGTCAAAAGCTCCGAATCAGATGGAGGTCCAGTTTTGATAAATCGTTCTGGGTAATTTGCCTTTCAAGTTGTACAGTTGCACTTGTCAAATTTTGTGATTTGAGCGACTGTAATAACTTGACACAGTGCAAAAATTTTGTTTGTGGTTTTAACATGAGGTTGTAATTCAGCACTTTCGACTCGAGTAGTCCGGAAAGAGAACGCAAACAGGCAGGTAGGCGTTTTTCTGTGGCAAAACCAGACGAAAATGAGTCTTCACAAAACGGAACACGACGCAAATTAGAGAAGAATTCACATATTTTTGGAAGCGTTATTTCTTTAACGGATGAAGAAGACATTTAATTATTAAATAGATAGCTCGAGTGATATTGTAGCAATACCTAATCTTGTTTTAGTACGCTCTCCCATATTGTACCAATAGTTAAGTTAAACTCACACTGTAGAATTAAATTCTCTTAGAATAATCAAATTGTTTCTATTAAAATAAAGTATCAATATATTATTTTATTAGAAAATAGTGTTTTGTATATTTAACTAGCCCACTACAACATTTATTTTTTTTAATAGTGAATAAAAACAAAATAAAACCATGTTTACAAAAACACAACTATTTATTATTAGTTTTAAAACTTTATAAATATTTCACAGAAATAAAGGTAAGTACTTTCAATATAAATGAAGTAAGTATATTTTTCATTTCCTCAGGTTTGGAAAAACTCAACTCATTTGCTTCAAAAAATGTGAATTCTTCTCTTCACAAAAAAAATAAAAAACAATATTGTTAATAATAATAAAATTCAATAAGAATACTCATAGTTATTAAAGAAAGCTATAATTTGTAATTGGGAAGCTTGTTATCGTGTGACAATGTAATAACCATTGTGTTAATTGGAAAAAAAGCAGATTAGATTAAGCACATAAATCACTTTATTATTTTAGACAATTTTTTTCATTATTATCCTAAATGTTATCAAAAAGCAGGAACTAATTTAATTTCAAAGTTGTGTTGTTTGCTGGAAATTAAACATTGTATACCGCTTGTGTAAAATTGGTAAGTGAGAATTTCTAATATTAAAATAAAATAAAGAAATCCAGAACTTTGGATTAAATTAACTTATTGTTGTTCATTAATTAGGTACATTAGAAAAACAAATTCTAACAAATAGTAAATTTGTGTTACCTTGTCACATCAGTATAGTGCAAAATGATCGTTATCGTGGTCTTGTCCATTCTTACAGGAATTTTTGTATGGTTTGTTGGATCTTACTTCAAAAGTTTAGGAGTATTATTTTCAAGTAAACCACTGTAAGTTACTTTGTATATTTAAACAATCATAAGATATTTGATGATCAACTCACGCAATAAGAACATGATGTATTCTAAAAATGATTAATTTGCTTAATTTATTATCGTATTGACTTAAAATTTTTGAGCTCAGTTTACGCAAAAATTAAAACGTACGTTTGACAATTATGTCATGTTTGTTACTTGGCCTTTGTTACCTCAAAATTATTTAAAAAGATAACTGAACCGTGATTCACTGGTAAAGTTATTATCAGATTATCACATACTACTTTCACAACTATTTTAAGAAAACTCACTGTGAACATTTTAATTCAAAATGATTTTCTGTAAAAAAAAAGTTGGCAAAAATTTTGCTCAGATACAAATTCAATTTTTGTGACGATTATTTGATTATCATTATTATTATTTTATCGCAGTTTTCTAGAACGTATGATTCATTAATTGTTGATGTACCTGCACGCCATTAAATATTGCACAATTTAATCATTTCTACTTTTCAACATATTAAAACCCTGTGCTTATAACAAAAGGGTTTTAAACGCTAGAGCAAAGGCGTATATTTTAAAATACCGATGTGCAGAAATCTACGTTTTTATTAGTAAGGAAGTAGGTATCTCCTTTCTTTTCAAAAGTCATATAACTCATAGTACAGTGTGAGCAAAAAGTCTTTCGATCAAGTAGGCGTCCTAGCACAGCTAGTTGAGGACGTATGTTGCATGGCAGTTCGTATGTTATCTAGATGTCAAAAAATTATTTTATAAAAATTAAAACATTGAGCTAATTAAATTGAATTATTCCATGAAACGTCTCAAAACAAACTAAAATAAGATTTTGTTGGTGTTTATTCATAAAAATCGTTTACCACGGTTTCCTGTCATAATTTACATAACAAATATTTTGACATTTCTCATTTGCCATTGTAACATTTTATCTTCCACAGACATACGTTTTAAATTGTATGTCAGTGCGATCAAAAAGTCTTATGTTAGCTAGATTATTTTATAAAAATTAAAATATTGATCTAAGCAAATTGAATTATTCTATAAAACGGCTCATTTCAAAACATCCTAAAATGAAATGTTTTTGGTGTTTATTCATATACAAATTCCAAATTATTCACCACGATTTCGTGTCATAATTTACATTAATTATTTTGATATTTCTTATTTGTCATTATGACGTTTTATCTTCCGTGGACACACCCTTCTAAATGTCTACGCTTGCTTGGTAGAAAGATTTTTTGATCGCACTGTATTATTTATGTGTAATGTTGGTTGTATAATCATTCATATTTGTACTTAATTTAAAACATCCTGTATATTATTGAAACAAATATAATAAAGAATTGTTGCAACCTATTATGTTGTTATAAATTGTATTACAATGTTTAAGTTTAAAAATGAACTGACATCGATTTTCAGGTTTTTAAAAACTGACATAATGACAGTTAGTTTGTCATGTTGGCATAAATTTGACAGAATAAAACAAAACTAAAAAATAATAAAAATCAGAGCTTGTTATTAAATTTTGATCCACAACCTTTCAAAATTAACGTAACTGTCAAAACCGTACAGTTATAAAATAAAATGTTAATCGGTGTAAAATCACTTAAATTATTTCTGTGTCCGAATTGCTTTGCTTAACATTAAGCAACAATTAGTGTGAATCTTGTGCGATAATTTCCAATTTAAGCGCGTAAGTTTGATGAATTGTGGGAAATTTAAAGGTCGTTCACAAGTGTATGAATCACGCATTGCGGCATGCGCACTAGCCCCGTTCTCTCTTTGTTCGTTCATTGTGCGCTTTAAGCCAGCGTTCTATGTGATTCTAAGTGAAAAACCGACCGATTGACATTGATATATGGTTATATTCGCGCAAATTCCTCGATTGACCCGAAACTAATCAAACTGTGTCCTTTCGTGTCCGATGTCTAGTGCTGAAATCGCCGAAGGCTCCGTCGATCCCCCAACTAAGAAGCGGAAGCTTGACTCATTGCCGATTTCAACAGACATGGCGAACAACGGCGCTTCTGGATCGTCTCAGCCGTCCCAGGACATCGATGAGGGCCTCTACTCGCGCCAGCTGTACGTCTTGGGGCACGACGCCATGCGCCGCATGGCTTCCAGCGACGTGCTCATCTCGGGTCTCGGCGGCCTGGGCGTCGAAGTCGCCAAAAACGTCATCCTCGGAGGGGTCAAGTCCGTCACGTTGCATGACGAAGCCGTTTGCACCGTCGCCGACCTCTCCTCGCAGTTCTACTTCTCGGAAGCCGATGTCGGCAAGAACAGGGCCGAAATCTGCTGTAAGCAGTTGTCCGAACTCAACACTTACGTCCCCACGAAGGCCTACACGGGCCCCCTCACTCCCGACTTCATCCTCAAGTTCCGAGTTGTCGTCCTCACCAATAGTTCCCTAGCTGAGCAAATGCAAATCAGCGAAATCACACATGCCAATAACATTGCACTCATTGTGGCCGATACGAGGGGGCTGTTTGCCCAAGTGTTCTGTGATTTCGGAGATGCTTTCACGGTCGTTGACACTAATGGAGAGTCACCGGTCTCGGCGATGATTGCTGATATTTCGAAAGATAAAGAAGGTGGGTACAAAGAAATAATAGCAGTCATTACAAGGCTTTGTTACTCAATGACTAATCTTAACGTTATGCATTAAGTTTATATATAAAAATTAACGAACTAGGCTTCTCCTTGAGTGGAGAAGCTCTTAGTCTATGGTGACATCACAAGCATAGAAAAATAAGTACAAAAAGTGCGAGTTTTCTATCTAACCAATCTTAAGAATATCGCATGATCAAATAAATGTATCATCCCAGTCGCCATTAAAAAACAAAAATCGAGGCTACTTGATGCAGAAAAATTGAAGCTGTTAGAATTTGTCAAATTAAATAGCGGGTGATCAACAATGACCGTTTGAGTTGGTAACAAAATTAAAAGCATTTTATTATTCGTCTGTTTGCAACACTGCAACCGGATATTGTTTTGCTTAACTGCTTAACAGATATTTGATGAAATAAGAATACTGTCAATAACTAGAAGTTACTGCAGTTACAGATTTAATAGTTTAAACACAATAATACTCTTATAAGATTAATATTCTGTAGTTTTAAAATTTCAAAACCTTCAAAATGTTCAAAATGCATTAATGACAAGTTCAAAGTCACATTATTATCTAAGGGCTGTTTTACATTTAATATTATTTTAAAATTTAATATGTTTTGAGTCTAATTTTTTTGACTAATTCTTTTCGGACACCTCATAAAGTTAACTCGTGTAACAACGCCTCTCTATTTTTTAAAATAGAATTATTTCATTAGTGTGGTTTCTTAAATTTAAATTTTGTGTTTACTTATTAGAACAGTAAAAAGTAATGTGATCAGTTAACGAAATATTATTGGCAAAAATTTTAAAATTTGTTCTTCAAAGAGAAAATATACAGTATGTCCTGGATTGAGTTTACAATAGGAAAAAAAATATCTCTGATTTTCAAAGAAATAACATTTGCTCATTGCAGGTGAAGCAAAAAATCTTGCTCTTTTGCAGTTTTGCCGTAAAATCAAAGATAATTTTCCTTTTTCTCTTGTAAACTGAATCCGGGGACGTACTGTATATTAATTAAACAGCCTTCATGTATTTTAAAGAGTGTTTAAACTTCATATTAAAGAATGCAACAGCTGATTATGTTTCTATTTTAACGACAATAATTTAAGTGTTTTAAGAATCATACTTTGTATATATATTTGTTAAAATTTTCTTATTTATCAAGTCGTAATTGGTCTTTTCAGTTTATTATTCTCTTTACCGTAAAATTTTGTAGGTTAATACCGATTCTAGGCATTTAACTAAGAATACCAACATAAGCAATTGTTAAGTGAATTCAATAATTTTTATTAATATAAATCATACAAAAATACAGAGCGCAAAAAGAATTTACAAAAATTGTCAATTGTAGTATTCAAATTTGTTAAAAACATTATTTTTCTCTGATTGCTGAACAGTTTGTTGTTAGAGACCAATTTTCTGCAGAATATTCTCGATTAAAAGGAGAACAACAGTAATGTGGGCTGTTAAGTCTGATTATGTGGTTATAATTAATTTCGAATTTTATTCTATTTCTATTACGCCACATTTAATGTGTCATTAATATTAATAACACATTTGCTCTATATTCTTCTTAATTATATCTTCCTCTTGTGTTGAACAGTCTATTAATTTCTATTTCTATAAATAGGTGTATACATTCGGATTTTTAGTGATCAACAAAACTATGATGTAGTGAAGCAATTTAATACGGCTTTTATTTGATCATATTGGTTTCTGTTTTATTTCATTAGGTTATTAGGCTTTAGGTCATATTTATAGTAACACTAGTTTACTTTTTGAAAATTTTGAAAATAAGAAATTCCTCTATTTAAATTGGAGGAGTGAAAAAAATTGATCATTCTAGTCGTTTCAAATTAGTAAAAAGACATTCGTTTACACTAAAAACTTTTAAAATTGTGACTTATTAAAAAATTAAATTTATATTCATTCAAGTTTGTTTGGGCAAGGTATTATTAAATTAGTACGTCATTTTTGGTGACTTGTGTGTTATTTTGATTAGATCCAAGTAATCAAAATTCTTTTTTAGAGACTGAAGCTTACTTTAACCTGCGTAAATATTATTCGTAATTTAAAATAACCATGATTATGTAAATAACGCAGTCTGAATTATAAACACTTATTTTTGTAGTTGTCTAAGAATCGGACATTTATACAAATACAATAAATAAATCAGTATTGATAAAACCAAAAATTATTCTATAAAAATGTTGCATCATTTTTCAACAGTCTGAGTGTCATTTTATAGCGTGAATTTAAAAATTGATTTTAGATACGTCTAAGGTAAAGGTCATGGTAAACAATGAAGTCGTGTAATAACACTTGTATGTCTTAATAAGTATTGATTTAATGCTTTAATGCATGCAGTGCACAGAACATAATTATTATAAAAGTACTCAACCGATTAATTAATTGAATTTTTTTAAAGGTATTGTCACTTGTATCGACGACACTCGCCATGGAATGGAAGACGGCGACCACGTCACATTTTCCGAAGTTGAAGGAATGACCGAATTGAACAATTGCAAGCCGATTAAAATCAAGGTTTTAGGCCCTTATACCTTCAGTATCGGCGATACGACCAACTTCTCAAAATACGAGCGCGGCGGTATCGCCACTCAAGTGAAAATGCCCAAAATCTTGTCGTTTAAATCACTCAAAGACTCGTTAAAATCCCCCGAATTTTTGATGACCGATTTCGCGAAATTTGATCATCCGCAACAATTGCATCTTGCTTTTCAAGCGTTGCACAAATACGTTGAAAAGCATGGACGAGTACCGAAACCATGGAACAACGAAGACGCATCCGAATTTTTATCCATAGCTAAATCTTTGGCCGTCGACGGCGGAAACGATACCGAAGTGAACACTAATTTGTTAGAAACGTTTGCCAAAGTGTGCGCGGGTGATTTAAATCCGATTAATGCGACTATCGGTGGTATCGTAGCTCAAGAAGTTATGAAAGCTTGTTCGGGGAAATTCCATCCGATTTATCAGTGGTTGTATTTCGATGCGATCGAATGTTTGCCTACGGATTCCGGGGAAATTACCGAAGAGTCGGCTGCCCCTAAAGGGACACGGTATGATGGACAGATTGCTGTTTTCGGAAGCGAATTTCAGAAGAAATTAGGTGAGATTTTTGTTATTCCTATAGGGAAGAATTGCTAATGTTTTGTTTGTTTTTTTTTTACAGGAGGTTTGAAATATTTCGTAGTAGGTGCCGGTGCGATTGGTTGCGAATTACTTAAAAATTTCGCTATGATGGGAATTGGTGGTGAAGGTGGTCAAGTCACCGTCACAGACATGGATCTTATAGAAAAATCTAATCTCAACAGACAGTTTTTGTTTAGACCACATGATGTTCAGCGTCCTAAATCCGGAACAGCGGCAAAGGTAATTTGATTTTTAACATTTAACAATTTTTACGATTTTTGCTCCAGGTGATCAAGAAAATGAACCCGAGCATAAACATAGTCGCTCATGAAAACCGCGTCGGTCCCGAGTCTGAAAACATGTACGACGACACTTTCTTCGAGTCTTTAGATGGCGTTGCAAACGCTTTAGACAACGTCGATGCTCGCATTTACATGGACCGTCGATGCGTCTATTACCGAAAACCTCTTTTAGAATCTGGAACCTTGGGTACAAAAGGCAACACCCAGGTCGTAGTGCCTTTCCTCACCGAATCATACAGTTCGTCACAGGACCCTCCCGAAAAGAGCATCCCGATTTGTACCCTTAAAAATTTTCCTAACGCCATCGAACATACTCTCCAATGGGCTCGTGATAATTTCGAGGGCCTTTTCAGACAGAGCGCTGAAAACGCTTCTCAATATCTCACCGATCCTGAATTTCTGGAACGTACTATTAAATTGCCTGGAGTTCAGCCAATTGAAGTGCTAGAATCGGTCAAAGCAGCTTTAGTTGATGATAGACCAAAGAGTTTTGAAGACTGTGTTGAATGGGCAAGACATCATTGGGAGGAACAATATTCCAATCAGATCAAACAGTTGCTATTTAATTTCCCACAAGATCAAAAGACTAGCACTGGTCAGTTGTTCTGGTCGGGGCCGAAAAGGTGTCCAGTACCACTCACGTTCGACGTGAACAATACCTTGCATTTGGATTATATTTTTGCCGCGGCTAATCTGAAAGCCGAGGTTTATGGGATACCGCAGAATAGAGATCGGGCTTACATCGCCGAAGTGGTACAGAAAATTCAAGTAAGTTTCTATCTGTGTCAACAAATAGAGTAGAGGCTACCCAGCCTAGCCAGGTTAATAAATTATTTTAAACACAATTTATTGGGCCCTGAGGCGCTTTAGTATTTATATAAAAAAGAAAAACGTGTCAAAATGAAAAATAAGAGAACTGGTTATTATTTTGAGGTGTGTTTACCTATTAATTCGACGTAATTTTTTTTTAATAAAAACTTTAACATTTAAATTTGTAAAGTATTATACAGGCTGTTCCGTCTAAACCCCACGTTAAAAGTATTGGGAGTTCGAATAATCATATTTGTTTGAAAATTTGTACATAGCCATAATGCATTAAGTCCTCCTAAATGAAAATATTTTCAAGATGATGGCACTTCCTGTTATACCGGAAGTCGGTCTCAACTTTCTTATTTTAAAACTGCGTTTTTGGATTAATCGGGTTATTTTAAGAGAGTTATTATCAGCTTTCCCTATACCCAAATTTAACCGTTTTTCAAATACAAAAATTTTTGGAATTGCACCTTCCACTTTAAAAATCGGTAACTCTGCCATTTTTTTAAATTTTGAATTCGTTTTTTTGGCTTTTCAAAGAGAAAGTTTAGATCTTTCTTCCGGTGTTTTCAGATTTTGAAAAAAAAAAATAACAAACCCTAAAATTTTAAGGTTACTTTTGTAATAATTCAAATACCCGTAACTCAATTTTTCTAAATGAAATACCTCAATTTTTATTTTACTAAATGGAAGAGAATTTAATTCTGCATCGATCTGTTTTAACATTCCCTATACCTAAATTTAATAATTTTTAAGTTATGGTGACTTTTTTGAGACTACCGAAAATCTATTACTAGCCACATCCGTTTTCGTATAGATTACCATGGAAATAAAATTTGACAAACTTTTTTCTCAATAAACGTCGACAGTGACACTGACAAATAGTGCTAAAATATGGAGAGGCAAAGCTACTGCTGAAACTTAGATTTAATTAATTTATTTTGTATTTATGGAGAGTGTAACAAAATTATGATGTCGTTCATTAAACAAAAATAAATTTTTCTCACTTGTTTTTAAATAATGATCGCATATTTTGGCACTATTTGTCAAATAATAAGTCACTGTCGACGTTTATTGAGAAATAATTTTGACATTTTTGATTTCCATAGCAAACTATGTGAAAACGGGTGTGGCTAGTAATAAATTTTCTGTAGTCTTAAAAAAAATCCATAACTTGAAAATTATTAAATTTAGGTATAAGGAATGTTAATACAGATCAATGCACGATTAAATTCTCTTCTATTTAGTAAAATAAAAATTGGGGTCATTTGAAAAAAATGAGTTATGAGTATTTGAATTATTACAAAAGTAACCTTAAAACTTTGGGATATGTTTTTTTTTTCAAAATTTGAAAACACCAGAAAAAGGATCTAAGCTTTCTCTTTCAAACGCCAAAAAAACGAATTCAAAATCTTAAAAAATGGCCGAGGTACCGATTTTTAAAGTGGAAGGTGCAGATCCAAAATTTTTTGAAAAACTCCAAATAATTCCAATGCAAAATGCTAAATTTAGATATAGGGAAAGCTGATGAAAACTCCCTTAAAATAACTCGATTAATCCAAAAACGCAGTAAAAAATATACCTTTCCATTTAAAATAAGAAAGTTGAGACCGACTTCCGGTATAACCGGAACCGGAGTGCCGCCATATTGAAAATATTTTGAGGACTTAATGGTTTATGGCTATGTACCAATTTGCAAATAAATACGATTATTCCAACTCCCAATACTTCTAATGTGGGGTTTAGACGGAACACCCTGTATTTTTTTAGGGTGGGGACTTGATAAAAACTAATAGAGGAAACATTACAAAAATTGAACAGGGAAAAGCAACATGAACCAATTTTTGACTTGAGAAAACATTTTTGCAGGTACCCGAGTTCGTGCCGAAATCTGGCGTCAAGATCGCCGTCACCGATTCGCAAATGGCAATGACGAACGGCTCAAGCGTTGATTTGGACCGCGTAAGCCAAATTAGGGAGGAATTACCGTCTGTAGCCGAATTGGGCAATCTTTGTCTCACTCCACTCGAGTTCGAAAAAGACGACGATACAAACCTCCACATGGACTTCATAGTGGCCGCTTCAAACCTGCGAGCCGCCAACTATAAAATCCCGCCAGCTGATCGACACAAGTCGAAGCTGATTGCTGGCAAAATCATCCCAGCTATTGCGACAACAACCTCAGTCGTGGCCGGTCTCGTCTGTCTCGAGTTGTATAAGTTGACAAGAAGCTTAAAATCATTGACACCGTTTAAGAACGGTTTTGTCAACTTGGCTCTGCCATTCTTCGGATTTTCGGAGCCGATTGCTGCGCCCAAGAACGAATACTGCGGGAAGGAATGGACGTTGTGGGACAGATTCGAGGTGGATGGAGAGATGACTTTGAGTGAGTTCCTGGAGTACTTCAAGGAGAAGCACGGTTTGGAGATCACGATGTTGTCGCAAGGGGTTTGCATGTTGTACTCGTTCTTCATGGCCAAGGCTAAAGCGCAGGAACGTCTAGGACTACCCATGTCCGAAATCGTGAAGAGGGTCTCGAAGAAGAAGCTTGAACCCCACGTCAAGGCTTTAGTGTTTGAATTGTGTTGTAACGATGCTGACGGAAACGATGTTGAAGTTCCGTATGTTAAGTATAATTTACCTTGAATGGTTACGTGTTGGCTGCATTCGCATTAGGGCATTTAATGACAGTTATTAGGTGTGCACTAAATTGAACTATTCTGGGTATTTATCAAATTGTGATCTTGTAAATTATTTATATATTTTGCAAGCATAATACATACTAGAACACGTGTTCGGTAGGAATTTGTTATTACTTGCCCAGTGATTCTCTCACATGAATTCATATTATTTGTGTTATGGCGAGTGAACTTCAATGAGCTAATGCAATATAATCGTACGTATGCTGATACTGGAATACATTGTAGGTTCAGGATAGTGTTTATTTTCTTAAATATTTTGATGTGTGAAATTTAATAAATATGTTTTCAACATTACGATTGTTTTATACTCTTTCATCATTTTCTCTTTTCAGTGCGTATTACTGAAAAACATTTATTTTGAAAAAGTCTAAAGCTTGTATCTTTATTAAAACAAGATATTCTTGAACACAATGTGAAGACAACAAATTTTCTTCAATGATTTATTTTATTTTAAATTTCAAGTTTGGAAAATATTGAAATTCTGTGTTCGCTTATTGTGTTAACATGGCGTTAACTCGCTAGAATTCCCCTAAAAAATGGTTGTGTATTTTTTGTTTTGTTTTGTTTTGTGAATCTATAAAAGATAAAATAAACAGCTCAGCGAATATTTAGTGAACTGGTTGAAACAGTATGTAAATTTAAGATTATTCTATTATTTTCTACTTGATTTTTTGAATTGGAGGTTAGGATGTTTGTTATTGTTTTAGATTAGCTTAAGATGACGACGAAAGTTTATGGTGTGGACATGGAGGTCCTACAGAAACTTTATCAATTCCAGTTTTTGTTAAAGAGAAGAAAATTTAACAAAGAATTTGACAAAATGGAGTTTCTGGCTTATGTGCAACTTAAAAGTGAAAAAGAAACAATTCCAGTAATTAAACAAATTTCAGTGGTGAATACTAGCATTTTAATTGAAGAAGGAATAACAATATCAAAATATCAGTTACTCAAAATCGAAAAAAACGATGACAACAACCATGTTGTTGTAAAATTTAAAAAACCAATCTGGGGGTTGGGTTCGTTTATATCCTTCGATTTTAAGACTAAAGTGGAAAAAAAAGATTTCTTGGATGCAATCAGAGAAATAGAAATTGATGAAAGGTGAGACAACTCAAAACAATTAAATTGTATTTATGATAATTCTTGCAGTGATGTTGAACAATCAGAAATGACCCCACCGGGTTCAGATGATAGCTCAAATTAAATTTATGATCTCCTGTCCGGTCCTGTTAAATCTAGAGAGAAAGGGGGTCACGTTATATTGGAATTAGTTTATATTATTGACAAACCACACGTTTCCCCAAAAGACCAGCCCACATATTCACCGAAAAGTGTTGCTGATATGCCCTCGGAATTAAAGCATTTGGATTTTACTTAAGTAGTCACTGGAATACATTGTTGGTTCAGGATAGTGTTTATTTTCTTAAATATTTTGATGTGTGAAATTTAATTAACAAATATGTTTTCAACATGACGATTTTTTATACAATTTCATCATTTTTTCTTTTGAGTGCGTATTACTAAAACAATTATTTTGAAAAGTCTAAAGCTTGTATCTTTACATATTAAAGCAAAATATTCTTGAACACAATGAGAAGTCTCAACAAATTTTCTTCAACGATTTATTTTATTTTAAAATTTCAACCTTGGAAAATTCTGTTTGTTTAGAAAAATGTGTGGCAACTACTTCTAACTAATTTTGTAATTATAAAAGCAAAATCAAAAGTCTTTCATATGAAAATAACCCGAAATTTGAGAGGATTTTCTGGAAATTTTTAAATGCCTTGACTAAGGTCATTCAAGAGACAATTCATTTTGTGCGGTTGGTACTCCTACTCGCCCTTCATGAAGTGGTGTATTTATTTTTGTTTTGTGAATCTAAAAGATATAATATAATAATATTTGGTCGAGTTGAACTCATTTAAGTGATTTACAAGAACCACAACTGATACTTATCGAGTAATTTAGTTCGCCAGTAGAGACAATGAGCAATACGTCGTTCATTTTGTACATACCAGAAGTCGCCCTAGAAAAGATCTTTTCATTTTTGACATACGATGAAATCGCCAAAAACCGACTGGTAAGTTATTTAAATCATCCACGTGCAGATTTTCGCATTCATTACGAAATTTTCAATAAAACATTCGTTTTGTGGTCTTTAAATGGCGTAGGGTTTTTCGAGTCGTTGCGTTGGTCGCCTGCGTTAATTCTGTCAATTTGACGTTTTATAAAAACGCGCCATTTCTTGTGTTGTGAAACGTTTTCTAGTTTTTCAAATGATTTCGGGGAAAAATGTCCGAGGATTTGTTAGACAGTCTTCTCTCAGTGGCAACCGAAGAATTGAAAAAGGATAATGTCCCCACAAGAACCTTAACTGAAGCAGATCTATTCGGCAAAGACGATGACGAAAATTCGTCAAAAAACACATCAAAAAGTTTAATTCACACAGGAGACACCGATTCTTCAGACGACGAAGACAATAAATATTACGAGGAACGAAAATACAATGACTGCGGGCGTGAAATTAAGCATTTATTGGAGTCGTCTAATCGTTCGGCTTCAAATAGCCCCGTTTCTCAACCAGAAGTCACATGGAAAAGTAAATCAAATAATCAGCCTATTAAACCCAAAATTTTGCCAAAAATACAAGACGTACAGAGTGACCCTATATTTGGATTAAGGGTTGTCAACCCAGTGATATCATTCAATGCTTTGCAAGAAAGAATGGTGGGACGTGAAGCTGTTGCTTTTGCAAGAATTAAAAAGTTTGTTTCGGGGAATATTTCGGATAAAAATTGGGTAATCGCGGGGGTTATTGCCGGGAAAAGTGCCGTTAAAACGTCCCAAAAGGGCAATGAATTTATAATTTGGTGTCTCAGTGATTTAAAAAATGATATTAAAACCGTATCAGTACTTTTGTTTGGGAGTGCATATAAGCAACTTTGGAAAACAGTCGTTGGTACCGTGGTAGGAATCCTGAATCCGTCAGTTCTAGAGTCAAAGGATAATTCAAGAGATGAAGTAAGTTTTCGATTAAAAAAATTCTTAATTATAATTCAGTGTTATTTTAGGCTACTTTGAGTGTTGATAATAGTCAAAAAGTTTTGATTATGGGTCAATCAAGGGATTTGGGTACTTGCAAGAGTATGAAAAAGAATGGGGGCCAATGTACCAACATTGTCAATACAAGTCATTGTGAATATTGCGTTTATCACATCAAACAAGAATATCAGAAGTGTAGTAAACGCGCAGAACTACAATCGAGTTTTGTTGGTAAAGGCTTGACAGCACTTAGGAATAAGGTTTTGGGCAAAAATGAAGTTTTTTATGCTGGAAAATCCTACACTGCAATCCCAGCAAAGCGTAGTAAGAAGCTAGAACAAAAAGAGAAAACTCTGCTTCAAGCTCTTAGTGGTAATACCCAATTGACAAGAAAAAGTAGTGTAGCAAAAAAGACGTCAAAGGTGGCTTCACATATCGAAGTTACTCAACGCCAAAGATTGCGAGATTTCAGCTTGTTGGAAAGGTTGGGTGGGAATGATGTTAAAACTGATTTCAAAGCGACACATTCGCCAGAAGTCACTTTGGAAAGTTCTAAGAAAACTGCAGTTGAAGTTATCTCAAAATTGAAAGCTGGTATTGCAACAAAAAAAGAAGAACCTGTTTCTAAGCCTCATACAATAACAAAAGCTAATGCTTCCACCGATTTTGTTAAATTAGATACTCCAGTGTTGTTGAGTTGTGAAAAAGAAACAATTGATTTGGGAGCGTCATTTACTCCCCAGCAAATCAATAGAGCAAAATTAAACGCTCTGAAGTATGTACAAAAAAATGGACCCTTGAAAAAGTCGGACCCGAATAGTATAAAATCGCCAGGAAACAAAAAACGCCCTCTGGGAAATACCGATAATTTAGACAACATTTCAAAGAGGCCAAAAATAGTCGAAAATGAGTTCCTCTCAGACCGGTTCAAAAAAATGATGGAGACAACCTCAAAACATATGGACGTCCTTGACGATCGCGATAATGAAGAACAAGAAAAGTATTTCGAAAAGTTGGAAAAGAAAGAACAAATGGAAAACAAGATGATCAATACGTTTAAAGTCGCTTGTAAGGCTGTTAGGTGTTTGCAGTGTAAATACACACATTTTTCCGCATCGCAGTTTTGTAAAGATAACAAACATCCGTTGAAAGTTTTCGATGCAATGAAACGATTTTTCAAATGTGGAAATTGTGGCAATAGAATTACTTCGCTGGAGATTGTTCCAACACTTGCTTGTAAGAATTGTGGATCAGGAATGTGGGAAAAGACAGGAATGATGAAAGAAAAAACAGTGGATGTGGTTCCGACGTTATCAATCAGGGGCGGTGAACAAGAATTCGTTAATTCGGTTATTTCAGATCCTAACCTGAATCTGCTGGTTCCTGAACAATAACAGATTTACCCAATTAAATTACGCTGAATAAATTATTTACCTTTTTTGTTATTTAATCATTTACCTTTATTAAATATTTTCTACGTGAATTCTTTCTTATTTAATCACAATAGAACGTACCCAATAGTAATATCTTAACTCATCAACAATAATTATACTTATATTTTTTAATGAATTTTTTTGAATTTTCTCGATCTCAGATAAGTTCGCATTTGGTCAAAATCGGTGAGCGGAGATAGAGCAAATATTTTTCATCTTTATTTTCATTATTAATCTAATTCTTAGAGCCCAACTATTTATTTACTTTTTATAAGAAAAAAATGTTCCCGAGTACGGATTGTACTCCAAATTTTAGTTGGTGTACTTTTTATACAATTTGTTAAATTAAATTTGCTGTATGACGTTATACAGTAGTGAATTAGTACATTTTTTTGCCCTAAATTTGTCATTCGGGTCCGTGTCCATAAAAAATACCGTTTATGTAAATTGGGACCTTAAAAGAATGCACTGATTTTCAGAACTGTTGTTTTAGGTTTGTAGAAAATTCAATGAGGTAGGAAGCCGCATGCTTTCAAGAGGATTCATTCAGTTAGAAAAAAGACACGCGGCCATTTATAAAAGAGTTAAATCCTTGCTGCCACGAAGAGAATCTGAGAGAAGAGTTCATCCATTATCTCGCCATTGTGACATTCTCCAAGCCGTCGAAACTCGAATTAGCATGCTAAACATGACATACATGAAATATATCGAAAATAATTTATTATGTTTTATACCTGGAAAAGTAAGTACAAAAAACAATAAAATTTACGAAAAGCGAGCAACATGTTTTTCAAGGTTTTGGACGAAATGATAAACGTTTTAAGCTTCGTTGAAAGTGACTGCACTCCTCCACGCACCCACCAACTTTTACAAGAACTACGCGATCTCAGCAGCATGGCGATGGAACATTTCGACGAACACATTCTGCCCCGAGTCAAAGAACACAAAGAACAAATGGAGGAAAAACGTCAAGGTAAATAAAATAACGAAAAAACTAAACTGAAATGTGAAATTTCAGCATTCATTGCCTCGTTTTCGGGAAGCCCGTCAACCCTGAAACCGGCGCAACCGTTCATCGTCCAACAAGTCAATGATTTGCAAAAAATCAAAAAACAATATAAGACATACAAACACCATATCGCTTATCTCAACCAAAACACGCAAAAGCTGATCCAGAAAATGAAAAAACAAAACAAGCGGCTAAAAGCCCAGTCGGTCAGAATTAGGGATCAAGAACGTAAAATCCAAGAACAAACCGCCAAAATACAAGAACAAGAAACTGCACTGGCCGATATCAAGAAACACATGGACGAATGGGATCAAAAATACAAAGACTTGACCAACGAGTTGGTACGTGCGAGGGATTACATTCTCTTGAAGGCTACTTCGTCCAAAGCGAGTTCTTCGTACACACCTTCGCCGCCGAAATTGTGCAGGTCCAGTATTAGGCCGCGCGTTTCCCATTTGCTTTTCCGCAATTACGGCCCGATTCATCTGGATCTGGAACGCAAGCGAAAGTCGAATTTGTTACCGGAAATTCCGGTTAAAGTGTCAAGGGCTCAAGGCGATGAAGACGAAAAGAGTATAGATGAGCTGTTACCGTTGAAAGAACCAGATAAAAGCAACGAAAGTGAAGGAAAAGGCAACTTCAGTTTTCTGATCGAAAATTTGATCAAAACTCCGTTGACGGCCATCAAGTCGAGGAAACGGAAAATGGCAGAAGAGATCGACTTAAAATAATTTTTTAACACAAGATGACATTTTTTATTAAATATTATATTTAATCTCCAGTGACTCATTGCGTAAGATTTTGTTATGTAACCTAAGGGAAGTATAGTAAGAGCAAATTTGTATTGTTTGTTAAAATCAATCATTTTTAGTTTTTGGATCAAAATTAGATTTTCTTTTCTTGTTACAAACATGATTATTAGAAATCAGTTTTTTATGATAAATGAATTTACTTGAGTTAAGTATAAGTTATTTAACAAATTCGATTTTCTTCACTCGTATGAGGTAAAAAAATGAATTACGTAAAAAATATTAAAACCTTTATTACAGCAAGAAATAAATACACAATTAAAAAAAGTAAGTCGAGTTAGAGAAGAAATTAAAGGAAATGATTGTTAAAAATGGTGTAATATAAAATACATACTGTAAGTTCTCAACACAAATTTGGTTAATAAACGTAATAAAAAAGGCTGGTTTTTAGCGTTATAATACTATATCCTTCATATTGTTAATATAAATAACTCTATTAATAAAATAAATATGTTATCTAGTATGTTACATAATGCCTTTGTTATATTTTTATGGAAACAAGTCCTTTATACCGTTAAAGTGAATGTTCCATCACAAATGAAAAGTCAAATTTTAGTGCACCAATATAAAATGTCTTTCCTATCGTGAAACATTAACTAATGAAAAGCTAAATATGACGATAAATACTTAAATCTGAAGTCACAGTAGAAAATCTAATAATGTAAATATTAAAATTGGCTGTACCACCTGATAAAAACACCCATATTGTCTTGCCATGTGTTGAAAACTAATATAAAATTGTACTAAAACCTTGGATATACAGTAATAAATATTTATCTATATGAATATCGAAATACCTTTGACTTACTTCACTAATAAATATCACTAGTACAATTAATTTCAATAAAAAAAATTAAAAAACAAAGCAATAAATAAATATAAATATTCTCAATTAAAATTTTGGCAGTATTACACTCTGCTACAGTAATAGAGCCTAATATATAAATAATAACATCAAATTTGCATTATAAAAAATTAATATTACAACAGTTAATTAATTGACTCGAATTATTTTACAAGTGTAACATATTACACTATCAGATATAAACAATACGACAAAATAAAAAATACACAAAATTTACAAAATAAGAAATAAGTACAGTGCCTCCTTAACTAAATATATTTAAATACAATGAACTGATGTCATTACCGGTTTGAAATTTTATTCCGTTTTTGTTAATAATGAGGTAACTGAAAGTACAAATATACAAAGTGTCCAATTGAAAGTACAATCACAATTCCGACTTGAACTCATTGAACACTCCGTACAAGGTCAGACATTTTCGCGCATGCATGATTCGAGAAGATAATTCTAGTGTATACTCAACTATTATGTTATTCGATAAGTCTTCAAATACGGCGTTTAGCTATCATAACTCGAACTATTATGATGATCTGCTTGGGGCGAAGGAGGAGTTGAAAGGTTTGAACTGTTATTGCTCGCGATCGAGTGACGAGGACTGCCTTTCTCCGTACCCTACACAAAAAAACCATATCATATTGACAATTTACCACAAAACACCTTACTCGTACCTTGATCATATCGTGCAGAGACGACATGCTTCCTATGCTCGCTGGATCGGGGGAAGGTGACATATCGGAAGGCCGCGGCAAAGCCGGTGGAAGATCTCTGGGACGCGGGGGCGCCGCGCGTTTTGCACCGTTATAAGCGGGAGGAAAAGCGGGACCCCGAATCGGGTTTGATATTTCCAGGCGTTTACGTTCACCGTGTTTCGGGGGCAGGGGAGCCACCTTACTTGGCTGCAAGATTTTGCAATTAACTTAACTAACGTGCTACAAGTTTGAAACTTACTCGTGGTTGCACCTGAGGACCGTAGGAGGACTGATCAGGACTATCAACTAAGTTCGTCGAAAGATCAATCAGTCTTTGTCTCTGTATGCCCTCGCCGGGACCCATGTGACTTATATGGTTGAAGTTGGTCGGTGCCGATATTAGTTTTGACCGGCGATCCGTGCTCCTGCAAATTTATGTTATGTAAGGACCAATAACCCACAACCTTTGCAGTTAAAAAAAGCTTCCAACAACAAAGCTGTTGGCCGAAATTTTCGTGATTTTCTTGAATAACAATAATTAAAATAGGTAAATTGACTATTAGTTGAAAAATAAAAAAATATAAAAGATCATTTTTGTTTACAGCTTAAGTCTTTAAAATTTATAAAAACTTTGGGAGCGGTTACACAAGTACTGCACAACTACTTTGCTTAGTTGACCGCCCCCAAAGCTTTTATAAATTTTAAAAACTTAAGCTGTAAGCAAAAATGTTCTTCTCTCATAGAAAAAAAAACATTTTTTACTTTTTCGTACATTTTTTTAAATACATTTTTATTTCTCTCTTTAATTAGGTACTTTTTAGTGAAAAACTTTAAATTTCAAACACAAAGAAAATTTTTATTTATTGAATAGATTTCAAACGTCTCAAATAGTGATGATAAAATTTCACCCTTAATATCTTCGTTCCTGTGAGATAGGGGGTTGGTTTTGCCCTTAAAAAAACCCTAGCAACCCGTTGGGTTTTTCCTGCTTTATTGAATAGAGTTGGTAAGTATTACAATTAATGGCCGAGATATTGATAATAATTGTTAATAACAATGAAATGTTAATTGTTTATAAATTATTCTTAATTTCAATTCGATTTAATGATTTACATACCCCAGTCCACTGAGTTATTTAAGAGGTCTTTCTCATATCAAATTACTAAATTGTACAACAGTTTACCTCATTCTTAAAAATCTAAACTTTACTAAATTTAAACAAACGTTGAAAAAATTACTTTTGGCCAACCGAGCCTTTAATTAAGCCTGATTTAGTTCTTTTTTCTTTTGAATATTTAGATGTGCAACATGAACTTGCAACATAAACTTGCCTCAAGACTATTTTACTTCAATAATTTTTCTTTTTCTGTTTGATTTTTTTTAAATCTACACTGTATGTGTTTATTTTGGTATTTGCTAAGCTCAAGATGAAAAACAAGGGGTGTGCAATCGCGAATTTGTCATTGTACACCCATCTGATCTTCGGCTTTTATACAGGGTCATTCTTAAATAGACCGACAAAATTTTATCACAGCTTCCTAAGGATAAATGGAGACAAACTGTACCCTTTTTACGTTTATACTTTTAGGGGCAAAACCCCCTTGACCCATGCCACTTACGGCGTCTGTGAATTGTTGCAATGATCAAGTACGTTAATCCCATTAATACCATGGTTTCCACTATAATATATTCACTAAACTCCCGACATGTCAAAATGACATTAAGTTAGTAAAACAAAAAGTCACTATGGCTATGTTGGTGACAACTTCACTCAAAGTTTAACAACCTGGTCGCTATCACTTGATTTGAAATGATTTAATTATTATCATTGGTGCAATGTGCCGTGTCCCATGGAAACTTGACATCAAGTACAGTCAGATGAAATAATTGTAATCTATGTCGTTTAGGATACACTCAAAAATTTTGGTTTGACATTGTAAACGTCACGGGAGTTTTGTGAATACATAATACCTGTGCTAACAAACACATCAGTGGTGTACGCTTTACTTCGAAAATAACTTTAATAAATTTTATTTGAAGAACGTTTAAACAAAGAATTTTCTAAATATTTTTTACAGCATGTTTTCATTTGATCCTACCAAGGATAAAATTTTGTCGGTTTATTTAAGAATCACCCTATATGCACGTTTTGTTTTATTTTCTTGTATATTATTTTATTTTTTATTTTTTGCATATAATAGACCTTTATTATTATTATTATTATTATTATTATTATTATTAACTAAAGTAAATAACCTGTAACTGTCACAGACCAACACCAAAATCCTCATTTAGACGAATGGAAATGTATTTCATTAACTTTTAAAGATATTTTCAAATACGGCTGTTCAATTTTTTCACACGGATAATCTTGAAGGTGTTAATTATTGCGTTTTAAAAGAGTAATTACGTCAAGAACCACAGTGCCAAATGTGCTTTACTTACATTCGTTGTGACCTATTTCCCTCTCTCAGCGAAAACCTCCTTCGCGGTCTCTGTAAAGTCCGTCCCTCTCTATCTAACGTAACCACATTATCTAAATTAATTAATTCACCTGTAAAAACACCACACATACCAAAACAATCTCAAATATATAAACAAAAACTCACGTTGATGAATATTAGACAGATACAACAAATGAGTTAAATCATTTAGAATGCATAACGAAAGTGAACCACTATCATTAAGAGGTTTGGCTTTCTTGATGTTAAGTGTCTGAACCCACTCTCCGGTTGCACAATTAAAAATATCGATGTGAGTCTCACTATAAACGATAAGATGACCATCTCTATAGCCTACATATAAAAAAAAAATAATTACAAAAGGCAAATAATAAAATCCGCACATACATATCGCTGACGGCACTGCTGGATACATGATTTCTCTATCTCGAGATTTGCGGCCGTGTCTGTCGACATAAGCCGCTAAAGTACTAAAAACTAGGAGATATTCATGACGAGGCAACTCTATTACTCTTAATGCCTCAACGGCATTACAGGCCAGTGTGGCATATAGCGGATTCTCCGAACTCAACAAAGCTAAAAAAATAACTAACAAATCTGGTTTATATGAAAAAAAAAAAACTTACAGAAAAGAGGTTGTTCCGTTTGCAGATTACAAATCGTGAAATTCGAAGGAGAACCGATACAAAGTCGACCATCCGACAACAATTGCAATGACTGAACTGGCGCCCCCACATTTATATCCCGAATTCTATGATGTCGAGTTCTTGTCCTCGTTATCTCGTATACAATTATAGTCGAGGAATTTTGCTACAATTATTGATTCAACACGACATTATTCGAACTATGAACCCAAATACCTGTTTCTTTATCGCCACACATAAACAAAACGTCAACGGCGCCCTCACAACAGGCCCCACCGTCAGCACTGAACAACCCTTACTTTCCGCCACTTTGATCCATTCAGTCTCATCACCGTCCAATGCTCTAATGGGAACCAATCGTACGTATCTCTGTTTGCCACTAACCACAACCAAAAGGTGCTCCTCACTGATATATTCTAATTGGAAAATCTTTTTGCCTTCGCCAATTTTCGCAATTTCAGTGCGGTCTAAATCGACACAGTGAAGTCCTTCTTCAGCACCTAAGACTATGCGATCGGGGTCGATAATCGCCGCACTTAATGTGTTTCTTAGTAAAGTTAGGGAATTGTCGATCAATTCGCGGGCTAATAAGACTGTAGTGTTGGGTAAATTGTTTCTTTTCATTATTCGATGTAGTTCGGAAAGGGCGACGACCCATTTGTTCTTTTCGGCTTCGGTGTCGGCCAACATCAGGGTTGAGTTGCGCGGACCCGGGGGTTCCATCAAAGAGGTGGTAATCTGAGATAGATTGTACGATAAAATCAATTTTTCTGAATTATCTATTTGTTACTTTTTCGAATAAACATGCATGATCATAAAAAAACTCTCAGACTATCACTTTTAAATTTTCCAGATTTATTATAAGATTATTCAAAATTACTAGAGAATTTGTTTATGACAAAAGCTGTTAAAATTATCTTTGAAAAAAACACATTAATTCTTGTTGTAACATAAAAAAAAAAA
>NW_025401069.1:6616134-6650651 GCF_015345945.1 Tribolium madens
TTTTTCATAAAAGTAGAAAGAAACTTACTAGGTTTAAAGTTTAACAAGGTTTAAAAATCCTGGTTAGAAAATGTACTTGAAAAATTATTTTTATAAACAAACAAAATTTTTAATTCCTAATTATTAATATTACAGTTATAAATGTTAGTTCAATTTCAATTTTTTTAAATATTTATCATTGCAGTTTCGTAGTTTATGCACACAACACCGACAGGTAGTTTCTCAAGTTAGATAATTTTCATTATTTGTGTCTGTCTATTTTAAGAACGAAATAGATGGGCAACAGCATCGACCGCCCGATTCATACAGGAAAATTTTTAGGTTTGCCCCAGATTTTTCACTGACCCAATTTTTTTCATTGGGCAAATTAAATTGACACAACAACAAATGCAGATAACAACCGAAATAAATCAAATACAACCACCAAGACTTGGTTGAGAAAAGATGAATAACTGTGACTGTGTTCTGGTGTAAATCGGAGGTGTCAGGGGCACAAGATACACCAATGAGATTGTAGGATTGCAAAGATAGATTATTACGCTAACAAATACACATACAATACAAATACATTATGACTTTTGAACTAACACTATGTTATGAAAATAAATGACTCCTGGCCTTACCTTAAAAATGCAAGGAATGTCCTTTTTGTTGGCGTGGATCACGTCCGAATCCTTAACGCTAGAAACACTAAACAGTGTATCCCTCATATCTAAAACTTGAGCTACATGAACACTTGGTAAGGCATTTCGATCAGCTGATATGTCATATAAAAACAGTTTGAAGTCACAAACAACAACAAATTGTCTGATCCAACCTACAAGAACAGAAAAAAAGAAAAAATCAAAAATCGTCCAATATTAATTGTCCATCCCATTACCCTTTTTGACACCTCCTTGTTTAGGAACTTTAACGTAGCCCTCGTAAGCAGTTCCTATGCCTCTAGTAGGGTCGATTCCTAACGGCCTTTTAGCTGAAACAATGGAATAAAACAATGTTCCCTTCTTTACCTACTTAACCCACTCTGATCTGAAGGTAACGGACAAATCGCTGGTACATGCGGACAACACGACGTATGACAGGTAAAACCGCAAATTTCGCACACCATTCCTTGTCGCATCAACCCGACCATCAATGATGTGCAATGATTGCATTTTGTAGGACTAGAAAAAGTGCGCACCAAAAATTGATGGTTTTTGTGTTTCATGGGAGATTGGGAATCGTGCTACCAAAAAAATCAAGTCACAATTGTTGCAATTAACGATGAAAAAAAACATACCATACTCAGTTCAGACAAGTTACTCTTGGAACTTGTCAAACTTAAAGCTCTATTGTCTTCGATATCGCCTTCTTCAGACTCAATTGAGCCTCCTTGGTACAAGAGTGCGGGTACGTTGTCGTACGTTTGACTTTGAACTTGCAATTGATTGTTTTCTTTAAGAAATTGTTCCAGGTACGACATCTGAGATGAAGGTCGTTCCAAAACTGCACAAAAAAATATTAAAACAATTACTGCATTGACTGGCAAATCAGTTTATCACAAACAGATGAATTGTTAAATGTATAGTGAACCCCACAATACTACGATTTTTTTAACAAAACACAAAGGGGTAGTGACATATGGCAGGAGTTTACAATACTTCCGTTGTAAGACATTTCACAACAAATTTAAATAATTTATTTCAAACGCAAACAACAAAATTATTAACATTAATTATTCGCATTCTTATTAAGGACTTCCTACGTTAACAGTTAACGGGATAATAGAGAAACAGCGCACTGAATTAGCTGCAAAACAAAAATACATTAATGGAAACATGATATTAGCACTCCAAGCAGTAATCAACAAGGATAAATAATAAAGCAACGCAATACAGCAGAGCGGATGAATGAAAGCTCTATGTATCTTCAATCGAGGATTTAAAATAATGGACGATGTAAATCTTCTAAAAAGTACACAGTTCTTTCTAATGCGTGCACATATCCGCTCTACTTATAGTTATAAAACAGGCTTTTAGCTAAAAAAACGTTTCAATAAACTAACCCTTGACGTGACGCTTGATGAAAGACGAAATTCCAACAACACTTGCTGCATGTAATAATCAAACATCATTCTTTAAATGATACTTGCACACAATATTTTAAATAATTAAAAATCTTGAGTAGTGAACTAACTGAGAAGGAATATCAAGAAGAAGAAAACTATCTTTGGTTCAAAAATTTTGCAGCAAAATGATCAAAATTCAATATAAATAAATTAAGTCTTTAAGGCAACAGTGTCAGATTCAAAGAAGAGGACCAATGAACTGTTAATAATAATTGCATTTGTGTCATAATTTTGTATTATGTTAATATTGTGCCACTTTACATCAATAGCAGAATCTTTAGTGTTAGAAGAATTTAAGCGACACAAGATAGCTTTCTTCCATAACTTGCTTTCTTGCCAGTGTGAATAATACTTTAATGTTTGTTAAAAAATTGTATTTGATTTTATTTCACACGTTATATACATTATTTATCACCTCATTCCAAGACACTTTCTGGATGTATTAAAATTCTAAAATAGATATGTAAAAATGTTTTTCGAATCGTATCATACTAATCAATTGTAGAGACGCATGAAGAGTAACAATATTCCCCAGAAGCACGACGTAATCCCAACGACCAGAGGTAGATGTTTCAACCACGCACCGACTGTACATACACATATAAATAATTACCACCCGCCTGGGAGTGCTAATATACACTGCAGCCAATTTAACTTAAAAATTTTAATAGTGGCTACAGTGCTTATTAAAATCGTTTGATTCACTGTTTCAAATAAATCAAACAACTTGAAACTAAAACACGTTAAGCAAGCATCACGTGAATAAATGAAAGACAAGAAATAGAACGCTCTTGTGCCAAATTAACCGAAAACTATAAACTATGAACAGATTTATGAACTTACATCCTTCTGAATCATGACGACTTTGCAACTCCTTGATTTGTTTCTCTTTCCTTTTGAGATCTAAAGCAAAGGCCTCGTTTCGTTGCCTTGAATCTCTCAAATCTCTGTAAAATTGCAAAATTTATAAAGTAAAAATTACTAAACTCGTAATGTCTTACTTTTGAGCTTCTAATAAGGCCTCCCTTGTTTTACTCAACTCCTCATTTATAGCCTGTTTAGCTTGTATTTCAGATTGTAATGAACTCTGAAGGTTGAGGAGTTCCATCTTATCCAGCTTTTGCGACCTTCGGTTCCTCCAGTTCTTATCGGTACCTCCCATAGCATTTGAAACACCTCGAAGCAAAAAATTAATATTAAAAATCATTTAACACAGTGATACTTACCAGCATGTTTCAAATAATCCAACTCTTCAGTCATTTTAGTAGCGAGAGCTTGTAAATAAGCCCTAGCATCCTTTTCATCACTAACCCACTGTATGATCTCCGCAAGTTGCGATTCCCATTGACCCAACGCTTCTTGTTTATTCCTCAACTGTTCATATTCCGCTTCCAGGGTCGCCCGTTCTGATTGCAAACGTTCCACAGATTCGGTAAGCTACAAAACCACACCCATAATTACATTTCGTAATTTATAATCGGAAAAAACTTTATCAAAAAAAAAAACAAAAATTGGAAAGAAAACTCACAAACTCAACATTTGCGATAAGTTTATGATTATCGTCCAATAAAAGCTGTTTGTCTCGTTCATTTCGACGATTCAATTCGGCAATCGTTTGTTCAGAATCGGAGAGAGCCTCTATACGGTGTTTCTCCTGTTTCTCTTTAAGTTCGACTACCTAGATGTGTCAAAACGAAATAATAGAAAATAAAAACAAAACAAAATTTTAAAAGAGAATGAAAACATACTTCTCTCTCAAGGAGTTCTCGATGAGACTCGGCTTCGTGGAGTTGTTCCCTAAGAGAGGATAATTCCAGGTTGAACCTCGCCTGTTGTTGCGCTAAACTTTCGTTGTACTGAACCTAAAAACAAACAACAAAGTAATAGAGTTCAATGAAACAATTACAACTTAATTTTATCAATTTTATCATCCTAGTTATGAAGTACTTTGTTTATTAAATTATTATTAAAAATATGTAGGTTAAATGTAGGATTATCAAAAAAAAATCAGACCTAATACGTTTAATTTCCTCCGTCAAACAAGCTTTTACGACTGCTGTATCATTAACAACTAAATGACAGTTTGCAGGAAGAATCTTTCCCTTACCTCTAATTTTTCCAGTTCTGCTTTAAGTCTTAAATTATCCTGTTGATCTCTAGGCCCCAATTCACTCCTCACTCTCAACCTATCCGACTCTGCTTGCATTTGCCGACAATATTCCTCCGACCGTTCCCTCAACTTCCTTTCTTTCGTTGCTTCAGCCAAAGCTTCGTCGATTCGCGATTCCAACTCCCTCCTCAATTTCTCCGCCTTTCTTATATCATTCCTCAGCGAATCGACTTTCTGCATGACGGCTTCCAATTCTTCCTCCTTATCTCTAACCTGTCTGCTAAATTTCTGCTTCTGTTGCCTCAATTCGGACAACTTATCAGAAACTTCCGTATACTCAGCCATCGCCAATTTCTTTTGTGCTAACGCATCTTTCAGTTCCTTGTCTTGAAATTTGAGCTTTTCATGAAGGTCTAGCTTCTCTTTCATTGCTTCTTCCTTCTCTTGTTTTAAAATACGATTCAATTTTTCTAATTCTTTGACTTTAACTACAAAACGGCAATCATTACTCCCAATTAAATGAAAAAATATGACATTTACCACTTTCAGCACCATCTAAAGTATCAATAAATAAATCTTTCGAATGACCACTTTCAAAACTTCTCAATTGTGACTCCAACTCACAGTTTCTTTTAGTTAAAGTATTGATTTCATCTTGCAATTTTCTAGTTCCGTCGGGCGACATCCTCTTATCCATTTCCTTTTCTTCGTTTAAATTTAAGCTCACAATTTCGCCATTATTTCGTTTATTTTGCTTGTCGGCTAAATTGTTCGTTATACTCGTATAAAGATTACTCAAGTCACAAATACAACTAAAACTCGCGTTTGAAACAACAAAAAACTAAACATTCACACTATCTACCTTCCTTGAGTGAAAGTAAAGCCTATAAAAGGCAAATGAAGTCCAGTAAAGGCATTATTGGCAGTTGGAGGCATGGCATCCGACAATCGGATATCAGCATCGTCTACGTCAAAATTTGATGTATCTGTTGGACTTGAAACTTCGGGAATATAAGGCGCATTACTGTCTCTAATACCATCCCAGTCGACTCCTTCAAACCATGGATGGTTCTACAAATGAAAAAAACCATCAAGCCAACAAACTCTCAGTATTTATCAAAATTTTAATTTTTTTTAATTGCGTTTCGCCTCAGATTACTAAAGAAACATCACAGTTAGATACATCAAAGCCTTACAAACTATTGCAACCATGTTTAAATATGTGTATTGCAACGACTGTGCCACCGAAAAGATGATTTAATGTGTATGTTCTTCACCACTTAAACCCGTCGCGGTGGTACTTCACCATCGGCAGAATCGACCATATGGGACTCATACCAAGATGGTCAGGTTGATGTACCTTTGGCTTTACAGTTTCAAAATTTAAAACATTTGAAACCAAGATTACAAAGGAGGCCTGATGTATCCACGATTTCATAAAAACTGCATCATCACTGGCAAAAGCAATTATTAATTATTAGGTAGTGTTCGGTTTTTATTGTTACAAATTAAAACAGGTAAAAGAACATTTAATTTTAAGACAAAAGTTTCTTATAAACATGTATCGAAAAATGCTGCGTAAAGGAGACACACCTCCTGATAGAGGTGTGTTTTTTAAATTGGTTTTTCCCAGTACTTCAGAATAGATAAAATTATAAAATTTGGTACACCTGAAGGCATTTATACTCCTAAACGAATTCACAGATCAAATGATCAGGAGCGTCGTAAACTGGAGAAGTATAGGTTAAAACGAATTTAATTTTAAATTTTCAATTTACGAAGCAATCAAATTCTCGTAAAAAATTAAATTTTATCTGAATAAAAAAACCTCTTGTGTAATTACGGTCGAATAAAATTTGCATTTTTCATATAAAAGAAATCACTGACAAATCAATGGAATACTTAATTATTTTTAAATCCAGACCCCTGTACATTTTATACAATGTTGGTTTTTAAATTTATTTTTGTAAAAATGAAAAAAAAAAAAACATCAATAAATCTAACCTCCAAGAATGAATGAAAGGCTAATATTCATCTGCATATTTTGTGCATCACTTTATTCTGTATAATAAATAAGAAAGATATAACACTACTTGTTTACAAATACAGGCCGATTTACAGAAATCAATTTTATAACTATTTTATTCAGAATTACTAAAGATTAAATAAAGAAAGATGTTTTTTACACTGCCAAAAAATGTAAAATTAATGATAATATGACAATCAGATTGCAGTTCAAATTACTGTAAATTCGCCACAAGTAAAATAAATTTGTTCTGTAAACCGAAATCAACTATTTAATAATTACTAGACACATGCTCAAAAAAAATATCAAATAAGTTTATGAATGCAACATTAATTGCATTACAATTACATAAACAGATTCTAAATCTATCGCACTGATCTGCCAAAATAATAGCAATACAATAAATAAATAAAAACGCAAAAAATTGTGAAATTCATTTTAACCGCAAATTCCTTTGTTTTTTCCTTATTTATTTTGTCTTACAGAATACAAAAATTGTATTGTACACAAAATTTAAACAAATTAACCCTTTTATTTTTCAATTTGCATAATGATTGATTCCCAACATCCTAATCATTATTATAATATGGATAATCAAGTCTCATTATTTATTATAAAATTTACATGAGATTGGTGTTCACTAAAAATGGTTGTAGTAGTTGCACAGGACCGGATATTACGTCCATTGTGGTTTATAACTGATACAATGCAGCAAATAATTAAGCGCACCTTTCCAACAAATTTCAATGCCGTTTATAATTAAAATTAAAGCCTTAAAGCATCTCTATTTTTAAGGATTGCAGAAACTGACCTTAAAATCCTGTATTCCATTCTGTCCTAAACGAAATTCTTGACTACAAATTAATTGCTTGATTAAATCTTTTGCCGCATCAGACACATCTACGTCAGTCGCAAAATCAAAACAGTTTTTATGGTTCATTATTTTCCCGTAAGTTTCCACTAAGCTTTCTGCATAAAATGGCGTTTCACCAAACAGCATTTCATACATACAAACACCTTAAAATACAAATTGTCAGTACAACAAAATTTATGATTAAAAAACTATTACCTAAAGACCACCAATCACACTCTGGACCATATTTGCCCTGTCCATCCTCCATAGCCTTTAAAAATTTCTTGGTAAGATGCATTAAAACAAACAAAAAAACTCACTCTAAGAATCTCTGGAGAGATATAATCTGGGGTACCGACCGCAACATTGGACTGCACAGTTCCATCGTCATTTAATTTCAAACAACTACCAAAATCTGCTAGTCTAATATGGCCATTCGCGTCCAGTAAGACATTGTCAGGTTTAATGTCTCTGTGTACATATCCAAGTTTATGTATCGAATCTATGGCTAAAACCATTTCAGCAATGTAAAATCGCGCCATATCTTCAGGAAGACGGTCTTCAAATTTACTCAGCAACGTCAATAAATCACCCCCACAATAATAATCCATCACTAAATACAAATTAGACTCATCCTAAAAAGAAACATCAATTCGAAAAGTAAAAACACCGGCAAATTCTACTTGAAATGCATAATGTAAATGTGTAATCCACCTTCTATCTCCATACACTAAAACATCTCTCTCCTCTTTAAAACACGCAGTTTCCGCCCTTTTAAGCATCTCCCATTTGTTAAGAATTTTCATTGCAAATACTTTCTCTGAGCCCCTAAATTTAACTACGCAAACTTCTCCAAAAGCTCCTCTACCAATGACTTTAATTATCTCAAAATCTTCTCTAGTTAATCTAAGAGACTTTACTGAAGAAGCTACAGGTTTTACTAGAAAATAAACAAAAGTTATAAATGTAATTGATCATCAAAAAGACTCACCATATTCTATAAAATCTGACACTGTTTTCTCTTTACGTAAACTAGAGTTACAGCACTCATCGTAGAGAACGATGAGAATGTCTATGAGAGTTTCAATACTGAAACTCTGTCCCTTTGCCAGAACAGGGCCCCCAAGAAACAGAGCTTCTAGTTGTCGAAGACGTCTCTCCCCAGCCCCTGCCACGCCCGGCATGGCCCCCACGCTGTTTTCACTCATTTGACTGTTGCATTAGTACCATCTGAAACATGCCACCATTGAAATGACTAAACAACCTCAAAACTACTCAATTATTGAATAGAATTAATTAATTATTGTCACCTGCCAAGTGTCAAAATAAGGAAAATTTCTGATTATAATTAAAGTTTGTTTTATAGTCCTAATCAGACTATTTATAAAAAATGCTAATCCATCCAGATAAAAGGGTAAACAATCATTCATTAATAAAGATTACAAATTGAAAAATACTTAAGTTAATTACGCATATCCTTGTGCGAGAAAAGCACCAAAAAGCACACACACAAAGCAATTAAACGTGTTTTCAATTCGACTTGAAACATCACAGAGGTAAACACTGATTAAAAAGCCACAAACAACATAAATAACAACTGTTCAATGAGAGATCACTCCCGATTCTGATGAATTTTTTTACTTTATTTTTGATTTTCTAGTCATGAATTTGCACTTACAGCTGTTTTTACTGTTACGTTAATAAATGATGCATGTAAATATCCCATTGCTAAAACAGGATATTATCCTCTAATATTAAAACTAAAATGACGAAGTTTAACCTATATATAAACATCGTCTCAGAATGGGGCAACTTGCCGACTAACGCAACGAAAAGACCAAAAATAAACGTGTTAAAAACAATTCGAATATAAATCACCTTTGTCAAGCAGATCAATAGTAAATAATCAACATTATTTGGCCATTTAAAATACACTTCATTGATGACTTTTGGCAGCCATTTTTACAACTCCCCTACTGAGTGTAATTTGGGTACAATGAGTCACAAAGTAGATACCTTTCGCAGCTGTTGAGAGCGGTCACGTGGTACACATTTGTTTCCATTACAATCGCGAGATAACGCCACTTTCATGTGTTTTTTTTTATTGTTATTGAAAAAAAATATGTAAAAAGTAAAACACTGCCACCCAATTATTTTATTAAAAAAAGTTTTTTCATTTTCATTTATTGCACAATTAAAAATTTTGTAGTTTGATGCATTTTTTTACTGCAAGAAATTTATTAAACCTGAGGCACTGCCGTTTTAGTTGAAAGTATGTTTGTATGTTTCTCTCTCAGAAATAGCTGAAAAAAATTAAATTTTAGCTAGAACACTTTCACAAGTATTATGATTTATGAAAATAATACACACGTTAATTAATTTTTGAAAAAAAAAAGATATGGAAGATTTGATAGGAAAATTAGCTAAATTTTCAATTATGTACTACATTACAATAATTACATTTAAAAGTAAAAATTATTTTTTCATTTATTTTATTCTCAAAAAAAGTACCAGATTATTAGTCAAAAACGGGAGAATAAAGTGTCACTTTATTTCCGTGATGTTATTGGGAGGAAATAACAAATATGTCTTTCTACACAACTCTATTCGTTTATATCCCTGCAAAAATTAAAAACAGATATGTTAAGAAAAAGGTTTCAGAATGATTATTATGTGGGTAATTGCTTTCTTGTCGAGATTGACGTCGTTGAACTCGTCGAAATTATTTACAAAGAAAAACAGATCATTAATTAATTCTTTTTTTCCTAAATTACAAAAACTCAAAATGAGATATCCGAAAACAGATTAATGAGATACGATCTAGAACAGAATGAATAAAATTAATATAACCAGTATTCTCCCGTGTTACGCATTGAATGAATGGACTCCCGTAAATTTGCCGCATCTTTCTCAATCCATTACCAAACAAAATAGAATTGTAAAACCCCCAAATTACAGTTTAAAAGTAACAAAAATATCTTCCCATTTTTTGCAACAAACATTTAACAAATTAAAGGTCCCAAAATATGAAAAAATGTAATTAAACCAATTTATTATGAATGGTAGTCGCCAACTTGGCAACGTCGCACATTCTTTACCCAAGCAAATCAAAACCTAATCTGAAAGTTTTACAAAAAGTAGTAAATAAAATTCCAAAAACATAACACACTAAAAAGCAACAAATGCTGAGCTTGCCAAAAAAATATTCTCGCGTTTGATCAACTTTTTGATAATAAAAACACGAATTGTTTCACCTTATGAAAGCAAGTCGTCGATTGACTAGCGCAGCATATTGTACGCAATGGAGTTGTGTGTGTGTATAAATTTCGTGTTTTTTAAAAACATTTATTTATTTTAGCCTAGTTTTCAAAGAAAATTTCCTTAAAACAAGTTTTCTCTTATTACTATCAACGAAGGTAACTAATGAAGTCCCCAGAAGGATTCTCTGGAGTGTACGAACGCCACACTCGAATTAACTACTGGATAAAATTGTTACACACAAAAATTACACAAGTAAGAATTTCCCCAAAAATCAGCAAAACCAACCCCAAATCATCTCCCAAACCATTCAATTACATTTACTTTTACTCAGACTAACCCAATTAATGTATTATTTGTTGCTCAAAAGCGATAAAAGTGCCAATATTGAAATGATACACTTTCCAGGTCTCTGGCTTCCAGCCCTAGTAACTTTTCCCATTTCGGCCCATTTTTCCCGTTCTAATGGTTCTAAGACACCAGGATAATAAAATGGCCTCTGAACAGCCGTTGAAAAAGAAATTGCGACGAGGTGACAACCCAGACGCCCCAGACGAGCCTGACTTCATCCACAACATAGCAGAAAATGGTGTGGGGAACGACCTATCAACCCTCCACTTGTCTTACCCACCTACTGTGAACGAAGACGACATCACCCTAAACACAGTCAACTCGCAGTTCCACGGGGGCAAGTCAGTGTTTCGGACTAGTGAACTGAGTGATGACAGTGAGCAAAAGTTCATTGAAGACAAAGAGGACTACCCCCCGACTTGCGAAAACATCTCCATACAACCCGCGCCCGACATCGCGCCTCTCATTTGCGACTATGAGGGCCAACAGGAGACCGAAAACAGGCAACAGATGGTGGTTGACGAGGAAGAAACTGAGACTTTTTACAGTTATTTGGTGAAACAGTGTCTGTGCGACATTCCCGAGCGCGTGTTGAGGAAACCCTTCGAGGGGCACCAGATTATGGACGAAAACGGCAGCAGATTAGCGATGTTGAGCGAATGGTCCACTCCACAAGTGTTACAATTTCTCTCAAACGTGCAATTGTTATTCGACGTTTATTTGAAACAAAACAATAACGGTCACATTTGCTCGAAAATCGTGACGATTTGTAACACATTTGTACGCAATGAGCATAACTTAATTGAGCAGATTTTGTCGCTTTGTGAGACTAGAGACAAATACGTAAATTATCTGGCAGCGAAAGTGTTTAGTAGTTTTCTCATTATTGCAAAAACAAACATAAACAACGAGTGGCTCGAGACGATAGTCAGTTTTTTAACAATCGAAAACCCCGACTATGTCAAAATGAATTTCGCTCTTGAGATCATAAAACGGGTAGTCGAGTGGAAAAACGTCGATATTCATGTCTTGGAGGAGCCCCAAAGCCAGGACGTGGCGGGTAGCAGCAGCCAAAACGTCGATATTAACATCAATTGCGTCACTGTGCCGTACAGTGACGCTGAAAGTTATGACACTTCCGGTATCAAAGGCCTCATTATCAAAAGTCTAGAGTCGAAATGGCCGGAATTGATCAGCAAAATCCAGTATTTAATAACCCAGAACACCTCGGTTGAAGCCCAGACTTGCGTTCTGACGTTTTTAGCCCTTTGGGAGAGCACCATTTCCGTCAAGGCCAACTTGAGTGTGATCGACACGAAGCCGTTTTACGCCCATTTGGAGAATTTCGTCGGGTTGCTAAACAGTAATCTCCCACCAATCATTTGGAAACAGCTTCTGTCCCTATTTAACGAGGTTCTATGCTATGGAAGCACTCTAGCCTTGCAGGATATGCTCCCGGAGGATACGTGTCAACTCGCCCACTTGATCGTGCGATACGTCAAAGACTTCCGCTTGCTTGATAGTCTCCCCTATAGGAGGTCGGAGGGGTACACTGTTAACAGTTTTGTGGGGACCATTCCGAGCACGCAACCAGCGCAATCCAATATCGATAAGACTCTCTTGCAAAAAATGACCCTTTTGGTGTTGAAAAGCGTGGCTATTACGATTAAGGAGACGAGGTCTGACAGTTCGGACTCTAGCGTGGGGTCAGAGGACTATGATTTTTCACATGACATGCAATTAATCGCGCGGTCGATCCGAGACGTGCTCAAGAAAGTCGACGTTTTCATCAAAGTCAGTTTGGAGTTTCATCCCGAAACCCCCTTTTCGAAAATACTCATCCACTTGTTTAGCGATCAGGACGATTACATGATTGAAGCGATGGTTTGTACTCTGGATATAAAAACGGGGATTTCGTATCAGAACGCTTTAGCTCCTGATTTTATCGCGATGTTGAATCCGGTCCATTCGTTTATAGAGTTTTTGAAAATCGTTAGTCATGATTCAGACGTACTATTAGATTATTTAGTTAGCAATGAAACATGCTTCTTGTTGTATCTGTTGCGGTTTTTGAAGTATACGAGGAGAAATTGGGACGTTTTTGTTAATAGTTGTTATGAGGGAGGAGCGTCGAGGACTAATGAGCTTGACAATACAATGACAGTTTTGATAAGACTTAAAATGCAAATCGATCGACTTGTTTCGAAAGATCTTTTTCCTTATAATATTAACCCCATTTTAAGACTGCTTGAGATTTGCGAAAATCTTTATGAAGGCAACGAGTACAGCTGATAGCTTTAATTTTTATAAAAGGATTTTTTTCATTTGTATATATTTGAAAGTTTCCGTGATATAGTACAAAACCTTCTCATTTCTCCTAATTTATTTTATGCATACATAGTTAAGGCATTTGGAATTAAAATGGCCTATCCCACAAAATTTATAGACTTAGTTTTACTCTCCGACCAACAGCTTATTTTTCAAATTTTGAGTTAAACACGTTTAACGTTTTAAATAAAAAATAGTAATGGTAAAGTGACTGTATTTGAAACTAAATAAAATTTTAAAAGGGAAAATTGTGACTTTTATTAGAATGTCGCTTAAGCTTTAGGCCACTTTAATTCTAAACGCCTCATTTAAGATAGGTACAGACAACATGTCCAGTTGAACCGTATATTATCATTGAAATATTCGCATACCCACGAAATTATACCGTGTGTTACTTCAACTATTTCACAAATTTTACAATTCTGTATCATTTTTGTCCGTTCAATGATATTAACAGTTTAAACATGAGACCCCTGAGAAAGCATTTTTAAAGTTTACACAATTTGTTGTCACACTGCCAAGAAATGCGATACGAATCGATTGTGGTTTTTCAAGTTTCTTTGCTTTATAACTTTTTATGTGCATACATACCCGGAGAATCATATTTGTTATTTATTAAAAAATGATATCATTAAAACAACACTTTATTTTGTAACGTCCGTTTAATACCTGTGTCATAACCATCGTCGCAACATTTGAAATAGGTCAGAAACATTTGATTTCTGTGTAAAAGAAGAATATGTGTAACAACTGAACCCTACTGACAAATTTTGAGCCAAGAAACTCCACTCTTTCATACAGAAAAAAAAACATCGTGAAATGTGATAGCAGTGGCGATGGCTGTGGCACGACATATACAAATTTTTTATACAGAAAATGGCAACATCGCAACTTCATTTTTCGAGGTTGCATAAATAAATGTTTTGTACAAAAAAAAAAAAAAAACGATTTGCGTAAGACCCTGGAAGCAATTTAGAACATGAAAAGTGAAAATTTGTTATAGATTTAAAACAATTTATGCATTATAACTTGAGAACTGGATGGATGAGTTACTTTGATGGAGAATTTTTGTAACATCTCTATTGCCACTTGAATTGCGTGAATGGAAAAACTATTTCTATTGTAAAATGCAATCTCTATACTTAAAAAAGTATGAATCAGTAGGAAATTCCTGACATGTTATCTTGAACAAATACAAAACATTACATATTTGCATTTCTTATTTTGGGTCTATGAATTATTTGTTTTTAACATTTGCTATGGATGATAAAACCTTGTTTCTATATGCATGCTTAGCAAATTTTAATAAATCGACATATTTTTGACAACAAATCTCCATTTTTCAACAGGATTCTTTCATTGTGGAAAAATAAGTCCTTTTTTCTACCATTTTGTTCTGAGTGTTCAATATATCGTATACACTGGACATGTTGAACGTTGGAAATGAAAAAAATATTAATAAAAAAAAACTTCTGCTTAGTTTTACCAGATGAATAAAGTCGTTCGTAGCCTAAGAATGCGTTTGTATTATCTAACACTTCTAAAACAGAATTGTGTTGCGTTAAAAAGTCTGTAATTAACTTATTTTTCATTATTTATTCTTTTGAATAGGTTTTTTGTAACAAATGTAAATTGTAGTTACCTTACTTAAGTTTAATTAATCGCTCCACTTACAATTTGCAATATTAAATGTAAGTTCGCCTTGTATTATTTTCCATAGTTCAAATTATATTCGCCGTGTTGAGGACTGTGCCCATAAATGTAAAAAACATGATGTAATTAATAATTTAATGACTATTATTTAATTTCTAACTTATAAAAGTAATGTTTGGCAGGCTCATTAAGGTCCTTTTTGAGGATTAAAAAAGTAGTAGTATGTATAAAAGGTATTGATTATAATACTTTAATATTTTTAAAATTGTACATAATGTACTAATGTATTTTTTTACCCAATACAAAACATTTTAATAACAATTGTATGTTTTCACTGTAAATAGGTTATCGGTAAAGCCGTCAGGTAGGTAGAATTACGTTTAATTGAACAAAAAACTGATGTCAGGAAATTTTTAATTATCGTAATCTTCATCAATACACAAATTGTCTTCAGTATTCTGATTGTAATAATGGTGTGAAATGGGTATAAGAGGCGGGATGTTATCGCAATGAACTTGTGGTGTATTTTCTTGGACACTACTATTAGAGGGTACACCCCTAGTTGGTACTAAAGGCGGCACAGGTACGGGTTCTGCTACAGTAATGCGCACTTTGGGTCCTTCCTTCGCCGGCTCAATCAAGTTATTAACTGAGAAATTGAACTTTTTCGTCTCTACTTGCGCTACTTTAGGTCCATATTGAATAACTGGTGTTCTTGCCGTGGACGTACTTTGTTCTGTGTACAAAGTCGCCGGTACTTCCGGTTTTGAAACTTCCACGGTTAATGCAGGCTGCGACTCTTGTTTTGATTCAGATTCCTGAAGCTGTTGTGCTTCAAACATCAAGTTGTTTTTGTTATCTTCTTGTGCACTTGCATCGGGAATATTTTTCACTAAGTCTTTTAAAAAGTCAAAACGACTTTCTGATAATATACATTGCTTCATGTGGGACGGAGTTAAAGTCTTTGCATTTCGGGACTGCGTTATTTGCATTGATTTCGTCAGCAACGACTCCACAAATAACTCCAACGTTCTGGGTAAGCAGCGTTAAGGAAATTATTTGCCAAGTACATATTTTATGTTACTTGTTTGGAAAATATAGTCTGATATTCTAGAAAAGTGAAATTGCAGATTTGTTTTCATTTTACGAATACCACTGAACTGATAAAAATCATATCTGCATTTTTCACTGCAATGGAATACCAGCTATGATAAAGAAGTTCAACTTCAAGGAAATTAAAAAATATACACTTTTGAACCCGCATCAAACAAATTTGTAAAATTACAAGGATAATAATGCATGTAGATTAGATCAGTGAAACTAACAAAATTAACGGCTTTGTATAAAAATAAAACATTTCTCTTAAAATAAATAAAAAACCGTATAATATTTAAAAGGATATAGATTATAACTGGTACAGCTTGTGCCACTTTTCCAACCTCTTCGTCAGTTTGCATTATTTTTTTAATTCGGCCCTAAAAATTGCAAAAATGAATTTACAGTTGCAATAATTTAGATTGACTTACTGCGGGAAATCTGGCATTGTATTTTTTCTTTTTTGAGGGCATATCTAAAATTCTCTAATTTCGTATCAATTTGTCAACAATCACTTTCTGAAAAATGACAGTTTAACGTTTGAGGTTATGATAGTTTTTAGGGATTTTTTTGACACTTGTCAAATTTATTATTATTATTTTTCTGTCGAAATTTTTTGCAGAAATATGGTGGGAAATAAAAAGCAAAAATATTATTTAAACAATTTCTCAGAGAAATAAATGACAAATTTTTCAAATAACCAATAATTGTCGTGCAAAACAAAAAACTCTGGTAATATGTACATACATAACTGATAATTATACTAATAAAACTGTTTAAACATTCGGAATTTTAGGTTAAAGAATTTTTTAGTTGATTTCTTAAAATGGGGCCTACGGATCGTGTTGTCGTTTTAGTAGATATGGATTGTTTTTATTGCCAGGTAGAAGAGAAATTAAATCCAGCGTTGGAGGGAAAACCAATAGCAGTGGTTCAGTATAATGCTTGGAAAGGAGGAGGGTAATCACGCCTTAAAACATTTATTCAAACTCATTTTTGTCATATTTACAGCATTATTGCTGTTAATTATCCTGCACGAGACGAGGGGGTTACAAGACACATGAGGGGATTTGAGGCAAAGAAGAAATGTCCAAGTATTAATTTAGTGCAGGTTCCAGAGCTTCGTGGAAAAGCGGATTTAACCAAGTGAGAATTTTTAAAAGATGTTGCGAAATCTTTAGTTTATTAAATGCGATTTTGTGAAAAAAATCTCGGAAGATGGTGCTACATACTGTCAAAAATCAAAATATTTTTCACTTTAGGTATCGCGACGCGGGGAAAAGGGTTGCGGATGTTTTACTAACTTTTACCACACTTCTTGAACGAGCTTCAGTCGACGAGGCCTATCTTGACATCACTGAAATTGTAGAAAAAAGGATTGAGAAAGGCCTAGACGAATTAACTTTAAGTAATCTAAGTAACACTTTTGTCGTGGGTTGTGAATTGGAAGATTTTGTACATAATGCGATCACTAATAAAGAATACTCAATACATAATTTAAAACTCGCCGTTGGAGGCCTTGTAACTGAAGAAATTCGTCATGAAGTTTTTAAAGTTACCGGTATTAAAACGATAAAAATAACAAAATCAAGTCTGCATTTTTACTGTTGCAGGATATAAGTGTTCTGCAGGAATTGCCCACAATAAAATTTTAGCAAAACTAGTATGCAGCTTGCATAAACCAAACAAACAAACCATTTTGCCTCAAGACGCTGTTGAGAAATTCTTTGAAACCACACCAATTCATAAAGTGAAGAATTTGGGGGGGAAATTCGGGCAGACCCTTTCAGAGGATTTTCAGGTAACTACTATGGGTCAGTTAGCGAAAATTCCTGAGAAGGTTCTGGTACAAAAATATGACGAGAAAACTGGGTAAGTAGGCGCTAAATCAACTAATTTTGTTTAAACAGTGCAATAATTTAGAAACTGGTTATACAACATCGCTAGGGGCATAGATTCAGAACCGGTCACAACAAAATTAATAGCAAAATCCATTGCTTGCTGCAAAAATTTTCCCGGAAAAACAGCGTTAATAACAGAGGAAAACGTTCAACACTGGCTTGGCAAACTTGCAGCAGAAATGTCAGAAAGACTAGATAAGGATTTGAAAGAAAATAACCGAAAAGCCAAACAAATGGTTGTAAGTTTTTGTCAGGAAGTTAACAAAAAAGACGTAAACAGTACAAGAACACATCCATTGGTGTCATATAATGAACAGAAAATAGCTCATGGGGCTTTTGAAGTCATCAAAAGATTTTGTCGCAAACCTGACGGTACTTTCCACCTGAAGTTTTTGGGGCTAAATGCTTCTAATTTTGAGGACATTAAGAATGTTAGACAAATCACATCCTTTTTCCAAGTCGGACCACCAAAAAAGTCGGTAGAAAATAGTTGCAATTCTGAAGTGGAAGAACAAAGTGTTTACGACCAACCAACGCAAGAATTAGAGGAAGACTCCAGTAATTTTGTTTTTTACGATGACTCATATAGAATTAAAGATAATAATGAAAATGAAATGGAATATTCAGAGACTTCAAATGATACTGAAAATGTTGAAGAAATAAAAAGACCCACGTCTTCATTTTTTGTCAAGTTTTTTGATAATGACAAAGATGGAAACGAGGAGCAAGAGCCGCTAATTGAACAGCAAAACAACACTGAAGATAACAATTCTGAAATGACAGTTGAAGAAGCAACTGAAACCTGTAGCGAATGTAAGAAAAGAATACCAATTTTTGAAATATTATCTCACCAAGATTATCATTTTGCATTAAACCTCTCAAAAAGTGAAAATGTTCCCCCAAATTCAACTGTCAAGACTCCTCCAACCGCAACTACTAAAAAAACTGTTGATTCCACTAAAAGAAAAACTCGAAAAAGGAAACAAGTTGATAGTAATAATACTTTGACGACATTTTTCACAAAGCAAGAAGAACCAACAGGTCCTACGGAGACGTGCACAGAATGTAATAAAAAAATTAAAGTTGAGGAAATGAGTAGCCACATGGATTATCACACGGCGAAAAAAATTCATTTAGAGATTAATGCTATTAATACTGTTAAGCCTGTAAAGAAACAGTCTAAAATTAAGTCGGGTAAAACCAAAACTCAAACTGCTAACAAGAGTGTCACATCTTTTTTTAAACCATTAGGATAATTTATTTACTTACAGATTTTTATTATGAATTTTAATTTAACTTTTGTATTGTGCAACTTAATTTTAAAAAATAAATTTATTTTAATCGAGCTTACTTGGTATCGGTTTTGAAACTAATCAAAGAAGTTTTATTATGCATCAGTACTTTAATCAAATCTTTAAATATAATATCAATCTTTCAAATGTTAGTGATACAGTTTAAAATAACTGTTAATAATAATAGAGCACAAAATCTGAATTTTTTGCGACAAGTTTAATAGTGATTCCTGCCTCCCCTGTTGTAATTCGAATGCCCTCTGCCTCTCCCTCGATAATTGCCCCTTCCGTGGTACTGCTGATTATGCTGTTCCTCTTGCACATACTGATCAGCATAAGTTGTTCTGTTTTGTTGAAACGAATCGTAAGTTTTCGGCCTTTTCGAATTTTGTTCATAACTCGTGGAGTAACTACCTGCGCTATCAAAATTCCTATTATCGTAACTACTTTTATTATCGTTATAATTCCCTCGACCTCCGCTGTAATTCCCCCTTCTCTCATTATTATAACCAGGGTTGGTGTGATTGCCACCGTAGGTACCTGCACTATCAAAACTGCGACCCTGGTTATAATCGTCGTAACCGTAATTGCGGCCACCGCTTTGACTAGTGCCTTTATAATTATCATAACCACCTTGATTTCCAGAGTAACTTCCACTATAACTTCCCGAATCTCTCGAGTAGTTTTGCCTATTGTCGTTGCGAGAGAAGTTACCGCCGCCTCTTCCTCTGCCGCCGCCAGAGGGCCCAGGGGTGCGTTGCTGCCACGATGGCATTTCAGGTGGGGGAGGCGCTTGTTCGGAGGTTCGACCGCCCCTATCAGGAACCTAAAACGAAAATTGTAATTCTGTGTTAAAAAAATCAAGGTTTTTCACCTGTCCAATGATAACTTTATTTAGTGATGACTTTGTGTTTTTTCGCACAGACGAGCTACTTGTCTTTTCGATAATGGCAATGTCGTCTCTTGCGGCTAATAAGTCGGCAAGTTCCACCTCCGGTTCGGTTTTTAAGCGTTTTCGTTTTTCTGTGTAGACTTTTTCGAATAGTTCGTCTTTACCTTTCGTTTTATCAGACCACTGTAACAACAAAAACAGACTAAGTAATTAATTAATAACTAAAATGAGTGCTCACCTGAAAAGACTGAATAGTGACGTCCAACCTTGTCAACAACATCTCTCTTCTAATTTTATATTCATTGTTTAAGTCCTTCTGAACTCCATTTAATGTTTCCCACTGCTTGTCAGAAAGAGTTCCCTGAAATGCAGGTTTCCCAACTAATTCATTTCCAACTTTTTGAACAGTAGTTTGCACTGTTGGGCAAACTTTTTGGAATAACTGCGGGATAGTGATGTTTGGGGGAGGTTTATGAAACCTCAAAGTCATTAAAATCTTCCTCATGTTAGCAGCCTCTTCAGTCTCTTGCTGCAAATTGGTAACAATAATAATTTGATGATGTTTCATAATTTAATTACCAGTTTTAGTTCAAACTTTTTGTCAGGCTTTTTTTCTTGTAATATCCTTGCAGCCATTAGTTCAGTGGATAAGTAGTCTAAAAGTAATAATTTGTCTTGTTGACTTTCTAGACGGTCTGATATATGGCCTTGTGTTAATGCAGTATAAGGGCAATCTACAACCATTAATAGTATAGGAATTGTAAAACATGCAACAAAATCTAAGTACTTAATTCTTTCAAAAAGGAACTAACTTCCATAACAAAAGATACAGAATCTTCTGGGCTTGATATTGGATTGACTTCCTCATCAATGTTAAGCAATGTGCGTAACTCATTTGTTAAAAAATTCACCAACTTGGTGAATTCTACACTTTTTGATCCCTCTTGCAAGGCAGAATCAAAACTAGTTTTCTCAACAAGGGGGCCAGAATAACTGAAATGCAAGTTTGGATAAGTATAATTGGTTAGGACATAATTACCCCAAGTCTTTCAATCCGTCTAACAGTTTCTGCTTCATTTTATTAATTAATTTTACACTGCTTTACTTTTGCAGTAAAAAAGGAATAATAATATCTTGACGCCGGGTTAGTCTCGATTTCTAACCAATTCACATGAAACGAAACTGTCAAATTGGACAGAACGTAAGGTAACGTAACGTAATTTTCAATACATTTTTAACTTGAAAGTGTTTGGAAACATTTATTATTACATAAAAAATGCTTAGAAATTAAAATTTGAGTTTAGTTGCAAAACCTCAAATAAATCATGAAAATCACCAAACCCCAAAATTGTGCCTAAATATGATTCCTAAATATGACATAACGTAACTTTAATGACGTATAACTAACATAACGACATAACGTAATTACAAATGTCAGAAAATAACGTAACTCGTAACATAAATGTGGGGGCACCGGTGGTGGTGAATTGTGTTTTATTTATTATATTTGAACAATACGATAACGTTGTATGAAAAACACTTAAAGTGTCACATTTGTAAGTAATATTTCTTCAAAGTAAGTAAACATAAGTAATTTTATTGTAACTATCAACAGGTGCATTGCGAGTTGGAGCTTGCAGTTTTGATTTCAAAGGTAGTTCCAAATGTTAAGTCATATTTGGTTGATTCTTACACTTTCAGGATTACCTTTAAAGTTGCAGAGCTTTATTCTTTATTTTAAACAAGAAATTGAAGTGGTCAAGTTAACATGGTCTTTAAGTGCCAGGAAGACAGCTTTTTGAAAGAGGTAAACTAAACACAATGAATTCTGTGTTGTTACATTACAAACATTGCAGTTTACTTCAAAAGTAATCTCATGTGATAAAAGTGAATTTGATGCAACCGTTGACGGTAAAAATGTTAAAATTAACGGATATGAGGTCATCTTGGAAAATACTGTTTTATTTCCTGAGGGCGGCGGCCAGGTTTTTAACTTTTTCTTCCACTGTCACGTATAAATAAACAATTGTAGCCCTGTGATCATGGTTTTTTGAATGACCAACCCGTGTACCAAGTAAGTCGTAGAGGCGATAAAGCAGTACATTTCGTAGAAAAACCCTTCAATGTGGGTGATGATGTTAAAGGAGTCATTGATTGGAATCGTAGATTGGATAATATGCAACAGCATTCAGGCCAACATTTGATCTCTGCCATATTAATCAGAGAATTCAAGTTTGATACAATCTCCTGGTATTTGGGGGAAGAAGTGTCATATGTTGAACTAGGTATAGATTTTCTTATGGTTTGAACGCTTGAAATAATTGTATTTTTAAAGATACACCCAAAATTACTCAAGAACAGATTGATCACGTTGAAAACATTTGTAACGAGCTTATTAGGGAACATCGACCAGTCGTTGTTGACATTTTTGATGAAAATACACCCCCAGAAAAACTAGAAAATGTACGTTTATATATATTTTTTGAAAATCGTCAATTTTCTTTTTAGTATCGCAGCGCTCGCGATCTTCCAGCAGACCACGTGGGTGATATACGAGTTGTTACCATTGAAGGTATTGACAGTAACATGTGTTGTGGCACCCATGTTGCAAATTTGAGTCAACTGCAAGCAATCAAATTATTACATTCGGAAAAAAGTAAAAGAAAGGATAAAGTCCTACTGTATTTCTTAATCGGTAATAGAGTCATAAATCGTTTGAATAATTGCTTAAAGCGGGAACAAAAATTGACGGCATTATTGAAGTGAGTTTTAAAGTAATAAACTCGAAAGTTAGTGTTTAATTTTTAGAACAAATCCCGTCCAACACCCAGAATTTGTGGAAAAGTTAATACAAAATACCAAAAGCCTTAACAAAAACCTACAAACGGTTTTGAAAGACTTGGCAGTGTATGAAGCTGCCAAACTGAAGGAGAGTAAAGAGAAATATTTTATTTTGCATCGCAAAGAAGCTGATCCTACTTTTATGAGTATTTTGATCAAAGAGGCTGGGAGAACTGATATTTTCCAGTTTTTGTCAGTTGGTGATGAAAAAGGTGCTGGGAATATTGTCTTGTATGGTAACGAAAAAGCAATTACTGATTTGTCTCCGAAGTATGAATAATTTGGTAATCATTCTTTTTATGTTAATTGTGTTTTTTTAGTATTTGTGAGCTGTTGGGAGGTAAAGGTGCTGCTCAAGGCAACAAGTTTCAAGCCAAGGTCACAAACTTATCTAATCACAAATCAGCCGTGAAACTTGTTAAGGAGTATTTTGACCAAAAATAAAATTGTTAATTGTTTAGCATCAATTTATTTAAAGCAAGTAAAGAATCTAACATAACATACTTTTTACAATAATTATAAAGTAACTGGACAAAATTGTTGGAAGATTTATTTTAAAACATACTGTACAAGTGGCACATTATGCTCATCATTGGTGTTTCTAATTCAACATTGTTGAAAATCACAAAATTATAGGATCGTTACAAATTATGTACATATCAAAAAAGGCTTCTTTGGTAGAAAAACAGATGCCATTCTTAATAAATAACAATATAAACATAATAGTCATTTATGTACAGAAAAATTGCATAAAACATAATAAATAATCACGAGGTCCTGATACAGTAAAAAGGGCTGTCTTTACCTCAATTTGGATAAAAAATAGACTTGGTGGCTCAGCTAACCATTTTCGTTTTCACAAAAGGAGGCCCAGAACAGACAGTTCCCCATGCCGCTGTAGCAAATCAAAAATACTGTAGCTAGAAACACTAAACTGCATATTGTGCAGGGTTTTCTCTCCAGGAAAAATCCAATTAAATACAAGACCATGAACATAACATGGGTTTGCACCAGGGCTGGGTTTGAAGGTTTGGGCATCAACAACACGGGAATAAGCCACTGAAGGCAGTACATAATTTGTAAATTCAGTCACAACTAATTCACATCTTTCAAATTAACTGGAACACTTTTACAAACACATTTTTAATAGAGCTTTTTGCATCATTAACAGGTTAGCAAATATTAAAAACGCCATTTATTCTTATCGCTAACCACGATTGCAGTAGTCAATTGGTTGGTCTCAATCGGTAATTTTTGTAATGAAAGTGTGTCAACATGTTTTCGTTTACGAAAATTTTCTAAACGATGTTTGCTAAATTTTGCAACATTAATAAGACCCAAATACAATATAAATCATCATATAAATCAAATAAAAAAAGAATTAAAATTCTATAAAATAAAAAGGCTTACAATTTGAACTTGGCGCGTGAAAACGATTTCGTTTTTATCGACATAAGACACAACAACGCATGTGCACTACGATTCGTTCTTTTTTGACGAAACTGTCATCTTGTTTGTGGTGCACGTGTTTGCAACTCAAAAAATACTTAAAAGATGGATAAGCCAGTAGTTTTGGCACGTGTTATTAAGGTTCTAGGCCGTACTGGTTCCCAGGGGCAATGTACACAAGTTAAGGTTGAGTTCATTGGAGAACAAAACCGACAAATTATCCGCAATGTTAAGGGCCCAGTTAGAGAAGGGGATATTCTTACCCTCTTGGAATCTGAACGTGAAGCTAGAAGATTAAGATAATTTGTTTAAGGTGAACTTTTTACTGTATAACTGTACAAGATGTAACGATAAATGTATAAGATTTAATCCAATTTCATATTTTTTATATAAATACAGCCACACTTAAAATTTTTTTGAATCGATTTAAAAACTTACTTAGGTTGTTTAAGCAATGTAATAATTATTGTTTTTGTTGCAGGACATCCATGGTTTGTTCGTGGGAAATGAATTACAATAGTTTAAAATAATGCAACACTGTTTTCTTTTATAATAAACAATTTCCGACGAATTATTGGTTGTTTATTTTATCAGTATGGCCCATTTTTAATTAAGACTGCAACTTACCACACAAAATAAAAGATAATTTGTGTATTCCATCTAAACTACATAAAAAGTTGACATCACTATATTATGTGTTGCATACTCTTAGGCGTTAATGATAATGAGGTTATGTGTGTATAACATAGGTTATGTTTGTAGGCTTCGAAAACTGCAAAAATGTTTTCTGGTACAGTTCCCAAATTAAGAATTTGCGTTCGCACAGTCCGTTCCTTTTCCTCAATTCCTAATAAATCTCAAATCGAGCCTCGTCAACTAGCTTTCCCCCCAAAGTACCAAAAACCTCGTCAAGTTTGGTTAGAAAACTTTGACACGATTGAAGAAAAGAAACTCGCTATACTAGAACTGCATCCTGAGGTGTTTGCAGCTAACCCCCGAATTGACTTAATCCACGACAACGTACGATGGCAATCTTTGTATCGCTATGTGAGTTATGCACACACAAAATCGAGGTTTGAAGTGCGAGGAGGAGGCCGTAAGCCTTGGCCCCAAAAAGGTTTAGGAAGAGCTCGCCATGGGTCGATACGAAGTCCCTTGTTTAGGGGTGGTGGAGTGATCCACGGCCCCAAATCACCCACTCCACATTTTTACATGTTGCCATTTTATACCAGGGTTCACGGATTGACCTCAACGTTGTCAATTAAGTTGGCTCAGGACGATTTACATGTAATCACAGACTTAGAGATACCAACTGATGATCCAAATTTTCTTGAGGAATTAGTTAAGAGCAGGAAGTGGGGGCCTTCAGTCCTATTTGTGGATGAGTATGTATGTTTTTTGTAGGTATTTGACTGGCTAAATTTGGTGTTTTAGGTCTGATATAATGCCAAGGAATATTACAGCAGCAACTGACCCAATTAAACATTTTAATTTAATGCCAGCTTATGGACTCAATGTTTACTCAATGCTTAAACATGACACGTTGGTGTTGACAAGGGCTGCAGTTGATTTGATTGAATCAAAACTGTTAACGCATCTACATAAGAACAATGTAATGCCTTGCACACAGAAATATAAGTTAAATCAAATGTAATGTAATAGAAAAAAATAAAAGTGTTTAGTTAAATGTTTGTGGTCGTGTTTGGTAAATTCCCTTTTAAAAAATGAAGAAACTACCACTTTGGTCAGAATTTGTACATTTCATTTTATTTAATAAACTTAGCACCTAATTCTTTAATCTTCTGTGTCATATATTTCTGTCTTTCCATAAAAATAACGTGCTTGTTTATAAAACTCGTTGCAGTATCCGTATAGTTGTCCACATCAGTCAAAGTCAAATCTTTTTTCTTTAAAATACTTGCAATATCGCATTTTTCTGTAGCTTGCAGTTTATTATTAGAAACGGTTCTAGAATTTTAAGTTAAAGTTTATCTCCAAAGAGTTTGATGAAACTCACTCTTGCAATTGTTTCTGTTGCTTCACATATTCCTCAATCTCATTTAATAACCAGTTTCGGTAATTTGAATCTAGAATGTATTAAAGTTAGTCTTTTTCTTTGTAAAACTAAAAGCAATACTTTGTTTGTTATTAATGTTATAATTTCCAAATAAAGAGCTTCTTCTTTTTTTCTTCGTTTGTAATACATTGTTTGCACATACATTGGAAACCGCCTCACATTTGTCACTCTTTTTTTCCATTCCAAACATTTAAAATAAAATAAAATTTAAACAATACTTGTTTTGACAGTTTAAAACGGTTATTGACAGTTTAAATTTTGCTGTAGTTTACTGCTCTGCTGCATTTGCAACTGACGTTGTCGGTAAACTTAACCCTGTTTTGGATAGATGGCGCACGTGCATTTTTTGCAAGTCATTTTTAAATTTTCCTTCTGTTAATTATAGAACGATTTCAAAAACAATTACCACTAGAATTAAATTATTAATACTCTTTAAAACACTTAAATGAGTACATTTTGCTTTAAATTCCTAATTGTTGTACTGCTACAATCAATGCAATATCACAGTGATTCAAAAATCGAAAAAAATCAGTTTTTATTACAAATCTCACAATAAATCTAATAAAGCATTAACGGGTAACAGAATGAGTAATAAAAATATTCAATATGTTTTTTATTTCAACATTTTAAATGAAACATTCCAAAAAATATGTAATACATTTTGCTGAATATATTAAATAAGTTGGTTCAGTAATGCTACGTACAATTTTTACGACTTTTGATTTTTCTCAATCATTTATAATATTTCAGTTGTTTTAGTTGTTCGAATGTTTGAGCTATTTAGTCAACCAGTCAGCAGTTATGTTATTAACATTTTCAATAGGTCTCGATTTAGAGGAAGTTAAACTGGTCAAAGGGTCATTCCAAATTGATGGTAGCTCTACTTTACCTGTGGAAAATCAAGAATACTGTACTGTACTAGAATTTGGACAACATACTAGGTTTGTTGCTATACAATCCACTATCCTTCCTAGTTGTTGAGAATGAAGACATAAGGCTAATATTTGAGTCTCTTCGTACACCAGAAGGTTGTCCAGCTACATACCTTGAAACACTGAGATACTGACTTCTGGCAGTCCCAGCACTCGCTTTGGCTAAAGGTTCAAGAATATCTTGGAGATTATATTGGCTCAAATTAATTTTGTTTTCTTTTGATTTATCCGTAGTGTGAGTTTTAATTTTACTCCTTAAGGCAATGAAATTAACAATTTTGAAAGTGACAAATAATCAAAACTCACCCTAAAATATCTGCAAAATCGTCTTCTTTATAGTCTATTGTATCATCCAACCCCCATGAAATTTTCTTATTATTCATTTTATTATTCGACTGATTATTATTCGCAGGAAAAAATTTATTTGCAAAGTCAGACTGTCCAAAACTATAAACTATAGGAGGGTTTTGTGGTTTCTCCGGCTGTTGCATCGGTTTTATCAACGATTGAATGTTGATTTGCACCGATGGTTGAAGCGGGGGTGCCATCATTTGTTGATTGTATTGGTTTCGCGTACTTCGTGCACTTGGTTGAATTTGTACTTGTTTGGACGGATAAATTTGCTCATTTTTTATCACAAGAGGCTGCGTTTGCATTGGATTGGCTTGGTTTTGACGAACTCCAGAGTGTATAACATTGTACTGTTGACCCACCTACAACAAACGTCTTTATTAAAATTTCTTCACAAGGATTATTATAAAGAAAGCACCTGAAAGTATTGGTGCTTCAAAGCAGATTGAGCAGTTGGCCTAAAAGCAGGGTTCCAGCTCAAAAAGCCATCCATTAGATCAATCGCAGCCGCATTTGCTTGAGGCACAACATCCCCAAGTGGCGTTTTGGTAAAATACGGGAATTTGAATCCGACAGCTCCGGCTAATTGGTAACACTCCGGCCATTGTTTCTACAAAAGAGCTACAGTTTGGTGTTTAATGTTGTTGGTTTTGTACCCTGTCAGGAGTCCCAAGAATGGCACATATTTTGTACAATTGGTCTGTTTCTGTGGTCCCGGGAAATAGCGGTCGGAAGGTATAAATTTCGGCTGCTATACATCCGACTGCCCAAAGGTCAATGGGGCTGCTGTAGGTGGTAGAATGAAGAAGTACCTCAGGGGCTCGGTACCATCTAGTCGAAACATAATCGGTGTACGGAGGACGGGATCGGATCTCTCTAACCAAACCAAAATCGGCGATTTTGATCAAGTCGGGGCCTGAGCAAAGGATGTTCTCGGGTTTCAAGTCTCGGTGAAAAAAGCCGTGTCGATGAATGAAGGCTAGTCCTTGCAATATCTGCAAAAAACATCAATGATTTATTCGTTAAATATAAGAGAACAATAGTGATATTTTATTTTTATTTGAGAATCATTATTTTCATTCCTTAAGTGCGATTTAAGGTCAGATGTGGACTTACATTTTATTTTCGTAATGCTATCGCATTTTACTCATCACTTATCCACCTACACATCAACAATTTAACAACTATCGAAAATAACTAGTCACACAAAATTGAAATTATTAGAAAAAATATAGGCAATTGGTAGTTATATCCGTTCCAAAATTGGTTGCGGTATCTAGTACATTCATATTCCAAACAAATTATGTTTTTGATCCAAAAAAATATACTTATCAGGTTCTAACAAAAATACTAATTACTCCTTATATTTTTCTAGAATATCGAAATATCAAAGTAAAATATCAAACCACCAAATTTGGTATCCTTCTTTTTTACTCTTTTAGGTAACTGTTTCATAATGAATTCTTCTCCAGCTGCATATTTAATACGAGGAGATTACAGTCGTGGATTGTATGATTATAATTTTCCTACTATATTTTTGTTATCGTATTTTATGATTAAAAAAACTCGTCCTAGTTGAATTTTTTTTTAATTACAGAAAATGATTTAATTAAACACTTTTTAACTCTGAACATACATAGGCCCATGTTTAGTTTTAAAAAGCTGTCACTCAATGATACTCTCAATAGCGTGTCTATAATTTAAAAACAACGAAAAAAATGCTTTATTTAAATGAAGACAAAGAGAAAAATTACAGGCAGATAGAACATGAAATACTCCACAGTAAGAAATGAAGTAATAGCAAAAATTTTGCTAAAAACAATAATTAAAAAAATAAAAACAGAAATTTTTGTATTGCCTGCTCATATTTTTGAATTTTTTGATGTGCCATAAGAATGTTCAAAGTTTAAAAAAATTGCTGTACAGAAGTATTAAATATCGAAAACGGTGTCTTCTTTATTTTGAAAAATGTACTACCACGAAGATTATTAATTTGTTGTTGGTTTTGCCTAAATTTCTTGCTAATATTTACTTTCTTATTACAATCATGCAAACGTTAAATTCTCAAGTTTCATGTGCTAGGTGTTCGTATACYAATATTTTTATTGATCCACATTTTTTTATTTTTGAGACATCTAAATTATGTACATTATTTATTAAATACTTATGACCTTCAAAAATTTGCATCTTATTTGAATTTTTTTTCATTTTATCAAAACTATCTGCATTGGACAAAATCACGCGTCATGCTATTCTTCAACGTCATTTTTTAAATTTTATTACGGTTTTCTTTATTTTGAAAAATGTACTACCACGAAAATTATTAATTTGTTGTTGGTTTTGTCTAAATTTCTTGCTAATATTTACTCTCTTATTACAATCATGAAAACGATAAATTCTCAAGTTTCATGTGCTAGGTGTTCGTATACCAATATTTTTATTGATCCACATTTTTTTATTTTTGAGACATCTAAATTATGTACATTATTTATTAAATACTTATGACCTTCAAAAATTTGCATCTTATTTGAATTTTTTTTCAGTTTTATCAAAACAATCTGCATTGAAAAAAATTACGCGTCATGCCATTTTTCAACGTCAATTTTTTTATTTTATTACGGTTTTTGTTTGAAATCATACAAAGGAGATACATAATAACGATGATAAATGATATATCCATTTGATTTAATTTTTTCGTTCTGACCTTGTCGAGTTACTAAATATAACACTTGATAGTGATATATAACAGTGAATAAAATTGATGTAGCTTCAGACAAATGAACATTAACAAAATGATCAAACTGATAAAAATATGCTTTGTTGAAAAATGACAGCAATTAATAGCTTGGTCTAATGATCATTGATCAGAAAAGAATTGAAAAAACACTATTTTATAAAAAAAATATTAATAATGCACTTGTTTTATTTTTATTCTAACGAAAAGATATATATTTTTATTTTATTTAAATAATGTAAGTAATGTAACACCTGACCTAATTCAGAGAGGTGTACTTATCTATAATTGTGTAATAATAGTTCATTATTCAACGAGTGAAAAAGTTGTTTAATACTGTAGTAATTTTAATTTTTAATTTTAAAACATATATTTTTTTCAATTTTCTCTATAGTTGAAGATTCCATAAAAAACTTTATTAACTGAAAACGTATGAGAAAAGTACAAATGCTTCAATATGATTAGAAAAAATAAATAAATATTAGAAATAGAAAAAAAAAATATTAGTTTATCACGCCTGATTTACGTAAACAATTTGTTTATTTTATAAGGTGAAAAAGTATGAGACCAAGCATTTTTTGCCTTTAGAAAAAATTAAAGCTCTATAAAACTTGTGATCGTGGTTTGAGAGTGAAATTTTGTTTTGTTTTTGAGTTGTGCGATTTTTTTGTCAAAATGGCAACTTACATTAAAAAAATTTCGATAAAAATTGAATAAAAAAATGTATAGTTGTAATCTTTAGATCACAGCCTTTGTAAAAAACGTGTTATAATGGAATATATGCTATTAAAAAGAAATAATTTTGCAGAATCCAAAAACAAAAGAAAATGTCGAATAATTTTATACTTGATGAAACGTCACATTTTTATAGTACTTTATTATCATTCAACAATTAGTTTTTTATAATAATTTACGTTTGGTTCCATACTTTTTATTCACTGGACTCACCCTGTATATATTTCAGGGAGTTAAAAGATATTTGAAAATTGTAAAAAATTAAAAACTAATGACTCACTTGATAAAGCATATTCCTTACTGTTGCTTCTGGTAAAGGCACTCGACGATCTTTGATCAACTGGTACAAATTTTCTTGCATGTATTCAAAAACAAAATACAAAACGTCATTTTCTCTTATCACTTCTTTAAGTTTAACAACATTGGAATGATGTAGTTTTTTCAGAGACTGTAATAGCATTTTTGTCAAAATTTTCAATTATAATTTACCGAAGTTTTACCTTGACTTCTCTCAAATTCATCGCTTCATCCCATGAGTAATATTTTCTTTTCATCCTTTTGATCGCCACTTTCTCTCCCGTATCCTTTCTCTGTCCCAAAACCACCGATCCATACGTGCCATCTCCTAACTGATGAAGAGTAATATAGCGATTCATGCTATGAAAAATAAAAGAAAAGTTTCGACGCAGTCCATAATTACAAAAATAACATTTTAGCCATATTTAATTCGTGGCCGTTATAACCTTACACAGCACCACCTTTAACTCAGGTTGGTTTGATTCGACTAGCAACTGTACGGTTTTGTCCTTCTAAATATTGATTATTTTGCAACTTTATAGTTTTATACCAGCCCCTATCACAGACCTCCATAGTACAGCCAAGTATCTATCGTTTATTTATTCATGAGTTTCCTCAGTCCGTTTAACTGTGCCGAGGAATACCCACTGTATGGGTTATTATAATTAGTACAAGTATCTAATTTATTGAATAGTTTATATTATTCATCGCACTGCTTCGATCAGAGTTGACGATATTGGATGAGTCAGATTATCAATTTTTTAATGTTTATGTAAGATTATTGCGTTGTCACATTCACAAGAGATATGGTTTTAACAAAACTTGCAAAAGCTTCAAGTTTAATGAATAAATGTTGTGAGATGATACCGAGACATAGACATAGTCCTCAATACATATCTTATTATTATTAATACCTTCTTTCCAAATTTTCTTAGTTTACTTTTTTATATCTGATAAATAACAGAATGATGGAAAAAAGGTAGTTTTAGCACTTCTGCCACCTGACCCATAACAGAAGCATGTTTTTGGGTCTTGACCACCAAAGAAATGCATAAAAAATTAAGATCTACTCTAAAATAGAAACACCATATTCTGAAGTTTTCGTAATACCAAAGTGCAATTAGGAAAAACACATATTTTTAATATCCGTTTCTTATCCCCTGAATCGGTATACTCACTCTTTATACAAATTTTGTTTCTTCTTACTTTTATGTCGAAGTTACAAAAAATTCTGTTAAACGTAGAAAAACCTTCACTAAAATCTACTTTACTACTGCAAAATTGTTAAACTAATAAAATATTTTTAAGAATTAATCACTGATGACAGTTATTGAGTTATTTTATGTCAAGTTTGTGAATATTATAAAGGTAAATAATTTAAAAGTACATGACAGTAGGGCCTATTCTGTAAATACTTATTAAAAAATAAAAGTACCTTTAAATTTAAATATTTAAACCCCCAAATTTAAGTAAGCTATTCTGTATGCATAAAATTAAATGCTCATTTAAAAATATATTTTTTAAACGGACCCTTTAAAATATTCGGCTTTCATCGTATTAAATAGAGGAAATGTTATTATTTTGTTATAAATGAACTATTTTTGCTGGTTTTAAATGATGAGCCGACTACGAAAAAATGTCAAGCCAGTTTTATTTGTCATTTTCCGTAAAAAACGTTCAAAATGCTTAAAGAAAGATTGGCACAAATGACGAAAGGACAGAAAGAGGTGCACATAAGGTATGCACATTTTAGATCAAACTCATTCTAAAGAATCCAAAATAAGAAGATTCAGAAAAGACAAAAAAAGAGAATTGTTGAGCCTCAGTTTGCAGGCATAGCAAGAAATCGAAAACGAAAAATGTTTGGAATCCTTGGCCAGTAATATTCTTTGCTACAATAATATGGTTGACCTGGATATAAAGAATGTTCTTCTGGGGGAAAAATAATTTTCATATGTGCACAGTCAATAATTACAATCACAACTTCATTAACAAGAAATTTTACCCAAATATTAATTAATCATTGAATAATTGCATTGGTCACCTCATTAATATTCCTACTTAAATTAGGCTAGCTCTGTGACATCGAGTAACTATGTCCTATTCAAGTAAGGTAACTACCATGCCCAAAAAAGTACAATGCTCTAAGGCACTGGTATTCTAGTATTTCGTTGTGCTCTTTGCATAACCTGCATTGACTAAATCTTAAAAACAAAATTTATTTAAACGAAATAAAAGCATCATTCAAAGTACATAAATAGATTTGTGGTATCTCGTAATTGACGCTGATAAAATCTATAAATGCTACCCACAAAGTACCCTTTAAAAAAATATAAAAAAGTATTTAAAGGTGAAAAATAAAGGGGGTATTTAAAATTTTAACAGGAAAGATACATACAGAATAGCATCACAAATTGACAGCGATTATAAAGTTATAAAAACAATAATTCACACAAAAATTGGTGTGTATTAACATTGTTGGTGAATTATAGCAAGTCATACACAAGATAGCGTAGACTTACCCAGGACATTATCGCGTAATTTTAATCTGATTGGTTGAATTTCAGAAATTTGAAAGATTTGATTGGGTTAAATTCCGTGACGTCACGTTAGAAAAAATGTGTATTTGTACGACTAAAAATCCCTTTGTTCTGTAAACAAGTGKAAAGGACGGAAAAAATGATGACGTAGAATTTGGTAATACAGGGTGTCTCACATAACTTTGCGAGGCTTGCGCCTAATGTACGCACCCAAATATACAAAAGTCACAGAACAGAACAAACTAGAGAAGATTATCCACTTTTCCAAAATTTGTAATCGAGTTCGTATCGGAATATGTATTATTATCTTCAGGCGTAGGCCTCGTAAAATTATGTGGAACATCCTATATTCGAACAAAGGCCTTTTACACCGGAACTGTTACGAAATAGTTTTTGTGCCGTTTTCGAGAAAATTATTACAATAACGAGTCAGTCTTAGYTGAGCTCTCGTACGAATCACTTGTCCGAATAAATTATAACTTATTATTTGGTGGTTCTGTGCGAAATCGTATTGAAATGGGGGTGTGTTGTGTTGTTTCGAGTGTCTAATAGACATTTAGTAGTGCGCGATTTTTAAAATTTCGAGTGATTCGTGAGTGCCAATGGGGGTAATGGAGAAGACAATCGTGCTACAAGGATCCGGATTAAAGGGTAAGTCAACAATACCTTTTGATTTTTTAGAGAAATTACACTTA
>NW_025401069.1:6651386-6684875 GCF_015345945.1 Tribolium madens
CTACAAATGGTAGCAGAAGATGATGCCATATAAGGTCAGAGCATTTTATTTATTTTTGTTTTGTTTATTGCAAAGTGAAGTGTGCGAAACTCGGTAAGGTAGAGAAATTACACTTATTAAATTGTATTAAAAATTTTCAATTAATTTAAAAACAAATTGAACTAATTTTGAATTTTTTTTTATTTTAGTAAGTCCGTTCTATGAAGATGAGGGGAATCGCTACAAATGGTAGCAGAAGATGATGCCGTATAAGGTCAGTGCATTTTATTTTTTTATTTTTTTGTTTATTGCAAAGTGAAGTGTGAAAATGATTTTTGACTGCATCAGTAAGTATTTATTAAATTATGAATATGAATTAATTTTATTTTAGATAAAATGTGTTATTTCTCAAATCCGTTTTTTATAATTTGTAGAAAACAAGACTGTTATGTACCACACAATTTAAAAGTAAATTTTGAAATTTAAAATTATATTCAAATTTATTTATTGCGATTCAAAAGACAAACTTTTTAAAAACTTGTAATATTGTTAGAAAATGTCTCAATATCAACAAAATTTATTTTAAAACCATCAATAATAATAACTTAATTAATTATAATTCATTAAGTTGCGAGGCGGAAGATCTGCAGTTACGCTAGATTGTTTTTTTATATTAATCTCTTTTCAAACAACTTATCAGCAATATATCCGTTATGATGAATCTTGCCTGACTGCATGTCTAAACCGCCGGGTCAGTGGAGTGTAAAAGTTGTGGAAATTATTTGTCAGAAAATTAAGTCTTCAAATAATTATCTGCTAAATGGTTTCTTCTTCTTTTGCCGGGYCAACTAATAATAATAAAATAAGTGAGTTCCTGTTGTTTTTTCAAGTGCTTAATAGACATTTAGTAGTGCGCGATTTTAAAATTTCGAGTTTCTAGTGAGTGCCAATGGGGGAAATGGAGAAGGGAATCGTGCTTCATGGGTCCGGATTAAAGGGTAAGTCAACAATAGCTTTTAATTTTTTAGAAAAATTTTACTTATTAAATTGTATTTAATATTTTCAACTAATTTAATAACACRTTAAACTGATTTTGTGTTTCTTTATTTTCAGTAGGTCCGTGTAAGAAGAAGAGGCAAATTGCTACAAAGGGTAGCAGAAGAAGATGCCATAAAGGTTAGTGCATTTAATTTTTTTAATTTTTTTTTTGTTTATTGCAAAGTGAAGTGTGAGAATTTGTGATTTTTGTTTGCAACAGTAAGTATTTACTAAATTATGATAAAGAATTAATTGTGTTTTAGATAAAAAGTATTATTTGTCAAATTTAATTTCAAAATTTGTAGAAGGCGAGTTCAAATTTACTTTGGATTTTTTACGTATTAAAGAAACATTGACAGGAAGAAAACCAAGTATTGTACGAATTTAATTTGTTTCCAGAATATATGGTTAATTTTTGTTTTGTTTCAGGAACTTCAATGACCAGTGAATGCGTGTTGTGTATTTTCGAGTGCTTAATATTACATTTAGTATTATTGTTATTATTTAGTGTTATTGAACTATTAATATGAATTAATTGTGTTTTAGATAAAATGTATTAATTTTAAAAACTTGTAATATTGTTAGAAAATGTCTCAATATCAACAAAATTTATTTTAATAACATCAATAAAAATAACTTAATTAATAATAATTCATTAAGTTGCGAGGCGGAAGATCTGCAGTGACGCTAGATTGTTTTTTTTACATTAATCTTATTTCAAACAATTTATCAACAATAATACTCGTAGTGGTGAATCTTGCCTGTCTGCATATATAAACCGCCGGGTCAGTGGAGTGTAAAAGTTGTGGAAATTATTTGTCAGAAAATGAAAATAATTATCTGGCAAATGGTTTCTTCTTCTTTTGCCGGGTCAAATAATAATAATAAAATAAGTGAAGTGAGGTGTGTCAATTTGTAATTTTTACAATAAAAAGAATTTACAAAAAAAAAGTCTAAAATAAATCGTGCGCGAATGTGAATTGGTAGCACTGCATTCCCAAAAATTACAACCGCCAATCTTAAACTCAGCGAAGCAGGACAATWTCAAATTCTAAGTTGTATTAATGCAATAATTGGTTCATTARAAACCCTTAATCGATTTTTTAATYGATATTTTGTTTTTTAATTAGCGCTGGTGACGATTATATTACCATAATTCAAAAACACCAACCTGACACAACAAAGACTATTTGATAAAAACAAATAAATAAACCAAATAGTTGTTTAGCACTCCTACCACTGATTTGCATTTTTCTACACTGACGACTGACGTTTGTTTCCTTTATTATTTTTAATGCTACCCACAAAGTACCCTTTAAAAATTAAGCATTTAAAGGTGAAAAATAAAGGGGATATTTAAAATTTTAACAGGAAAGATACATACAGAATAACATCGAAATATTAAATGTGATTTAAAATTTTAAACACCCTTTAAAAATGTTTTTATGTTTACAGAATAGGCCCTAGTTGTGAGTCAAATATTTAGAGTTTATTTATTACCCATCTAAAGCCAACAGCAAAAATTTTAAAAATAATAATAATTAAAAAAACAATATCAATAAAAATATAAAATCCCTTTTGTATAAAATAAAATGTGCTCAATACAGTAAAACAAAAAAAAAAAAATAGGGAAAGTTTTTAAAAGAGACTTTCTATTGCGTTGGTATAAATTTATTACGGTTGGTAAAAACAGAAATAGCTTTTTAAATCACTTTCAAAAATATGCCTTTTTCTTAAAAAAGTAATAGCGTCAATAAGGACCAAAGTTGGCGTTCAGTTTTTGATACGAGCTAGGTAGCGACGAGTTTTTTACTTTTTTTTTTTAAATTTAGCACATGACTTTTTTTAAAGAAAATTTAATAATTTAATATTATTAAGCTTTTAATATAAGTAAGTATCGATTTCAGTGTATTTAAAAAGTGTAAAAATATTATAGAAAGATCAAAGATGTAGAACACAGTCATAGATTATAATGAAAATAAACAAAAACCCTACATATTTTTGCGATTTTATCAAATCTGATCAATATATCAACGAAATCCTTTTGCAGTAGAAATGTAACTGCTTCGACCTAGATTGAAGTTAGAGGTTTCTTAAATTTATTTATCTAGAGTCTTTAGAAGACTTTGTAGTCACGCAAACTTTATGGATTTTATGCATTTCAATCTGAATAATAAATGAAGGCAATTTACAAGTGAAAACTACGAATTTATAATAATGTCAAAGATAAAAAAGTCAACGTTTTAATTGACAAAAATGGTTATTTTTTGCATTCACGCCAGACAGATATCAAGACAAGATTAGATAGATTTTACTGTAATATTGAAAATAAAATTAAAATAAAACAAAAATGAAAATCAAATAAAACATTTATAATTACAAAATATTCTTTTTTCCACTCTTATCTTGTCTCTATGCAACATTTAAACTTACCGCTTCTATTGCCGTTAATGTTTGCTCTTTTATAAAATACGTCGTCAATCACATATACAGGTTGATTCACGAGGAATAATGAGCCTGACTAAATTCGCAATGCAACCAACATTACACTCTCATAGGTCATTTGACATTAAAATTTTGAAAAACAGAAGTAATTGAAATACCATCACAATAATGGGTATACTAAAATACGAATTACGGAAGCTTGATCCGGTAGTACATACCATCCGCTTTGATAACTTAACAGGAACCCAATTTTCTCAAAACTAACCCTGATCGTGTCAGAAGATGCTCTTTCTTTCGGGATATCATTGGGTATTAGACATTTTGCTCAGTTAATAAATTTGTAGCGTTTGTCAAAAATGACAATGACCATGATTGATTATAATAATAGGCATCGTGGATTCAAATTATAATTTTTCAAAAGTTGTTGCAAAGCAACTTATGAAAGTGTAATGGTGGTTGCATCGAGAATTTGGTTAGGCCCATTATTCCACGTAAATCACCCTGTATAAGTACATAAAACACACTTTATCTTGGCATTTTGTCAATTCTGACAATAACAATTTCTGAATTTAATAAAATTTCTGATCCAATATTAGGGTTGAAGACGACAAAAGATTTAAAGCTTAAAAATCTCTGTCTATTAAATTGCGTCCTCGATTTTTAAACTGTCTATAAAATTTTGTTGTCTTAATAACTATACAGGGTGATTCACGAGGAATAATGAGCCTGACCAAATTTTCGATGCAACCAACATTACAGTTGTCGCAAAATAACTTGCGCAAGGTAATGGTGGTTGCATTAAGAATTTGGTCAGGCTCATTATTCCTCGTGACTCACCTTGTATATAAAACAAATCTAAGGAATCATCCCTTGAATTTTTGATTTAAGTTTAGGAAGCACCTTCGTATACTTAAATCGAACAAATAGTAATATAAATAATAATAGTAATCTAAATAATAATAGTAATATAAATAATAATAGTAATATAAATAATAATAGTAATATAAATAATAATAGTAATATAAATAATAATAAATAAAATATGTGATTGGGGTAGGCAACTTTTAATACAGTGTTATACTATTATCATGAGTTCAAAAAATCTGCAGTACTGACCATAAAATCTTAAATTTACACACCACTACACCAAATCTCAATTTATCTCCAGTTAATTAATTAACTGCATTAATATAATTTCATTAATTCGAGCAAAATTTCCACTGAAACAAGGTTTTACTATATTTATTAAATTGAGTAGAATGCGCTTGCGTCACGATGTTTTTTCTGATTGGTTGTGGAATTTTAAGTCGGAAGTCGCCATTTGCCAACCATTCTTTTTCGTTGGAGTCGCCGAAGGAGAAGGTTGGTTTTGTTCGTTTTCTTATTTTTTTGTTCAAAAGGTTTTTTTTTTTTGCTTATTTTTTTATAGACATAACATGTAAAGTACGATTTGTAAAGATACAATTGGGTTTCATTTCATTATTGGGAATTTTTGTTCTAACGCAGAAGCGATAGCTAAACACGTGGTTATAAATATGATGATTGTTAGTCTCGTTCGTATGAGAATATTGTGATTCCAATATAACATTATTTGCTGAGAATAAAAAACATCTTCTTTGTTGTAACAATTCTCTATTTGCAATAATTTCTGTTTTTTTTGTCTACCAGTGCTTTCGAAGAACAATGGTTAAAGAGCGGTTCTACGAGTATAACCCCTGCAAATTGGGTGCCTTGAGAGGCATATTTTGGTATTTGGAGAAGTAGACAACAAGGGAGCATGTAAATGTGTTTTGGAAGCTCGGAAGGTGCAAAGGTATGAAAGAAATTGTATATAGTTTATTGAAAGTAGATGTTGCCAATTGATACAGGACAGTTCGCATGAAACTACAAGAAATTGTAAATTTAATTTACTTTAAAAGCTGAAAATTTTAATGTGAAATAGCTTAAAGGGGTTTTAAATCAAAGAACGAATTCTGTTAAAGCACGTGATTTTGTTTTAAGAACTTCTCATTGAATGAGTTTTATTCACAACTGATGATTTTTACAGTAGACAAGCATATGGCAGAATTATCTTGTTGATAAATTGTATCTGAAGCATTTAAAATAAATTGTTTTTTAACTCTGGTTGTATATTTGTACTGCAATTTTTTTTTTTTAATTTATAGATCTTCCTATCCCAAAGGTGAAACTATGGCACACCTATTGCAGAATGGTGAGTACATTTTGACTGTTTGTATTTATTTTTTTATTACGTTTAATTTTTTCAACATGATGAATCAATTCGTACGCCCTAGTCAATCTGAACGACTGTGATTACTTACGTTCTGAAATAACGTTTTTATTTGTTTTTACTAATTATGATTTGTAAGATTTTAAAGAAATGGTTTGTGTTTTAGTCTGACGTCCCAAGGAGCTACTCAGTATTTACGACAAAATGGTGTAGATGCCACTTTTCATGGTAACTTACATTACTTTTTTTACAAAACTAGAAAAAGAACCTGATGATAATAATTACCGTCTGATCATTGTGATTATAAACAATGGCTGCATTTTTTTTCACTGATTCAATTACTGCATTTTAATGCATCATCCGTGTTTTTGCTGCTTTTTAAAAGCTGTTTATACTGTTTTCAGGTGGGGGATTAGGACGAGGCTAGAAGTTTTGTCGTCTTAAAACAACATGGGTAGGTGTTTTAGAATTACAATTTAGTTATTTCATTAATAAATTACTTGTGTATGATGATCATTAGTTATCCCTGTCTTACAAAAACCTGGGGAAAAAAACATTAACTGAATTAAATATATTATTAAAATTAAATGAAGTTTAAAGAGAGTTTATTATGATACTTAACAGTCTTTATTTTTAGGTCCTAGATTGGTGGTTGTAAAGAAGTGACTCTAAAGGAGGATCCTGATTTGAGGTGAGTAAAGTTCATTACGTTTTTGTGAAATGCATATTCACCTTTGTTGTGATGATCCAATATATACGCTATTATGAATGCACATTGATTCGTTCTTGCCCTCACTGAAATTTCTATTATTCAATTTAAACCACTAATGTTCAATTGTTTTGTTAATTTGTGTTTTTTTTCCTTTTAGGTTGAGGTCTTCTGGAACGTTACAAAAATTGATCTAGGGTAAATATTGTTGACTTGTACTTCTTCAGTCTTGTTTTGTCACGTAAAAATTTGATTTTTCTTAGTTTGTTACGAAGTTCACGCTTTATAGAATGTGGACGTGGTCATTTTTTATTACTCATCTCATTTGTTTAGTAACTAAAACTAGAATTTTTGTTTACTGAAAAACACCAGTTCATGTATTTAGCAAGAATTTCACGCGTGTTTAATTTTCCATGATGCTTATAATATACGCTATGAATGTGTGTTGATTAATATCTATTTGTCTGAAGGAAAAAGTAACTTTACGTTAGTATTTTGTCTCAGTAACGTTCTGAACTATTTTTTTTTTGTTTTAGATTGTTTTGTTTGACTTAATTGCATGTGGATACAACGCTGAAAGACTTACGAAAGCGCTCATGTGGTTATTTGTGATTGTACATACGAAATGTTTTAATAAATGGTATCATATATTTCTCTTTTTTTGTTAACCCAACAAAAACAAAGGATCACATTACAATTACAATAAAAAATCAAGTTTAACATAAAATTTTATTCAGTACGTGAAAAAGTTAAGTGCTATTGTCAGAATCATCAACGAGTTCGTCAATTTTAACAGCTACTTTCGCCTTCTTCATTTTCTCTACAATTTGTTCCAACTGATTTGACACTTCCTCCAGAAATTCTTTAGTTTCTTCCCAATTTTGCTTTTTGATCGCTGCTATAGCCGCATTTAGATTTAATTTGACTGAATTAATAATAGTATTAGCTGGATCTATTTCTTCTTCAAGTACGACATCGCCCAATTTTCTGCACACATTTAGGACATATAAGCATGTTTTCGGATCTTTATCCCAAGACCCTTGCGTGTATCCCCTATAAGCCCGTTGCAGCCGTTGGGCCCTAAGTAACAACACTGGCGCTAAACTAGCATACAATTCCCACACAGGCCCACTGTTGGGATACAACCCCGCAACTCTCCCCAACAATTCACGGATTTTTTGCAATAACTTTCTCGCGGAATTTCCCTCACAATCGGTGGCGTCGTTACAAACACTGTATACAAGAATGTTTAAAGCTTCGACGTTTAAGTATTTTTCTTTCAAGTCGATTATTCGATGGTACGCTCGGATTATATCCGAATAATTCGAAATATCACAACTGACTAAAAGCAAGTTTTCCCATACTTTCCAATTATCGAAATTGCACTTCAGGGCTTCCAGGATGGCTTGGTGCGCACTGCGATTGTTTCCTAGTTTGATGTAAGCCTGGGCTAGGTTATTCCAAGCCTCAAAACCGTCAGGTTCCAGAGTGGTGTAGCGGCGGTAAGCCGTTGCTGCCGTTTGCCAGTTTTCTACTTGCAAGGCTGCGAAACCTAAACCTAGCCAAATGTTGGCTTGGAGGGGGTTTATGCTGAGGGATTTCTCAAAGTGTGGGATGCATTCTTCGTATTTTTTACGTGCGAATAAGAAACGCCCCCAGTGTCTTTGTGCCCGATGGCTGCGTTTCTTCGACATCTCCCAGGCTGTTTCGTAGCATGTGATGTCGTCAGTTGCATCACCTTAAAGGAAATTAGAAAACACTTTTGAGTTAAGCAAATACAATTAAATAAAAACGAATTGACTGAAAACATACCTAAAAGGCACATTAACTTCACTGTTGGCTTTACTTCAAGCTGTTGTCTAATAACTTCTGCTGCCTTTTCTCTCATTTTCAGAATGTTGTAACAAATAATAACTTCCTCCCATAACTGTATATTTAAATAAACATCCAAACTGTTTTTTACCAATCCAAAATTCAATAATATGTCAGCATACTCTGCTTGAACTTTCCAAATTGGTAACATCGAGGTTCCAAAAACATCTCCAACTCTATTACTCGCTGGGGGATTCTCCTTTTTAAAATTATTGATAATGTCCTCGCACTGTTTCAAGCACCTTTCAATGGTTCTTTTGTTATTAGATTCTAATTTGCAGCGCAACAATAATGCCATTACACGAACTGTGTACGTGTTTTTCTGATTTAAAATCATTTCTATAAATGGCAAAATTTCTTCGGTTTGCAACTCATCAGAAGGACTAGAAATTAATTTCTTTCGGATGATCGTTAGAATTAGTTTTTGTTCAGCATTGGGCAGTTTTGTGGAATCAGACTCTTCTGAAAACCTCACTTGGTCCAATCTAACATCGTCATTGAGACTGAAGTTTTGAGGTATAGTGATATCGTCAATCTCGGGCCGTTTCATTTCTTCATGATCAGTTAGTGTGACTTTTACTGTTAGTTGTGCCAATTCATCGGTTTGATATTTTGTTCTTTTGCCTAATTTACCAACAAAATCAAACTCCAATCCTAACACATCGCAAGCTGTTGTGATATGATCTTGAGCTTTTGTGATGTGACGGAATTTGAGATACATTTGGGCCAATTCTGTACTAAGTTCGGCTTTTACTACACCTAAAATTTAGTACAATTACAAGTGGAACTAAAACAACTGACGAAACACACCTTTTAAAGGTTGCTCTTGGAGCAATTTGTGAAGCCGGTCAGCATTGGACAACAGTGAGGGGCTTAACTCGTCTAAAACGTCTTGATGTATCATTAAAGCTCGACAACACCACCACAAGTTAACCAAAGTGTTAACAATACAGCAATCAAATATGAATTCTGAAACTGCTAAAAGTGCGGGGTTTTTTGTGTTAACGTTGATATCTTCTCCGTTCATAGCCAAACGACTGGCAAAATCAAAAGATTTGAATTTGTCTTGTGCCAGAAATTCGTCAATCGATTTCGGAATTGTAGGTCCCGTAAAGTTGCTTTGGACGAAATAAGTAAAACATGCAATACCAAAATTGAGGTATTTCTCCCTTTCTTCATCACTTTTTGAATTAAAAAAGTCCTTTATTAGCGCATTATTCGAATACAACACGAGAATATCGTCCCAGTATTTCTCCTGTAAGACCAAACTAACCCAATCTTCTGTGTCAGCCTCCTTAGTTTTATGGGTCTTCGCGTGAAGATGAAACTTTTTAACCAAATCATAAATCTCTGCCATTATTACAGTTTTAATAATTATTTCACCACGATACACATGTTAAACTCACGTTTTGACAGGTTAAATTAACCTCTAAAATTTTACACAAGTAGCACTCGTACCAATCTCACAATAATAATCGTCAATTTCAGGTTGGCACACCTTCCTTCGAAAACTGTCATCGCACCGGTTGTCAATTTCAGATTCGAGTATAAAAATAGTAATAATTTATTCTGTAAAACGTAATTTTCCATCATCTGAATGAAATGGCATCCGTTTTAGAACAGTTTGTAACGACTGTTAGGACACTTTCTTCTCATGGTTTGTACCCGAATAGTGCAAATTAAAATGTAAGTTGTCTAATTGAGGTTATGTTTCCAGGAAACTATAAAGTTCTTTGTGAATATTTAAGTAAATCTTCGGATATCCTCCTTAAAAACACTCAACACTTGGACAACGTGCTTGAAACGCTTGATTTGCAACAACATTCACTCGGCTACTTAGTAGTATTATGCGCTAAATTTAATTCAACAGTCCCCGCAAATACTCCAGACAATCGGTTTGCACAAGTCCAAGAGTTTATCCATGGCTGTAACGGAGAGCAGATCAGATTAGCTCCCGATACTTGTACTGATAGGTGAAAAATATCCCCAGTTTTTTAATCTTAAAGTTTCAGTTGCTGATTTATGTCACTCTCTAACAAATTATCTAGTTGAGCAGAAACAACCGATGAAAGGGATTCTCCTGTTAAGAAAGGCTATTTCGAAGTTGAGGTTCTTTGATTCTCAACTAACATCAATTCATGCTGATCTGTGCCAGTTGTGCTTATTGGCAAAATGCTTTAAGCCTGCTTTAGAAATTTTAGATACTGATATTACTGGAATTTGCCAAGAGGTAACACTAACCTACCCAAAAACTTGTACAAGATCGCTTTTTCCAGATTGTTCATAATCCTAATGGGGCCCAATTTGAAGCAAAATATTTTTTATTGTATTATTACTATGGCGGAATGATTTATTTAGCTGTGAGAAATTTGGATCGTGCTTTGTATTTCTTTGAGGTAGCTATAACAACCCCAGCGCACGCCGTTTCTCATATTATGCTCGAGGCATACAAGAAATACATTATAGTTTCACTTTTATTACACGGAAAAGTGAGTCTTGTCTTGTGTAGAAACGTTATTTAAATCAAGTTTTAGATACAACCAGTGCCTAAATATGCTTCACAAGTGGTTACTCGGTTTATCAAACCATTATCTCAGCCTTACAATGATTTAGCAAATTCTTTCACTTCAAACAACACAGCGGATTTGAATGCTGTAATTAATAAACACAGAGAGGTAGTCAATTAAAAAATCATGCATCATTTTGATAATTTTATGTTTCAAGGCATTCACCAGGGATCACAATTTAGGTCTTGTAAAACAGGTATCCTCAGTGCTTTACAAGAAAAACATTCAAAGGCTGACGAAAACCTTCTTAACGTTAAGTTTATCAGATGTGGCAAGCCGAGTTGGATTGCCTGGTCCTTCAGATGCTGAGCGTTACATTTTGCACATGGTACGTCCTTCCATTTGTTAAAAAATTCTGATGAAACATTTTCAGATTGAGGATCAGCAAATTTACGCTACGATAAACCAAAAAGACGGAATGGTTGTGTTTAGAGACGAGCCTGAGAAATACGGAGGTGCAGACGTGCTGAAAAGTCTAGAAGCTCAATTAGCTATTTGTATGGAACTTGACAAGCAAATACTTGCTATGGACGAAGATATCCAAGTGAATCCCGTTTACGTGAAAAAGTCAAGCGGTGTGCAAGACGAAGAACAGCCTAGCAAAAGTACATACGCGATGTAAAATTTTCAGTTGCTCAGTGTTATCAATTTTCATTTTGTACACTTGAATTATTCAAGCTTTTTCATGAAGAAACGGAAAGATCAGCTCATTAACTTGTAATCGAAATTATAACATTATAAACACTGTGTGTTTTTGTAGTTTAATACCATTTCTCAGAAACGTGTACATTATTTATTTGTGTTTAAGTAACAATTCGAGATTTACATTGTACTGAGGTTATTTACAATAAAATACTGATATACTTGCTACATCAGTATATTTCTACCAGGAATGTCGCAATCACAATTTTATAAATTAAAAAATACTGTCAATATCACAAAGTACTTCTTCTAAGGCGTTGTTTGAGCGTCCATCGAAATATCGCACTCCTTCAACTTCGTTCTCCACCTCTTCCTTCTGTTTTATGTGTTCGGGCCAGGCGCACAGTTCAAAATACCCAGGACAATCTGGAGGCTCATAAACCCGTTGTTCGCGTCTGGTGAAGCATTCGTCTTTAGGGAGAGTAAAAAAATATTTCAAGTGAAACAATTCTCGCAACGGTTTGTAATTAAATATTGAAAATCCTTCCAGGATTAAAACCTCCAAACCCGTACGGTTTATTTTTTCTATTGTAGTATTCTTCAATTCTTCAGAGCTTCTGATTTTTTTTAACCCGTTAGTTTTGGTGTTACTACTTTCAAGACGTTTTTTGTTCCTTATCATCTCATGGATATCATGGTCCATTTTTTCCATATCAAGGCTTGATAGGATATCAAAATTGATATGGTTTAATTCGGATATCCATATGTGGCGTGGATCATCAACATCAAGAAAATAATCATCCTGTGAAATTAATTTGCTTTTGGGAAGTAACTGATTTAGTTCGTTGGCCAATGTGGTTTTGCCCCCGCAAGTTACACCACTGATCCCTATTATCAGCATTTTGTTCGACATTATTGTGGCACTTATTATAATTTGAAAAAAAAAAACACGTGTTGGATGGATAAAAACTGGCGGTAAAAAATACAAACAATTTTTAAATTATGCAAACATTCACACTCACCGATTAAACAACGGATAAGTTTAGAAATGCGCCAAACTTGTAATTTTTCACTGAAATATTATCAAAATTTTCATTTGCGCAGTGAGAGTGAGGTTATATCGATTATTTCATAATCTTTAACGTAATTACCATCTACTTATTTCACAATAATTATTTACAAAGTTTAATTTAATAGGAACCGGTCTTACATCATCCTTAAAAATAACACTATTGTATAGTCACGTCTACTGTAATTGGTCTGATGAATATAGGTAACATTTTTCTTTAATAATTAGAGAAAAAGTGTAAGGTCTTGTGCTATAAATCTATGCTTAATACAAATCCGTCTTCTAGTTTGATATTTTCAGCTTTTCACTCGCATCTCATAGAATAATTTATTAATATATTTTTTAACTAAAATAAATCTAAAACATTTATTTATCGCTTTGGTAAATGTATAAATGATACAATGCGATTGGCTCGTTTTGGGAGTATTGCTAAGCAACACTTGCGGTCCGAGATATTATTGGTCCGTTCTGCTTCCAAGCAGTACCATTCCCAATTTTAGAATTTATCGAATTGATAAATTATCGCTCTATACTCAGTGTTTGTCATTTCAACGGAATTATTAATGGTATTTTGCAACAGAAAACGTAATTAACATGTTTACCACTTGGCTGTTGCTATGGGACTTAAAAATAAAAGGTGATCAACAAAATTTGTTCCTTAATTTATATTTTGCATGTAGCTTCTAAAACACGCACTCACCTTTACCCTCCATAACTGCACATTTAAATTCAAGAAACCCTAAAACTGGAAAAACCACGCTACATAATTAAAATTATAACTTTCGTAATAATTGAAATGAACGGCTACGAACAAAATAACCTACTTAAAAAATAAAGTTTAATGTTTAATTTTTTAATAAACGTAGAACGCACTTTCAAACTTTATGCATCATGAAAAGTATAACATACTCGTCTATTAATCGGCAATTCATAATCTTGTTACACTTACCATTGGGTTGAGATTTAAAAAGTATAGGAATTGATAAATTGGGTTCAGTCGTGTTAGGTACGGTTCAAAAAGTCTTATTTATTGTGAAAATGGCATTTATTATTTATCACTACAAGGCTACATCTTAATTATTATTTTTTACAATAACCTAAATAAAAGATTAATAACTAAAATGATTACAAAATACGAATCACCACGTTTCAGTCACACTCGTCAGATGCTGCTCACCGGTCTGGACATAATGGAATTAAATCGAAAAAAAAAAGAAATAAATCTGTTTTTAAATTATGGCACTTTTTAATCGAGCGAGTAATTAAAATAACATTGAAATTAATCCCAGACCATTAAATTCCACATACATATTTACTCATATAGGTAACATAATTTATTATTTTGCTTACTTATAGCACCTTATATTAAATCACTTTAACAAAAAGTCTTTGGTTGATTTCACATTCACGTTAGCTAGAATAAAAAATAGGTTGTTTGTATCACTACCGGTCTGTTTTGGTACTGAACTAACATGACCAAGGCTTTTGTTTATTTTTATTAAAAGAACGCATTCAATTTACACATTTAACAGTTTTAATGTTTCATTATGATATACAAGCAACGGTAAGTCAACAAAACGTATAAAACGTAACAATTTCATTATATTTATTGAAACGCTGCTATACAAAAACGTAACCATGAAAAAAATTTAATTAACACAACAGAAATTAAAGCGCGTACCAGTAGTTAAAAATATAAAATAAAGAGCGACTTTTCCTCCATTTTACGTAACCATGGACCGTAATTACGGTTTTTAGCGTTGGCCCACTTCAGATCAAATCAATTATCTAAAAATGCTTAAATTTGAAACAAATTGTAACATCGGCTTAAATTGAGCCTTACAGTATAATATAAAGCGTATTTATGAATGTTTTATCTTACTATATTCGGAATACATTAAAACAAATATCATGTGACAAGTTTCACAATTAACCAATTTGATAAATTAGAAACTAGTAGTTGTCGTATGAAGGTATCAAAAATAAATTCTCTTGAGCTGCCACTTTTTTCAATCAAAAAAACGTTTCTTGTGTCTTACATTTTGTATTAAAAACGAACTGATATGTAACACTACTCGTATAACAATGTTAATTGTCTAATGCCTTGGTAATGATAATGATATAAAATCCAATGTAGAAAGTCGTAAAAATGACCCGAACGTAATAAAAGTGTGGTATTTAACTAAATAGAATAGGTAACTATTGTTGAATCTTCGTCTGAAGACCGCTATAGTGTACTGTAGCTACTGCATTAATTAAGATTGTTCCTCACAATTCACTTCAGCAATTTATTTACATATATATACAACCCTAGCTGACTTCGGTACTTTGCTAATCGCCTGGGTGTTCAGGACACGACCGGTTTACTTCGAACCACCGATCTATGCACCTGAAAAAAATCTTTTAATATTTCTGCGACTTGAGACGCAAAAACTGACATCTTATGATATATACAGAGGCAAGGAAGACGAGCTATTACATCTCCTTGGTTTAATTCTTCTAGGCATATCACACACTCTCCTTTATCGTCAGTCAAAATGTCTTCTGCAAGACAAAATAATTTACACGATTATTTCAAGCACTAGTGACTTTTTACCGTTGTAGGAAAGCCGTGGTTTAGTGAGGCACATGACTAGGTGACATTCAATGTCATCAGGAATAACAAACTTGCTGCAAACTGGGCATTTGATCCCTGAAACAAAGAAAAACAAATTAGCACACGTCACTAAAATTAAATTTTCAAGTTTTATTTATTTTAAAAGAATGTAAATATTAATCTTGGAAGTCGTTTCCTCCTAATTCAATGGCAAAGTTATTTATGGTTAATTTTTAATCAGCGTGAGAATAGCGTGTATATACTTTAAATCAAAAATCAATGCCAACATACCGTTTATTTCAATTAGTTTTTTCATTTTATCAATGTGAAAAGTGTAATTTTATACAGCGATTTGTACTTAATATTGCTATTATTGATAAAAGATTGATATAAATGAATGTTGGATATGAAAAGTTTTAAAGTTAAGAAACCCTGAACTGTGAGTGTTGGCCAAAATCAATAGCTTGTGTTGTTCAACACTTCAAATTAAAATCCGATAAATGGGTTTTTGGTTTTTGTTTTTTATTACTTAATGACTGCATCACACGTTAAAAGGGTTTTCGGTTCAGCTAGCTTTAATATCCCTTAGAATTGATTTGCAAGTTGCATTTTAATTTTTCGTTATTGTTGATTGTTTAGACTTTTAATTATCCAAAAGGTACTTAACAATTACACCAACAGCGATATTCATTTAGAGAGAAAAAGTCAATATTAATACCATTAGTATCATTATGGAAGTTCAATGCATAATTGATTATCATTTTTTTTCCAAACCTTGACATCGGCATTCGACATTACCTGAAGTATCAGTTTACCTTAACGCGCGTCATAAAGTATGTACACATTTTCTTAGGTTGTTGACAAAATAAGTTCCTAGACTGCATCACTAGAAGATTAATAATTAAAGTAATAACTTTCCCTTGTTTGCTTAGTTTACATATGTATAATATCCAGAGACAGCCATTAGACTATTTTTCAAATAATTAAACAGCTCAATTTAGCATTACTTAAACCATTATAGGATATGTTCGTACACCTCCAATTTGTTTATTCCCAATAAATTTTGTTCTCTAAAAACTGTTGTTAATATACTCGTAGGTAAAGCAATAAGAATAATTATGAAAAAAAAAAACAAAATGAAAACACCAGTACTAAAATTGTATTTCACAATTATTCCTATTGAAAAAATGCGTAAATTAGGTCTTTGGTAATAACTTAAGTGTTTTCCTGCATGTTTTTACTCCATTCAAAGCTGTTTCATTGATTTTTAATTAATTAAATATGCATAAGTAGGTATCCGATAATATTTGTTAAAATCTGTTGTATAACATATAAGTTACAAATTGATCTCCTTATCACAGCAAACCTGCATATTTATAAACATTGTTTATGAATCTTTTATCAAATTAACAACTTTTGATGCGAAATGTAATGTAATGGTTTCGCTTTGTGTAAATATGGTATTATAGTAAATATTATTTCATGTCTCATGTTAAATTTAAATACAAGAAAGACAAGAAGAAGAAAATGAAACAAAACAAATGAAGAACTTAACAAAAATGTTACTAATGACGTTAAGTCTATGTTCTATATAGGATGCGCTAGAACTCGTGCCTCAGGGAAAAATGCGATATAAGGAACCAGGAACATGGAAAAAAAGTTATTTTTTTTTATCTATAAACATTTCGAAATTACGAGAGTTTAAATTTTGCACTTTGACTCTATTTAATTCTGTTGGCAAAATAATTTTCCAAGATTCTTTTCTACAGGCTATTAGAAGAGAAAACAAGGAAGCTGCATCCTAAATTGTAACATATCTTCAGTATCATTATAAAGACATAAAAAAATGTCAAATGTCAAAAAATATTTTTTTGACAGATACAATTTTTTAAACATTTTTTCCATATTCCTGGTATCTTATCTTACTTGAATTTTTTCTCTTGGGTGCGAGTTCTGACACACCCTCTATAATGTACCGTAAATACCGTAAACTGAAAAAAGTAAAAGTAAAAAGTATGGATATTATACAAACTGTTTATCAAAACTTGGTATTGTAATTAAATACACGGGGTCGCTAAAAAGTATGGATAGAGTTAAATATTTACAAACTGTTTATAAAAACTTATTGAAATTTGGTATATGCTCAAAAGTATTTAAATTCCATTACCTCAGATGTTTATCAAACTTCTATCTCCAGTTGTTCTGGGGATACAAGGCTAACTTGATTTTTTTTAATGTCAAGAAGGGTCAAATTTAATATTTTTAAGAACAGTTTTTTTTTCAGAGTTTTGTGAACACATTCATACTTTCTTTTTTAAAAAAAATATCGAAGTAATTAAATTTTGAAAAAAAAATTTTTAGCCTTAGAAATGTATTTATCTATCGTTAGCTCTTGGCCGCCTGAATTTAGACCAAAAAATAAGTAAACTGTTTCCCAAATATCAACGTGCTCTGCTAAACCGTTCTGAAAATATTTAGCTGTATCCATACTTTTTAGTGACCTGTATATGTGTAAGAATTATTTTATTATTTTTAATAAATTTTATTTTAAAGTTAACATACATAATATTAAAACATACTATGTACTACTAAGTATTACTACTCATTAAAAAGCCAAAAGAAATGTTGATCAAAATTCATTTGATTATGTGACAGAGTCGAGCTTGGCCCACTCGAAGTTTTTTGGGTAAACTTAGGGTTTTTATATAAAAGAATGACTAACTAAAGTTGAATTTCGTGCTAAATTTATTGGTAATATAGCAAAGAAGAAATGATAAATCGGTGATCACATGCGAATTAAAAAAAATCGATATCTTTAATTTCCGCATTAATTAAAATAAGAAAAGCATTGGAGTTTCGATAAACAGATGAGGCTTCTTAAAGTTAACAAAATGGCATAAAATACGCACATAAATATGAATGGATTTAATTCAGTGTGCCCTATATTCAATTTTCTTGTAAAAACAAAAATATGTATTTGTTGTTAGTTAAGTTATAGCATATCTGATGACATTAAAAAATATTTAAATCTTTATATCTCTTTATGAATAGAATAAAAATATTGCATGCACCACACATGCCAAGAAATTACTTTTTTTTTTCATAAAAAAATTACTTATTTCGTCTGTAAAAAAATTTCAAATTTTTACTGACCGCAGGACAAAGTACTATTTTAGTTGGCACTATAAATTTTTACTTAAAACTCTCAAGACTAGATTTATAAAACTTCATTTATAAAATAGTTATTACTGAAAGCACTTCAAAAACATTTTTTTCACTCTTAATTTTGTTTCAATTATATTTCAGTACATTAAATAACTTCACTTAGGGGCGATGATCTCTCAGATTTAATTTCTCTTAAGTTGCAAAGAAGATGTTTTATTTTATATTGTCCGGTAAATTAAGCTTCCCGAATCCATTTTGGGTCCGGGAAGTGAGATATTACAAGATCAGTACTGGTATGCAGTATGCAAGAGTCCGGTAAATAAATTATTACGGTATCAGAACCGGTAATACCGTATTTATTTCCAAATGCATCTCAATCGTACTGTAAAATTTGACTTACTGGACTTGTAACGTAAATTACTTTTACTAATTGAATGAGAAAAACTTCAGAAATTTCCAGCTTTGTTGTCAACTCAAAGACCCCTTATATCTCAATAACTTACAAATTGTACCAAATTAAAAAACGACGTAACATTTAGAAAATACTGCTAAAAACAGCATAAATTGACTGAAAGATAAAAATACAAATGATTTAAAGGAATCCTTCTAAATGTGACAATAGAAAATGACATCCGCAACGTAAAAGATAAATCAATGTGATTAGAATCTGCAGTGCGATGTTATTATAGCCGGAACATAAAAGCTAAAAATAATAGAAATGAAAAAAAAATACAACCACAATTTGTGCCTTAGCACAACTGGGTTTCCACTTTTTAACATTTACGTGCCGTAGAAATATTTTCACGAAACAAAGTGTCAAATGCGAACATAAAATAAGCGAAACTTTGAAGCAACATCATGCGTTTAGGGGCACGCTGCTGTCACGGAGGTAGAAACACATTTTAGAGTTTCAACACAACTTTACAACAATTTTATGTACATACATACAGTGTGTGTCGGTCGATAATAAACCACAATAACAAAATATCTTGAAAAAAAAAAAAGAATATTGCCAACCATCCGGACCGAATATTTACAAAAGTAATGTGAGGGTTGAAAATATCAATAATTACCGTAAACAACTCGATGAAATCGATTGTTGGTGTCTGGTTCTTCGTCAGGGACGCACGATCCGATCACAATACCCATAGCAAGTCGGAGACGAAATGTCAAAGGTCGTTCCCGGAACCCAGCATCATCACGAAATGGATACGAGTTCCTGGATCGCGACGGAATGGAAATAAATTGAAATTTTGCGGATTTTTCTTAATTGTGAACACGTTGATTGCCCGAAGAGTACTTTACAAGATCTCGGCTGGGTAATAGTCGGTGTAATAATTGAGTTTTGTGGCTGCCTTTGGCGATGGTGTCAGGCGCATACACGACGCCCGACTCGTCCGAATATTTTCTAATTGCACAGCAGGAGCAGAGACGAACTCGCTCCGCGTTTCTCACATTTACAATATACAAATGATTATTTTCCGATTATCATTAGATACATTATGTCAGAATAACATGCGCAAATGGATCGACTGCTCTTTTCCTTGGGTATACCAAAGATCGTCATAGCGACACTATTTCATTATAGCATTATTGTGTTTTATGGATCGCTACGATTTTATCGGCTTGACGACTGCAGATTTATCATTTATGCATCACAATTTTTGCAAAATTTATCCAACAAGAAAAAATACAACCGACAGTTGCATGTGGGAAAGGTGCGACATGTACGTGATACAATAAAACAGATATAGATTACGATACCACACACTTAACCTTACGAGTAGATACAGAGTGGTTATAAATGATTTTCATCTAGCCAGCTTTGGAATTTTTTTTGCATGTAACTTTATTTGTGCCGCTCTACTTTTTTGAAAGCTCTAGTTCTGTCATTAGTGTCACTTATTAATTAATAATAAAKTGTTGTTAATTAAATTTTTATTGTTTCAACTAATTTCCAATAATAATTGATAATAATGTATACTTTGGAAGAAAACAAGTTTATAATTGAAGTCTATTTTCGAAGTGGATGCTTAGTAAACGGCGATTTTTTAATTTTGAGTTACAACAAGTAGGTACCCCTATTTTCGTAAAGCGGCATTTTTTATTTTACATGGAAAATTCACAGCTGGCTAGATGAAAATCATTTATAACCACTCTGTATAATTTACTATACGAGAAATAAAAAACAATGATACGTACAGAACATTTTTTATAATTCTTTTAAAAAATAATTTGAAAATAAGAGTGCGGCTGTTTGAAAAATCTAACTTTTAAAGATATTCTAAAAAATATTAATAACAAAAATAGACTTTTACTTTTTTACAGGACTGCAGACGAAATTCCTGTTGCACCATTTAATAATAAAATTCAGTAAAGTCAAATCAGTATAATCATTCTTAATAACTTTGTAGGTACTAATTATAGCAATGAAAAATTAAAAATCTAGCAATAGCTAATCCTGCTTTTCTGCGATTTATTAACTTGAAACATCCTTTGGACGAAAAACTTTCAAAATATGCAATGCAATAATTATGATTATCAAAATGGCATAACCGTTGTTAAATACATTCTTTATCTCTTTAGGTGTAAATTAAAAAGAGTTTTAAATAGATTGGGATTAGCTATTTTACAAATACAAACTGGAGATTAAAAAAAATCACGTTGTCTACTCCTTTTTTTACTTTAAATTTTTGGTATCTGAAAAAATCTGATAAATATTTTAGATCAAAAAATTAATATTTAATATGAATAGGTACATTGTAAAATATTCTCAGTTAATTTACCCTTTTATTATTAATAATACTTATTTATACATGACGATAAAGAAATTGGTTATCTACGAGTGAAAAGGTTAAGTTTACGAGTGACGAAGTGGACTTTTTTCACGAGTAGATCAACAATCTTTATCGTCGTGTATAATATTTCGTTTTAAACCAGAATTTCTTGAATATAAACAGTAGATAAAAATTACTTTATTTTACAAGACGATGAAAGACTACTTTATCTACTGAAATTAGTAGACAAAAGCACTCTTTAACATTGAATACAAAATAAACAACATTTATCTGTTATAGTTACGGAATTAAAAAGCTAAAATAATATGCATATCTATTGTTTTAAACAGCGTTTTTAATGTTAGTTTTTTTTGTATTGAAATTGATCCTTTCAAGATTAAAAACGTGGATAATTATTTAGAAGCTTTCACCAAAAAAATGTTCTTATTAATTTTCTTGGAAAAAGTAGATTTTGCTAAAATCTCTTCCAGCGATGGAATGAAAATTAAAAAAAAAAAAGCTTAAGAAGGGCCCAGATTTGTACCCTATTCAGTTATAAGTTATCATACAGATCCTTCTTTATTCAGAAATTACTTATTCGTGACCTATTTGACTCCAAAAAAATCATTTGTAATATTGTCATTCTCTCTATTTGCTGTGCATTTGGTAAAAATCGGTCGCACCGTTCGGCCGCAAAGACCAACAATCAAAATTATACGGTTGAAGATACTATAAATAAATTCATGGGGATAAAAATTATTTACAATCATGAAATATACCTTATTAAACAGTAAAATGTGATAAAATAAAAATAATAATGGGTACCAAACTAAAAAAAATTGCACCCCAAACTCGAACCCGCGGCAACTATGATCTATTTCGTGTGTAATCCGGCAGGTGGTACCAAGGCAAACGTTAGGTTTGCTACTCGGATTTCTAACACTAAATTATTGTCGTAAGGACAAATAAGTTGGATAAGGAAAGTTGTGTGATGTTCACACCAGATTTTTTATTAATCAAATTTTGAGCGACCATGGGTTTTTTAACCGAAACTATAATCTTCCATTCACATTAATAAACACTCAAAATAAAATATTACTCATTATCTTTATCACTGTATTACGAAAACCATGTTTTGGAAAAAATTATGTACTTTTGTTTAAAACGACAAGTGTCGAGTTTATTTACTTTTCATTGAGGCGATCTTAGGTGTAGAAACATCGCTAATACAGGAAATACAATAAATATCTAATCTAATTCTAATCTGTTTATCACCTGCGGAATTAAATTAATTAAAAATAACTTGCCATCATGTGATAATTCTCCTGCGAACATTTGAATCTATTCTTTGCGCAAGGGCAAGGTGACATTTGAAAATAATTGCGGGCGTTCTTCATGTCCTACCCACGATATTAGTTACAATATTTATAATCTATTTCCTCAATGTAGCATATTATTCTATAATATGATTCAAGGATAAAACAAATACAGTAAAGAAATGGAAAAACAATCCTAGCCATAACGAAAAACATTTCTAAGGCTTCTGTTCATATCCTAAATTCCTCGTTGCGGTCAGAAACGCTGTTTTACGATTTATTTAAAGCACTAGAATTGTAAGATTTCCCTTTAAGTAGAAAAACTTTTTAAATTTTATCAAATGACAGTAATTTTCCATATTTACATTTCGAATATTAGTTAAAAATATGCGTTTTGTTCATTGTAGTTGAAAGCTCATTCACGGAACTTTAAAATCAATTTCAAGGTAAATTAGTGTTATAAATGTAGGTAATAATAAAAAATAGTGTTGAAATTTAACTAAACACCAAAATAAATTTTATAACAAAAATTCGTCCAGGAAGTAAGAGAAAACGAACAAATATAAAGTTGCATTATATTCCGCTTTAATTTTGATTGGGTGCCAAACACTAAAAAATACAAATGAAAAAAGTTGTAAAATAGTTTTAAAAATACAATGCGCTATTGCTAAATACATTAAGTAATAAAAATGTAACATAATATGCAAGATTAATTATTTCAAAATTGTTTAAATCCAGTCAGAATTGTTTAAAATATGCTAAACAAGAGATTTATTAAAAGCAATGCTTGGGAGTTTTAAGCAAGATAACCTTGCCAAATTTATTATTGTATTTTATTATTAACACATAAAAGTAAAAGCACTCAACAATTTGTACTTAACAGACCGTTTAAAATCACACATTTATCAATACAGAGAAAGAAAATTGTTCAGAAAATTCCATTCAAATAAATTCAGGGATTCATCGAAAAAAATATACAAAAAAATTATAGAAATCCTCACTTTTGGATTTTTTCCCTCAACCAGATAGTAGTCATAATTTTCCATCGACATTAAATTTTAGTACGCAGATTATGAATTTACAGTTTGTTATCTTTCGTTACACATTTCCTAGATTGCAGGTAGAACAAATCCTTGTGACTTGACAGTTTTGACATAGACGTTTTCCCATAAGCAGTGGAAAAATTACAGTGGTAGGTGCTAATTAACATAATTAGTATTTATGAAAAACATGGGCTAAAATTGAATTCATTGTATTAAATTTTCATTCTAAATATACCTTTGTCCTTGTGTGCCACCGAGGATATATTCGGCTGTGGCGAAGAGATATTTTGGCCCATTGTGTCGATTGTGATGCACTTGAACAAATGTTAAACACACTACTGACTCTAAAATTTAAACACATATGGCTTTACCGACATAAAGCCTCAAAGCGCTTACTATTTCTTAACAACAACTTAAACAACCTACTCGTTACTGGTTATCATAACAACTAAAGTACTACACTCTACACACAAAAAAACAAAACAATATCGCTAGCTCTAAAGATAGCAACTTGGAGTAGGTCTGAACTGTGAAAGAGAGATGGTAAAAACGTAAATTAAATTGTTTAACAAAATGTTACTACGTTTGATAAAAAGTGATGGATAAATACATCCATAAAAATTAATTAAATCGTTCCGAGATATGATACATCGGCGACCTCTAACACTTAATACTTCGCAAATACTGTTAAATGTACTCTTAATATGGAATCATGACACTTTTTTAATCTTTGTTTCAAATCATCGACTTGAACCTTGGAACCGATTCTTATACATTACTCCTATTTATTTTAATTTAATTACTTTTCTGTTGTAAACGTAAACAGAATCCTAGCTAAAGTAGAATTTTTTGAGGGATTTTGTCAAAAAAAAATTAATTAGAAGTATTATGTTTTACTGCATATGCTGCTCACATTTCAACAAAAATAGTTCTCCAGTCTGCAGTGAAATGAGTTGAAATTTTCACTTCGCAGAAATGTCATTGTATTTTAAACGTATTCAATTGTTTTGTTATTACGAAGGGCACTTCTATTAAAATTTCAAGGTTGTTGCTACTTTCTGTCTGCTCTTATCACAGGTGGAATATCGGATTTTTTCACATACTACTATAAAAATACGTATGATCATGAAAAAGATAAATAGAAAATTATTAGCCGAAGTCTAGTCATTACCATCGTGAACAGATAATTAATGTTATTACAATATTCAATTCAAATTTCAATTTAACCCCGTTGTCTATATTTAGTTTGATAAGTAATCAGTTATTGTATAAACAAGGGTATCTGAATTACTAGAGATGAGATTCCAAGGCTTGTAGTGTTAACCAATATGCGATTATTTGATAAAAACAATTTAATTATAATTACGTCAAAATTGTAAAGAATAGGAACATATTATTATGTCTAGGAAAAATTGACAAGACTGAAATCAAAATTTATTACAATTAAAAAGTTAAGTTATTACAACGAATATTTTTCTACAATTACAATTTTCAGTTCATAAAAATAAACTCATTTTGCAATTACTCGCGAAACAATACAAATACAAATTTAAATAAAACTAGATGCAACAAATAATCAACACAAACGTTCAACAGTTTCTCATTTGCATATATGAAGTAAATAATAATTATAAAAACAAATAAATTAACTGTTCTTTGAAAAATACTTTTAACTCCGGATTCCACAACACTGAATTAATTAAAATATGTTATTACTATTTATAATTCGAGTATTTGATGTTATTGCGAATTATTGAAGAAAATAATTTTTTCACAATAATACAGGAGAATCCTAGACCTTACAGACTTTATGGCAAAGTACAGTGCGATCAAAAAGTCTTTCTATTAAGTAGGCGTACTAGTTGAGGACGAATGTCGCTTGGAAGTTTGTATGTCAGATAAGTTATTTTATAAAAATTAATATATTGATCTAAACAAATTAAATTACTGTATGAAACGTCTTAAAACACCCTAAAATGAGTTGTAGTTGGAGTTTATTCATACAAATAGTTCACCACGATTTGTTGTTACAGTTTACAAAAAAAAATATTTTGACATTTCTTATTTACCATTGTGACATTTTATCTTCCGCAGACACACGTTTTAAATTTCTAGGCTTGCTTGACAGATAAACTTTTTGATCGCAATGTATAAAAAGTAACAATTTGTTACAAGGATAATTTATATTCTGTTTCAATTCGATCCGAAAAATGGCAACCAGCATTTTTCTAAATAAAAAGGCCAAGAAAAAACTAGAAATGTGGCACCAGATATGTATACAAAAATATGCAAAAATTTGATAATAAAGTTTTTTTTTTAATGGAAATTACCAAGTCAAAATTTTGGTGAAAAAATTGGTAGCAGCTTATCTCTATAGCCACAGATTTTGTTTGTGTTTTGTTTTTGTCCCTAGAAATTTTGTTAAAAAATTATGGTTATGTTTCATGTTGTGATATTGTTAAAATTTTGACTTTTGCGAATCTTGTGTGCTTGTTTGCTCTTTGTAAGCCTTTATAATCGAATACCTAAGGACAGATATCACTACCTAATGTCCTAATTCAGTGCTAATAATATTGATATAACACACTATAGTAAGTACCTACAATGTTGTGGACAAAAATGGGCTTCTCACTAAAAAAATCTTTAATAAAAAAGAGTCTATACAAAAAAAAATATTTTGCAAAAGATACAAGAAGAGTTTGATCAGCTCAAAACTCATTTTCTAAATTCTCCTTCGGTTTTAGTTTCAAAATTAGTTAGTTTTTCAACTCGTCTTCAAAAACGGTACAACCAAACCTACTAATTTAATTGCGTTCTTTCTCTTTGATGTTTATGTTGCATTTTCATCAATTTCTTACTAAAAATTTGAGAATGTTTAGCAAACCTGCATTACAAATTGCGTCTAAATTTTAGCGGTGGTCTTTTTTTTGACTTTTGCTTGCACACTTTTCGTCTTCAAATTTCCAAGAACTGTTTTTGTGTTTTCATTTCTAAATTTTCTTAGACGATCTTAGAAAAATAGGAACTGCCAATTTCCTTTCTTAAAACTACCATGATTAAATTTGTTAGGGGTGCCAACGTTAAGACGGTTTGGCATTTCCATTAAAAAAAAAACAGACTAGTTAAGAAAATATCTGATCTGTTATTTCAGATTTCCCATTTTCCATCACACAAGCAATTTTCCCTTTAAATAATCCTTTTTATGAATCATAAAATTTCCTTTCATAAAGTTAGTTACCGCTTAGATGTATAGTACTTTAAGTCAATTATTCTGCCTTAATAAAAATAAAGGAAATGACTTAAATATAATCTAACAAATAATCTTTAAACCTGCACCGAATAATTTTTTAATGAAATAATGAAGTGCATATTTATAAAGAAAAATCTGTATCTACGTTGAGGGTAAGCCGATAAAGCAAACTCACTACACAGCTGTTTCTGTTGAAAAAAAGATTACAAAATGGGCAAATATTTTTTTATAAAATAACTAAAAAGGAAAACCACATGTTCAAAATTTGACGCAAGATAGATATCATTATCGCCAACCTTGAACAATGAAAATTTATAAAATAGTTTGCTGTTTATAAACAATTTCGCATAACAAATAATATGACAATGCAATTTTTCAAAACACCTTTATAACTCCAAAATTGCAATGTTCCCAAATTATTGAACACAATTCGCAATCTCGTTTGGTATTAATAAAATTTTCCATCGGGTATAGGCCTGTTTACTTTCTTTTCCTTACAAAACATCCGTAACAAAAATTGTGAAATACTTAATTTATGCTCTATAGTTCTACTTAACACTCTAGAATAAGATGTCTTGATAGATATCGACCCTGGGCCCCATCCGCACTTACCATTTAGCGACCAAATATGCGAAGGTAGCGAATGTGCAGCGTAGACCCGTCCCAGGGCGATGCTGGAGGCGGCGGAAGCCAGAGCCCCCGCCGTGTCCTCCGCCGAGCTGCTGTCCGTCTCGGGGCTGGCCCCCGTGGAGACGTCGAAGCTGGCACCCGTCGCCGGTATGGCAATAGTTTCATGACTAGTATGTAAATCGGGAACGCTTGACAACGAGCGGGCCCTCTGCCGATCGCTGGACATGTCCATCCCCAAGGACCTCATGAAGCGGAACCCCGGAGCGGTGACGACCTCCGAACTGCTGCTCGTCGAGAAAGCCCTCGTGCGGGGGCTCTGCGTCCCGTTCGCTGTACTCGGTTTAGCACCCATTGTGTTATTGTTCTACACAGTCACCACACTATTTACATGTTTACTGTAGAAAACACTCCGTACTCGTCATAAATTTCTTGCAAAAAAATCACCTGATTTGACGAATGACATCGCCTTTGTTTATGCAAAAAATGGGATGCTGGGGGGGCTAGGACTCACTGCAGGATTTGTAAATTTAAATCAACAGCAGGATAAACAGTTCACGCATTGGCAATGGCCAATACGAATTTTTTAATCTCAATTTCATGGTATTTTGCACTTACAGTTGACAGGAATGAAATACACAGAATTATCAACAGATGTCAGATGATGGATGAAGGCCGATTGGTCAACGAACTCGCACGGAAATACACGATTCCCATTTTTGGAAATTTATTTAATTTTAAAATTCAACGGTACAAACAGTAATACTCAACAATTATTTTAATTAATGCAACCCAATGTAAATTATTAACGAAAATTAAATTATTGAAACATAAAATGTGCAACCCACTAAACACTTGTGCACGACCAGTTGCCTATATCAAATTACGAATTTAGTGCAAAATATTTTATTGCAATTTTCAAAAACAGTCACTATTCTCTAATAAATACTAAATACAAAAACATATATTTTAAACTACCAAAAAATTAATTTAACTTCCTCCGCAAGCGCAATTTTGAAATCAATAGATCCAGAAACATGCGCAAGATATCTGTTGTAAAAATGTAAAGTGTAATGATTTTCCAATATTTATTTTATCCATCTAAAACATTAGTTAATAACTCGTTAATAATAAAAGGTGTCAGTGAAATACTCTTCTAAATATGCATAAAAACAATTAGTAGTCCGTTTCGTTTGAAAACCGTATGATGGAAGAGTCCAGCGATGCGCACGGTTATTCCAAATTGGGAAAATCTCGTCGGCGAAACGATTTTCACAATAGTAACGGATTTGCAAATATATCACCCCCCATAGATTCGTATAATGCTGTCTATTTATCGTTTGTCCTTGGTGGTGCTGGTTTTCTTCTCCCTTACAATAGGTAGATCAGTGAACCCTGACCTTTACCTACACAAATAATATTTGCCTTTGCAGTTTTATAATGGCAATGGATTATTTCAAAGTAAGATATCCTGACACTCCTGTTGTTTTTGACATGTCTTTGGTGTACATCGCTGTTGCTTTTTTGACTGTTCTTGGGAATAACTTGTTGGTTGAGACTTTTACCCTTAATTCTAGAATCAATTTCGGTAGAACTCCGCCATATTAAAACAGTTTGTTTCAAAACATTGTTTCAGGATATATCATGTCTTTTATCACTTTGATATTTGTTGTTGTTTGTGAAGTTTGGTGGGAAGCTTTCGGCACTGCCACTTCTTATGGTGTTAACTTAGCAGCTGTAGCCGTCGTAGCAGTCGGTTGCACAGGTACTTTACCCTGTTGTATTACAAGGTTGCCAATTTTTGCAATTTTTAGTACAACAATCTAGTTTTTACGGTTATACAAGTATGCTGCCGGCTCGATACACCCAAGCAGTGATGGTAGGTGAAAGTAAGTCAAACAAAAACCTGAAAACTCCTCCGTCAAAGTACTAATTTCAGGTGCTTCTGGAGTCTTTACATCATCAGTACGGGTCCTTACCAGATTTTTGATACCAGAAATCCGGGGAAGTACAATATACTTTTTCACTGTATCAGTTTCAGCTGTAGCTACATGTTTCGCCATGTATCATCTTATCAGAAGAACTGATTTTATACAATTCTATATAGCTTTATGCGAGAGGGCTAAGACTAGAATTACACTTGAGCCGAGTGAAGATGCAGGACTGGTAATTCATTAAAAATCTATTGACTTTTTCAAATTAGTGATTCCAGATAGAAACAAATGATGCCCAATACGGGGTTTTGAAAATACAGAATAGCCCCCCACCGGGCAATACTCTCAGTTTTGCCAACCCAGCATACGAACCGTCAGCTCCCGTCCCGGTACCAACGTACAAAGTCGAAGATGTGGTTATTAGAGGTAGACAAAGTGTGAGTACTGCTGGAGGACTGAGCGGCATAAAAAGTACCAAATACACGAATGTGGTCAAAATGAACTCAAATCGGATTTTTAGGAGGTTTGTTGGCACGGTGGGAAATCACAAAGGCGATTCATCCATACATGATATCGATTTGTTTGGTTTATTTTGCCACATTGTGTTTGTACCCAGGAATAGCTTCTGAAATTATTAGTTGTCGTCTGGGTTCGTGGATGCCAATTCTGATGATGGCGTTGTTCAACGGAGCTGATTTAGTCGGTAAAATGTTAGCCTCGTCGTCGCGATATTGGACTGGTGGTCGATTAGTTCGATGTTCAGTCGCACGACTCATAATGATTCCTTTGATGATCATGTGTGTGGCACCAAGAGCCAATCCCATTTTTTCAGCAGAGGTGACTGCGTTCACCTTTGCGTTAATTTTGGGTTTCAGTAATGGAATCCTGGGGAGCGTCCCCATGATTCAGGCGCCGAGTAAAGTGGACGATCGCTATAGAGAACTCACTGGTATTGCTTAGTTGTTAAATGAGCACTTCTTGAGACTCAATTTTTAGGCAATATGATGACTTTATTGTATAATTTTGGACTAACTACAGGATCTTTGATGGCGTATTTTTTGGAATCGATGTTGAATCCCGTTGAAAACCATCCATGCAGTCTAAGCCATCTCCATATGAAGTTAACGGAATCCCCAGTAAATATAAGTCTTACAACTGGTACCATCCGCAGTACTTCGGTTACAATCATTACTTGGGCATCTACCTTATCAACTGGTGCTGAAAACTCCACGGATTTTAGTCGATAAATAATAGGAACGAATGTATCTATATTCTGGCTTTGTTAGACATTCTAATTATTAAAAATATTAATAAAAAATCATTTCGCTGGTTTCATTACGTAAATACATACAGGGTGATCCAGGGGTTCGTGCACGCTCTATAACTTTTTTTCTATACAAGTTATCGACATGATTTTTTTTAAACGATAGATCCAACAATGAGGCACATTATAAAAATATAATTTTTTTAAGAAAAAAACCATCAACATTACTTATTTTGCAAAAATCTCATAAATTTTACAAAGTAGACCCTATAAATCCTATATCGACAAAGAGCTCATAAAAAATGCCATACAATGATGAAATAAAATATAGAGTGTTGTATTTGAAAAAATCGAGTTATTGACATTTGTTTTTTGTCATTTTCAAAAAATCGTAGTACGCGATGGAACATCGACTCCGAGTTTGCCTTTATCTCAGAAGACGCGCTAAAGCTTAAGGAATCAACAGGAAAAAAGTTGGTTAAATTACCTTGAATAATTTTGAAGTTATGAATTTTTTGTGGGTCTATATACGATGTAATTTTGACACATAAATTGGCATAAGTCAAAAACTAATGCAGGTAAGTCTAAGAAACCAAGTTACGTTATAATGATAATTTAGTAGCGAATCCAGATGTGTAATAAAAAATTGGGGTTTTCATTAAAAAAAAACAGAACTTAGTTGTGTATCTTATTTGGGACACCCTGTATATGAATAGAAATATTTTTATAATGTGCCTCATTGTTGTATTTATCCTTTAAAAAAAATCATGTCGATAACTTCGATAAAAAAAATTGTTAAAAATGCACGCACCCCTGGGTCACCCTGTATAAAAAATAAGTTACATACTCGTATGTGTTTCCCCTTGCATGGATACTCCAAATTATTGATCAAACAATGTAGAAATATTTCGTGTTTGGGTTTGAGATCCGCAAAAATCTGTTCTGTGTTTTCAAAATGTCTCACAAAACCTACGATTCCGAATGGAAACAAGTTCAACAATTACTAGCAGAAACGCTTCAGAGCGAAGCTGTGCAAGTAGACAGAAGAGAACAGCGCCAATTACTGTCCACTCTCTACGTCAGATACATTTTAGTATCAAACGTTCTTTCGGAATGTGTAGATCAAATGGTGCAACCGCAAAAACGAAGACTAATTCGAAAACTGTTGGAAGCAACACTAGGAAGGATCCTCGAGCTCAAGTACGACCTCGTCGAAGCAGATCTCAGCGAGTGGACCCACTGTGGCGATGTCCTCGAACAACTAAAACTAACACCTGAACAAAGTGAACTGAAAGTCCCTTCGTGTTTCCGAAACGAGCGCCGAAAAGAATTACAATATCAGAAAAATTTAATAGAGAGCGTGTTAGGCAAATTGGGTTTCCTTGATAAACTAGAAACCAAACCACCAATGACTGAACAGCAAGCAATTCTGATTATCCAAGTCCACGAAAGAGCAAGACAAGGCCGACTCAGAGCACAATTCATGCGAGAAATTAGAAACATGAAAGAGAAAACTAAACCAGTGGTGGGTGAAGAGGATGATGAAAACGAACAAAGGGGAGGAATTAGCTTACCCGCAGCTTTGCGTATCCAGAAAATATGGAGGGGGTATGTGGCTCGGAGGGCCACTCGACGCAGAAAACTGCAAGAAATGTTGTTGATTGGGATGATACCACCACCGAAGACTCAAAGTGCTGAAATACTCAAGGATTTAGAAATTAAAGAGTATCGACGACGTTTACAGGAAGAAAGACAGTTAAAGTACGAAAATGATGTGAAGAAAAGCAGAGAACACATGGAGAAGTACCAAAGAGGAGTTGTTTTGGAACAGTTGAGTGACCAAGTGAGGGGCTGGTTGCACGAGTATAAGACACAAACTGGGAAAATACCGGAGTATACAGGATCTGAGAGAGCTGCTTCAAGATTATTGTTTAGTAGACAAGGTTCTACTTTTACTGTTTAATTTTTGATATTCATTTAGAATGTTTTAGGTACGGACAGCGAATTGAGCAAATCTACCCAAATTTCATCCAAAGATTCGAAAACAAAAAAAGATAAGGGTCCAAAACAGAAAGAAGCCAAGCAAGAAGGTGAAGAAGGAGAGGAAGTTAGTACTAAAGCAATGGTTTCTGCGTTTGTGCCTGAGTTGAATGCTCGCAAAGAAGAGTACGATGAAATTTGGAAAAATAAAGACGAATCGGAAAATCCCAAACAATTCCATTACATGAATATAATAGAACATGAGCAAATGACTAATATGGAAAATGAACTAAGGAAAGTGGTTGACGAAATGATGAAAGGAGAATTATTATTGCTGCAGGTATAAAGTCGAAATTTTTAAATTGTGTTTAATTCAAACTAATAGTTTCATTGTTTTTATTAATATATGTATTTAAAAATAAACTAATTGTTTTTTCGTGCTGCCAGGAAGCTATGGATAAAGATCGAGGTCATAAAGGAAAAAAGAAAAGTAGTAAAAAGACTAGAAAAGGAGGCAAAAAGGGAAAGAAGAAAAAAGAAAAAGACTTGACTCCCGACCGAACCACAGAATCACTTTTTGAAGAATTAGTAGCAAATGGAATTATCAAAAAGTAAGTAAACATTAATAACAATCAATATTGTTTCAAATTACTTAACCATATTATACAAAGTTGGCAAGGGTTGAGACTATCATTATTTTCTTCCAATAAATTTGCAACTGGTGAATCACAACAAAAATGCAATTTTTGTATTTTATTGGTATTACAATAATTATATTTAAAATAAATGAAAAATGATGCTAAAATGCTTGTTTATTTAATGGTTTAGACGTTTGCAAAAATGGTTTTAAACATTACATTTGTACCAATTTCGAATTAAAAAACTATCGTTACATTTTGTTTAATTATAATTTATTGAAATTTGGAAACTGTTTTCCAAAATTGATTATTATACAAAATACGAATACCAAAAATTTACAAAACAAA